>NC_143484.1:56844453-57175953 GCF_027475165.1 Benincasa hispida | reverse complement strand
GATTTATCCAGTCATTCATAACAATTCTATCACCGGTGCTACTAAATTTGAGATATGGAGAAACATGTGAAATTAAATTGGAAGGAAATACAAAAATATTAAAGACTGATTCTACTAGACAGTAATTGACGGAATTTAGAAAACGGTAAAAGAAAGCTGTAAAGAAAGCGAGTAAACATAGATAGGAAGGTCGATTGAAAGAAGTTCTTAGAGTTACCACAATCGCTTTCCCTGTAAGCGGTTTAATCCTACTTGCCCAAGTCAATGGTATCCATGTGTCGATCGAAGTTGCCTCCATAGTAGGGCTTAATCCATTGATCATTGACTTTTAATGTGTTGTTCCCATCTAAAGTTGTTAGTACCACTACGCCGTGAGGAAATATTGTCTTGACTCGAAATGGCCCAGACCAGCGAGACTTCAACTTTCTTGGGAACAATCACAAACACACATTGAATAATAATACCTGCTGACCTTCGGTGAATGTCCGATCGTTTATGCGGTCATCATGCCATTTCTTTGTTTTCTCCTTGTATATCTTAGCATTTTCATAGGCATCCCTTCGCCATTCGACCAACTGATTCAATTGCAGCTTCTGAACTTTCCCCACACTGGCTAAATTAAACGTCAACTTTTTGCAAGCCCACATCGCCTTATGTTCCAACTCAAGCGGCAGATGACAAGCTTTTTCGAAGACCATGGCATAAGGAGACATGCTAATTGGTGTTTTGTAGACGGTCCTATAAGCCCATAGTGCTTCATCAAGCTTGGGTGACCAATCCCTCCTGGCAGTATTAACTACCTTTTCAAAGATAGTTTTGATCTCTCTGTTAGAAATCTTTGTCTGCCCATTAGTCTACGAGTGATAAGCAGTTGCAACTCGATGGCTGACGTTGAATTTATTCAACAGGTTGGCAATTATGCGGTTGATAAAGTGAGAGCCCTCATCGTTGATTAAGGGCCGAGGCATCCCATATCGAGCAAAAATGTTCTTCTTTAGAAATTTTGCCACAATGGCCGCGTCATTCTTGGCATATGCGATGGCCTCAACCCATTTGGATACATAATATACCGCAACCAGAATATATTAATGACCTTCTGATGGTAGAAATGGGCCCATGAAGTCAATTCCCCAAACATCAAATAATTCAACTTCTAAGATTGATGTCAATGATATTTCATTTCTTTTAGACATGTTCCCCGTCCTTTAACACCTGTCACATTGCACAACATAGGCATAGGCATCCTTAAACAATATTGACCGAAAGTAGCGCACTGTAAGACTTTTGCTGCGGTCCTTTGCCCCCCAAAATGTCCTCCATATAGGGACTCATGACAGAGCACTAAAATGTGTTTGGCTTCATGCTCAGGAACACATCGACGTATTAATGATCAGGTCCTTGTCGATATAGGAAGGGATCGTCCCAGAAATAAAATTTGGCATCATGTCTTAGTTTCTTCTTTTGCTGGTATGAATAATCATCCGATAGTTGACCGCAAACTATAAAGTTTACTATATCTGCATACTAGGGAACATCAATGTCTACTACCATCAGCAGCTCATCGAGGAATCTTTTCTCAATATCTTTTTCTGTCCCTTGAACCTCGCAGTTTTCCAATATTGACAAATGATCTGCGACTTGGTTCTCAGTGCCCTTTTGGTCTTTGATTTCTAGGTCAAACTCTTGCATGAGTAACACCCACCGTATCAGCCTCGGTTTTGCATCCTTCTTCTTCATTAAATACTCAATCGCAGAGTGATCCATATACACCACCATGTTTGTTCTGATTAAATACTGTCGGAACTTTTCCAGTGCAAATACCACTGCGAGCATTTCCTTTTCTGTGGTCATATAGTTCTCCTACGTGTCGTTCAGTGTTTTGCTTGTATAATAAATAGGATGCAACACTCCTTGCGCTAACTCAAAACTACGCCCACAGCATATCTGCTGGCATCGCACATCAGGGCGAATGGTTGCATCCAATCGGTCGTAATCAAAATGGGTGTGGAGATGAGTGCATCTTTCAATGTGTTAAATGCTTTGGTGCAACCGTTATCAAAATTATATTCACAGTCAGCTTCAATAAGTGCACTTAGGGGTCTTGCGATTTGGGAAAAGTTGCAAATAAATCTTCTATAAAACCCCGCGTGTCCCAGAAAGCTCCTAAGTGTTTTTACGTTCACAGGTGGGGGTAATTTGGAAATTTCGTCGATTTTTGCCTGGTCAACTTCCAATCCTGCCTAGGAGATTTTGTGACCCAGAACTATTCCTTCTTCCACCATAAAGTGGCATTTTTCCCAGTTCAAAATAAGATTTGTTGTCATGCATCTCTTCAAAACTTTTTCAAGGTTAGACAAACAGGAGTCATAATTACTGCCGAAGATTGAGAAATCATCCATGAATACTTCGACTGACTCCTCCAAGTAATCTGAGAATATTGCCATCATGCATCGTTGATAAGTGCCTGGTGCATTACAGAGTCCAAATGGCATGCGTCGGAATGCAAACGTACCAAATGGGCACGTGAAAGTTGTCTTGTCTTGATCCTCCGACGCAATTACTATTTGGTTATACCCTAAATAGCCATCAAGAAAGCAGAAAAATTCATTCCCCACAAGTCTGTCTAATATCTGATCAATAAACGGGAGTGGAAAGTGGTCCTTTTTAGTGGCCAAATTCAGCTTGCGATAATCCATACAGATTCTCCACCCCGTAGTTGTCCTTATGGGAACCAATTCATTATTGTCATTAGTGATGACTGTCATCCCCCATTTCTTCGGAACACATTGCACTGGGCTCACCCACCTGTTATCAGAGATCGGGTAGATGACATCTGCGTCCAGCCACTTTACTATTTCCTTCTTTACAACCTCCTTCATGGCAGGGTTCAAATGGCGTTGCCTTTCTACTGATCCATTCTTTCCTTCTTCCAGGCGGATCTTGTGCATACAATACGAATGACTGATTCCTCGAATGTCTGCCAAGGTCCATCCTAATCCTTACTTAGTGATGCAGAAATGATAACCGGTAACGAGTCATTACTTCCTAAGTAAGCATACTTTAGGTGTACTAGCAACAACTTTAACTCTAACACAGGTGGCTCTTCTAAAGATGTCTTAATGCACTGCGATGTCCGTTCAGATAACTTGAGCGGTTCAGCATTAGATTCCGTATGAATTGCGGCGCAGTCCTCCTCCAATATTGCGCCGACCTCAAAATCCTCATCGTCCATTTCCTTCAGGGGTTCATGCCACTGTTCTTCCTACAACTCTTCAATATATTGGCAATTCTCTATGTCTCATAGGTACTTCAACACATTGAGTACGTTGAATTTTACTTCTTGATCATCAACCCAGATGGTCAATTCTCCTTTCTGCACATCGATTAATGCTTGCCCTGTGGCGAGAAATGGGCGTCCCAGGATAATAGGAATCTCTCTATCGGCCTCATAATCCAATATGACAAAGTCTGTTGGGAAGATAAACTTGTCCACTTGCACGAGAACATCTTCTATCTTGCCTTCAGGAAGCTTTATCGATCTATCGGCTAGCTGTAATGTGATCGTGGTTGGCCTTGCTTTGCCGATGTCCAGCTTCTTAAAAATTGACAAGGGCATCAAATTTATGCTTGCCCCTAAATCACACAGTGCATTCTCGACCATCTTCCCCCCTATAGTGCAAGGCAATGTAAAAGCCCCAGGGTTCTTCATTTTAGTAGGGAGATTGTTTTGAAACAGAGCACTACACTCATATGTTAGTGCAACTGTTTCATTTTCCCCAATCTTTCTCTTGTTGGCAAGAATATCCTTGAGAAATTTCACATAACTCGACATCTGCTCTAATGCTTCTATCAAGGGAATATTAATGTGTAGCTGTCGAAGAACGTCCAGAAACCTCTGAAATTGCTTGCTGTCGTCTTTCTTTTTCAGCCTGGACGGGAAAGGCGGAGGATCCTACCATGTTTCTTGGTCACTTTGCTGCTTGGTGAGGTCTTGTGCTTGCTGTGTATCATTGGTTGGAGGCTGCATTGATTGAGAATTCAAGTCTTGAGCAGCTTTATCTTTTGTAAATGATCTTACTTCTAAACTGGGTCTGCTTCCGTTATTCAGTAACTAGTCATCATTAACAGTTAAATTTGTTGGTACTTTTGTTACCGCATCTGGTACCTTCGGTATAATGGGGGCTGTCATTCTGCCATTCTGCAATGTCACTGCATGACATTGTTCTTTACCTCTTGGCCCCGACACTCTTGAGCTTCCATGCTGCGTACCAGGCATTTTCTTCTTTAATTCCCTCGTAAGCTGATCTATCTGATCTTCTAATTCTTTGAGAGAGTTAGCCTGCGATTGTCTCATTGCCTCGCTCGTTTCAATATAATGTTTTAATGATGTCTCCAGAGACGAGATACTGAAAGCGGTATCATATGTGAACAGATGGTCACATAGTGGTGTACCTTGAGAATTACTTGGGCTGCAGTTCGGATTAGTGAAGACCGGAGGGTTGCCTCGATCCTCTTGATAACTACATGGATAGAAACTATGGCCCTCCTGATTGAGATTCTCATCCAAACCAAAAATTGGGTGACCCCCCAACCAGGGTTGTGGTTGTTGCCCCATGATTTATCATACATAGCATATACGGGTTGTTGATTCCATGGGCAGACGTCTACCGAATGTACCTCTCTTCATTGAGTGCAATCCACTGCAGGCTCATGAGTCACCGCCTTGACCTGCACTGTTCCTTGAGAGAGAGTTCTCTGCTGATTAGCAACCACCTGGAGGAGTGAGGTCATTTTGGTCATTTGTTCGACCAATGCGCTTATTGTGTCCGTTGGCAAATCGACCCTTTCTTGCTTCTGACCTCTTATCTCAAGCCCGGTATCAATCCATTCGTCAGAATGTCACGAGATGCGATCCAATATGTTCTTCACTTCCGTATATGACTTATTCATTAATCTTCCTTCTGCGGAGGCATCGACAACTACTTGCATTGATTGGTCAAGGCTATTGTAAAAGGTTTCCATCAAAATACTGTCAGGAATCCCGATATGTGGACAGTTCTTCACTAACTGCCGGAATTGCACCCAGGCGGTGCTCAAGGTTTCATAACCCTTTTGTTCGAAATTCAAAACCTCCCTCTGCCTCCTTGCGTTGATAGACGGAGGGAAGAATCTGTTCATTAACCTATCAACCAACTGCTCCCATCCATTAATTTCATCTGGCTCTAATGCTTGGGCCCACCTTTTTGCTTCTTCCCACAATGTGTATGGGAATAGGTATAGTTTAAGACTTTCTTGAGTTACATCAGGCAGAGAGAATACGCTACACATGTCTACAAAATTTGTCAAATGTGCGTGTGGGTCTTCTCCCTGTAATCCTCCGAATTGCCCCACATTCTGAATCATTTGTAGCATAATAGGTTTTATTTCAAAGCTTGCATTCCCCTCGACTACTGGTTTTGATATTCCTGGTGAAAAATTATAGAAATCTGGCGCCGCATATTCCCTCACAGGGATGTTCTGATCAGCAGTAAGAAAAACAAGATCTTGTACTGGCAAATCTCCCCTCTAGTTTCCAACAGATGCCACATTCTCATCAGCCATACTTCTTCACCAATTAATTTAGCCCTGATGACTCTGCGTGAAGAATACACTTGATCTCTAGGTTCGCTTAGAATTACTAGATCACTCTAGCACTTATAAGCCGTCAGACTGCTCTCCGCGTTGAACAGTTAGTACAAAGAGATCTGTCATGCACATAACATAAAAATATTCAAACAATAAACCGTTAACCAAGTCCCCGGCAACGGCGCCATAAACTTGTAACGCAATGAAATTAAGATATACTATGATTGATGTTCTATGCTCGAAATGATGTGATACTACCACTAAATATGCGTTAATGATGGGTGTTCATGTAGTATGTCATGCGTTGTCACAAGTTTCCTTACAATAGAACCAAGTGTAATTCTATCACAAGTTTCTCGTGTGAACTGAGGTCGAACACGGGAACTGGTTTAGGTTATTATGGTATGTTCATGATATATGCGACCAGGTTTTCAATCTTTAAAAATGTGTTTGTACAGGTATATAAATTGTGATAAAATAAAGTAAAGTGGTAAAGATGCGATAATAAAATGAAATACAATAAACCTAAGCTAGATGATAAAAGATACAAGCTTCATGTATAAGATGTTGGGGTCAAGGCTGGCTGTGAAAGGTGTGCAAAGACGTGGAATGCGGCGCCAAGTCTTATGAACAAAATATAAAGAGAAAGACAAATAATATAAATAACGCAAGTTCTTAATTGCGTTGAAGCTACAAATGTTGTTCCGCTCTTCTCTTGGCGTACACCTTTCAGTGATCGGCCGTGCTCTCACATGTCTGTGGTGAAACAGGGACTAATGTGATGAACGCAAGGTTGCTTCCATGTCTGGAAGTACTACTCGCTTTAGTTAACGCATTCTTCTGACCTTCTCTCGATAGATCAGAATGGTATCTTCACTTCTGCTTTCACAGGCGAAGATGCCGTCTAACATGCCTTAGCTAAACGCATTTTATATCTTTAACACATATTAAGTACTTAGTTAATTCATATTGCCTATCAAGGAATTAAGAAGACATCATGAAGAATGATTGATGGGTGAACGAAAATAGACAGAAGATGGTAAATGAAAGCTATCGAAACATTTAATACGCCTATTAAGCGTTTGATACATGGTGTGTGAATGAAAAGATAAAGGAAACATGAAATACAACAATGAAAGAGATATAACAGATACAATCAAGTGTCAATGTCTTGACACTGATTCGATGGAGATCTGCTTGCCGGATAGGATGGATTTGATGGTAGGGAGAGCTTCCCTCTCAGGCTTGCTCTACCGGTAGCAGGGATCTTTGCACAAAGCTTTCAATCGGGTGTTTGGCAGGTTAGATATGAGATTCACCTCTCGGCCTTATCTCGTATTCTTCCTGGATTTTTTCACTCAAGCACTCAGCTTAGCCTTTTCTCTCAACAGTTTTGCAGCATTTACCCCGTATCCTGTAGCATACATTTTCTCTGAAATCAATGGGGTATTTATAGGTGCAGGTCTTTGACTCCAGCCTTGTGGTCCTTACTTGATTGTCATGGTAATTCCAAAGATGGAAGTGACTTGGTCTCCTGCAAAATGGAGTAAAATCTGGCTTGTCTTCCATCTTTATGGTGTTAGTGGGTGTAATTGCAAACATTTATAATTATTGTAATACTAGACTAATTTTCATAGAATCGGCGTATATTTACTAACTTTTGGTCGCAATATCTAGATAAGGTGGCATAAATAACTTGTATTTCTACAAGTTATCATATAATATATGATATTTTATTTCACTTCTTGATTTTGCTCAGTTGTTTATTTTGTTTGCTTTACCACAAACCAATAAACA
Source organism: Benincasa hispida (assembly GCF_027475165.1). NCBI lineage: Eukaryota > Viridiplantae > Streptophyta > Magnoliopsida > Cucurbitales > Cucurbitaceae > Benincasa > Benincasa hispida. Next base: position 57,168,531 of record NC_143484.1, on the reverse strand, counting down.
TAAAGTCCTAGTTATCTATATGTAACTTAAGCATGTATATGGTGACATACAAGTGGATCGTGTCTTGAGAGATAACTAAAATGGTCTGTAGTATATGGATATGGGAGGGAAACATTATCCTGGTAACACTATAGATGCGACCCGCTTTATGGAATGGTCACAAGTGTTATGACTTGTCACAGATTGTCTAATCCCGATCATTCGTGTTGGGGACATGCGAGCAGGGGCATCTTATACAAAGAGTTTGTATAAGACCTGACCATGAATTGTTAATGTCTCATTATATAACACCATTCATGACAAAGACTTCACTTCACTAGGATGACCATAGGTAATATGACCTCAATCCTGAGTGAGTTGGGAATTTCTACCGTTGAGGGTGGTCCTTTGATTTGTATGGGTGCGAGTGGCCAAGTTGTCGATTCAAACCTATCATTTTGGGGATTCATCTGATTTGGGAGCTGGGAACTCAACTATACAAGATGGAATTCACTCCTTCCCCGAGGTAGGGGCAAGTAGATAGATAGCTCCCTTAAGGGCTAATTCCAGGGCTTGAACGATGTGGTGCTACATACCTTCTCTTGGCCTGAGAGGTGTTCACACATAGTTGGACTATGTTGTACTGTTCATGAGAGGAATCAGTGGTACTTAAGAAGTGAGATGTAACTACAGGGGCAAAATGGTAAATTGGTCCAACTGTACTTACGAGCATCTGTGAAGGGTTATTGTACTCGTGATTGCTTATATCCGATGGACACATAAATATATATGTTGTAAGAAGAGTTCAACTTTTGTTCTTTAGTGGAATGTCTGGCAGTTAACCGATGGTGGATCTCGTGGCTAAAGAGTTTAGTCAGCTATTCATGTATCATTGGAGCTTCGAGCCACAGGTTTATGAGGTCCCCTAGGTAGCTTGGATAAAGTCGAGAATCAGTTTTTGGTCAATTTGAAATGTTCAAATTGACAAGAGGGAGTTCGATTATATATGATATAATTGAACTGGTTAATTATATATGATACAATTGACTAAATGTATGAGATACATTATTTTGTAGGAAATTAGATATAAATATGATTTATATCAAGTAGAGGAGAAATTACTATAGTAGATATGTGATATCAAACTATAGGTTGAGGAAATAATATGATTATATTCATTTATTAATTAATTGGTTTATTATGTGATAATTGGCCGGAAACTTCTCTTCAATCGTGCGTTAGTGGGAAAATCTTATTCGGTTATTGTAACTGAAGAATAAAAATGAAATTGGCTTCATTTTGCAAAAGGAGTTCAAAAAAATCGCAAAAGGTGTGAAAACGTATCGATCGCTTAGCTGAGAGCCTATACGATAGTGCCTTATCGCCTAAACGATTGCACGCCTCACGTACTAAACAATCGCACGCATTCTCTAAACGATCGCTTAGCGTGTTGAGTTTTCTAAACGATCCTTACTAATTACTAGACAATCGTGTAGCTTTCTCTAAACGATAAGCTTCCGCTATACGATAGTCTTTTCCCACTTGCTTATCGCTCTACACGATCATCCCTTTCCTCCTTCCTCTACCAACTTCATCAAAGGCCACTCGTTGGATTCTCACTCCGAGAATACGAAGGGCTCTAAGTGATGGTGTCGTATCGGGTCTTGCTTGTTCGTTTGCTGTCGTTCGTGTAAACGATCGTGCTGATGGTAGTCGATTGTTTGCTGGGCGATAAATAACGTAGAGGTTAGCTTCCACTGGGTTGAGTTAGAAGTGAATACAGTCTTCAATTGGTATGTGAACTCAATCTCTTGTATTTTATTTTTGAAAGCATGCTGTTAATTAGTGTTAAATTGCATAACTGTTTGTTAGAATGTGTGTGTGGTAATTCGGTCATAATGAAATAGAAAAGATCTGAATGCGCTCATGGATACTCTTTTGTAAGAGTTCCTTCATGAATGCACCAACTCTAGAGGTTCTTTGGCTCTGTGACCTTTTCCAGTAAAGGGTCTTTTAATCATTTTACCTTTAAGGCATGACTCACACACAGGTAGAGAATTTTCTTCTAACTCACTTAGAAGTCAATTATTCACCAACCTCTCAATCCTATTGAGATTGATGTGTCCTAATCTCAGGTGCCAAAGTTGAGCATTTTCTTTAGCAGAAATTTTAAGCCTTTTATGTTGAGTTATCGCGGTTTAAAATATTTTAGTGTTATGGAGGGATTTTGTTGCCAACGACCTTAGCACATATAAATTATTTTCCAGTTCAGCTGAACAAATATTGACACAATTCTTTGAAATAAACACTTTATTATGTAGAGAAATTTATACAATATGATTGTTCAAGTAAACACTTTACAAAAATTAAGTTCCTCTTCAAATTAGGAACTACATATACATTTTCTAGCAAAATATTATTGGGTTGTATGTCCTAAAACTCGCAGTTTGTAAAAAGATAAACATTTTCTATAGTCAATAAATTTATTATTGATTTTATAAATTGCATACATAAAAGTCTAAATCCAATAAACTAAGATCCATGGTTATTATATAAATACTCGAACTTTATGTAGAGACATAAAGATAGATCAAGTTTGAGTAAATAGCAAAAACGAACTATAGTATATGATTAAGGTTGGGTACCTTATTCTGGTAACACTATTGGATGTGATCTACTCTATAGTTGTTACAAAGAGTTGTAAAGTGCTACAAACGAAGTGATCCTAATTTGTACATGTTATGACATGAGGAGTGGGGGCGTCCTATGCAATGAGTTTTCATAAGATCGGACCAAGAAATAAGTCACTCTTGCTTTATAACGTTGTTTACTGGATAAGAGTGACTATTTCACTTAGATGATCTAGGTAACACGATCTTAATCCTAAGCTAACTATAAATTCTTGTTTATTCGGGATTGCTCTTAGATTTGCATAAGTGAGGGTTGGCTCAACAGCGCCGACTCAATAAGACTCCCATTTCAAGGGTAAGACCGGATAGATAGCTGGAGACATAGGGTGTAAGACAGAGTTCACGCCTACCCAATTTAGGGATAGGAGAAAGGTTGTTCTCTCAAGTACTGAATCTAGGTCTTGAACAAGGGCCCCCGTCATCTCACTGGGCTTAGAGAGTTTGGTTTAGTGATTGGATCACAAACTAGTTGTTCATTAGAGGATCAGTAGGGACTTGAGGAATAAGACGTAATCTTGGAGGTAAAACAGATATTTGACCCAACCGTTATTACGAGCAACCTGTAAAGGTTGACTTGCTGATTATGGTTAAATCATGAGGACATAATATATCTACAGTGATGAGAGTGTAACTATGGGCTTTAGAGTGACCCATTAGTTAACGAATGGAGATTAATTCGGCGTAATGAGTTTAGCCAATTAATCTCGGATCGTTGGAGCCCATGATCTGTAGGTCCACGAGGTCCCCCTACTAGCTCATAAATGAGCATAACTTTAGAGTAACGTGATAAGTTAACTTGAAACGTTCAAATTAGAATTAAAGAATTTAGTAATTATATGAGATATAATTACACGTTTAATTTTAAGAATTAAACGGAATAGAAGAATTAATAAATATTTAAATATGATTTAAATATATGAAGGTGGATTTGTGTAAAATTAATTTAATATTTGATATTAAATTAATTATAATTAATTAAATTGTTTAAATAATTATTCATTAATTTTATAAAAAAATCAACTTATGAAATTAATTTTACAAAATAAATAATATTTTCAATTTTTTAAATCAAATTTATTTTTGAAATCATTTGGTAAAAATTGAAAAATTGGAAAAATGAAACAAAATGGAAATTTGTTTTTTTTTTTTTTTTTCCATTACACCTTCAACTAGCTCACACAAAACCCACTTCTTTTGGCTTCAATAACTCCAAACATGAGTTGCATCTCATGCAACCATCTTCTTTGCATGATAGCCTACATTATATTGAGAAGATTGGAGTGGAATTGAGACATGCAAATGTAGAATTTTTGCTGAAAAATTCGGGTTGAAGAAGTTGTTCTTCAAATGGGTTGTAGCAGTGAGTTCTTCTCCAAGTTCCCTTCATTCAAGCTTATTTTGAGTCACACAACTCAGCCTAAAGCTCTAAGAGAATAGTGCGGAAGATCCTGAGGTGGTCTACAACAAGATTTGGAAAGGTTTGCAGCTGAGAATCAAGATTCAAGGAGTTCTACAAAGGTATGACTTTTACCTTATTGTTATTGTTTGAGCATGCTTTAGCTACTGCCAAAATTAATGAATTATAGTGCTTATTGATCCTTATTGCTTCTGCTGCTTACTGGTATACTCTAACAAAATATATCTATTATGTAAAGTTAATTGGAGACCTCCCACTGGCACAGCTAAGACGACATGCCCAGTTATAACCGCATCGTCATCTCCCTAGCTCTCAGTTGTCACCATAAACTAATTCCCTAAAATGAAGAACAAACGTAGTTAGTGAAACTCGAATCAATTATAGCCTGAATCATCATTCTTCACTAAACAAGTTTTCAAAACAAGCAAATCACATTTATCTTGCTCGACCTTTTTCTTTTTTGCCAAGTACTTGGGACAGTTTCTCTTTCAATGTCCCTTTTGGTTGCAATGGAAACAGATTCCTTTTGCAACTTTGGCTTTCTTACCCTTTTGGGTAGCAGCTGGTGGGTTAGTTTTCCCCTTTCCACTTTTCTTCTTCTTCTTCCACTTGTTGGTGTCGGATGAAGAAGGCACAGACTTGTCCCAAAGGTCGAACCTCTTTTTAGAAAATAAAGTAACATTTGCTTCACCCTTCTGTTTATTGTTTTTTTTTTAATCAAGGATTGGAAGGTCTGTAGTTCGTTGAGCAAGGTGGTCAGGTTGTAGTCAATCCTGTTCATAACAACATTGCTATGGAACTGTAGAAAACTTTTAGATAAAGATTCCATAATGAAGCTAACCTAACTGGCTTCATCGATGACGAACTCATTCATCTCTGCCACGTTGAAGTGGACCATCATGTTGAGAACATGTTCTCAACAAATTCCCCTTCTTGCATACGGGCATTGAAAATGTGTTTGAAAGCGTCATGCCTGAGCTATGCGGATGGTTGTCCGGACATTTCCTTCAGGGACTCCATGATCTCATGCTTCTTGGCCAAGACTTCGGAAAGGTTTGTCATGATTTACACTTGGGCCTTTTTTTTGTCGTGTCCATCGCTCGTATGCTTCTCAAGATTTTGAGCAGCATTGATAACTAAAATGGGAGGACAATCCTCCATAAGGATAAAACGTAGGTCATCAATGATAAGGATTGTGTTGATCGTGTTTTTCCAAGAAGTGTAGTTTTCGCCTGTTAATTTGTCGGCGACAAGTAAATTTAGGGCTGCGGAAGTCATATTTAAAAAAGTTTTCCGAAACCATACAAATTATTTATAATTAGTCTATTTGCATTAAATCATCAAAACAACTAATTAATTTCAATAAAATAGTCTAGTGTACCCTAAGTAACATATATTTTGCAATGATGTTTCAGTGAGGTAGGACAAAGTCATCATAGGGTGATCATGTGTCCCTTCACTGAAATGAGACAATCTCAACTAATAAACATAACAACTCGTTGTTACTATCACTATTAGTCACCATTGTTCGGTCCATAATTTGTTAAACTCGCTTAACAATTTTTGTAAGTATAACCCCTCATTTTAGGTGTCAAAGTTCCACCTCAATGAGCCAGCCTTAGGGAAAAGTCTATTGGGACATGAAACTGAAGTAACCCTATCCATCCGCCCCAATGAGCCAAGCTTAGGGGAAAACAACATTTGCCTTTGAATAGTTAAACAATTTTGATTAAGTTGCATTAAACTCTTTAAAAAACTTTAATAAAACTTACATGCATATAACAAATCTATCTAATTCACCTTTCCAGATAAGTTCTCAGGTAGGAGTGTTACGTTTCCGTCAACTTAAATACCCCAACCTAGACAGAACTCGCCTTAGACAAAAGATCTCTTATAGATACATTTGTTACATAGTTAATCTTTTATTAAGAATCAATTTAATCTTATTAAATCGATTAAAATATTAAATTTATATTTATAATTTCATTAGAAATGCGATCTTAGGTCTATCTGAATCGTGTTTTAAAACAATTTTAAAAAATGATTTTAACATAAGGTTTGCATGCAACTCTTAATTATATATTTTAATTTCTAATTTCATCTTGTTAACAATTATAAACAAATGAAACAAATTAAAACATACATTGCATGCTTTGACATACTTCAGTAAATTATAACACTTATAAACTAACTAAGGTAATGTCATGCTTCATGCAATTTTATTTCATTACTAGTATATATAACATTTATATAATAAGGTAATGAAACATGCTATAGTATATATTCATACATTCATTGAACCATATATTATAACAATTATAATATAAGTGATACATGGATATGCTATTAATGCATGCATGTAAATATTATAACATTTATATTATATGATGAATGAGCATGCTGTAAAATTAAATCATGCATATAAAATTATAACATTTATAATATGATGCATGAAATTAAATGCATAACCTATGGTGGGATTTTATACTATATGACATACTTTATGACATATAAATATAAATAGAATTCATACATCACATGTATAAAATAAAAAGCAATTAACAGTCTAGGATTGGACACTTAAAAGGAAATTTATATCTAACTATTACAAAATAAATATCTGTTTCAAAATAGGTGAACCGGGTTTTGAATCGCCCAAACCAGACCTAAATATCTCCAACCATCCATGAATCGGTCCAGAAGAACCCAACCAACTCAAACTAGAGAAACCACGAACCGAACCGGACCAACAGACCACGAACCGTTTGCAAACCGGAACGAGATCGTGCATCTAGTCCATCCCAGAGCGTCGCAGCACTACGGAGATGACCTTTGTCTGCTGCATCACAACGTCATGACGCTAGGGCACAACGTCACGATGCTACTGTACAGTCGCCCACTATACAGTTTTGAACTTCGAAACGCCTCTGATTTTGGCCTCGTTTTCACCAGATCATCACCGGGTATAGCATGAGCGACTCAAGAACTAAATTACAAACTCGATTGCTTGTCTGTGCCCCAAAACATGGTCCTTTACAACAGAAAAATTTAAACTAAAGCAAGAAATCTGTATTGCTTAATCTTGTAAACATCCATTAATTGCAAACCTTATTCAACACAGCACATCACATGAACAAATTGAATGCAATAATCCACCAAAACTGTAAAATTAATTCTGAAAACTTTGGAAAAATTGAGCCATTAAAACGTCGCTCTAATACCAATTGAAGGAACCCTATGAAGGGACCTTGAGCGGAAGAGATGGATTGTCCCAATTTTCCACAATTTTACTGGACATAAAAATTTTACAGTAAACAAAAGGATATTATGCAATTCACAAACATGCTATAAAAGAATTTATAGGGAAAAAAAAGGGTTTGGAACCCTTACCTTTGAAGACTAAATCTTCAATTGAAAACCCTCAAAATTCAAATAGGCACTACCACAAAAGTATCCTCAGTATTCTCTGGATAAGAATCCAGGAGTTTGTGGTGATCTGACTAATTTGGATTTTAGAGGAAGAGCTCATTTTCTTAGAAGAGAGGAGAAGAGGAAGAAGAGAGAGTTTTTCCATAACGTTTCTATGTTTTTCTTTCAAGAAGAAGAAGACCAAAGCCCCTGAAACCCACTCCTGCACGTTATGGAGAGAATAATGGGGAGGGAGTTACGACTCCCTCCCTAAAAATTTATTATTAATATTATTAATAAAATTAATTTTAATAATAAACCTTAATATATATGTGTGTGTGTGTGTGTGATAACTATTTTATCATTTAATAAATATATTAAACTATATGTCTTATCAAATATAACACATAACCTATAGTTCAATATTGTATCAAATACAATAACCTATGGTTTAATTCTCTCAACAACGATATTTAATATAAATCTCATTTAATATAAATTTAATTATATGAATCCAATTCACATAATTAATATTCGAATCATATTCAAATATTAAATTTCTCTAAAATAAATACTGTATCAATACATTATAATAATTATATCATATATAATTAAAATTTAATTAATTATATCATATATAATTAATTCCCTCAATTAATGTGAACAATTCAAATTAATCCAAAAACTGGTTCTCATTAACTCATGTTCAGCTACCGAGGGGACCTCATGGACTTGTAGCTTGAAGCTCTAACAGTACGTAAATAATTAATTAAACTTTTTAATTGATTATTTACCATTCGTTAATTGTCAGACACTCCACTAAAGACCAACAGCTACATTCTTCATACTACATATATATTTTTGTGTTCATTGGATATAATCAATCAATAGTACAACGATCCTTCACAAATTGCTCATTAGTACAACTGGGCCAAAATTACCGTTTTTCCCCTATAGTTACATTAACTCCTTAAGTACCATTGATCCCTCTAATGAAAAATAAATCATAGTCTAACTATGACCAAACCCCTCTTGGGCCAGGAGAGAGTGTGGCGTTACATTGTTCAAGCCCTTGAATCAGCCCTTAAGGGAATAATTTATCTACTTGCCCTGACATTAAGGAAGGAGTGAAGTGAACAAAAGTTGTTACTCCATCACATTCTTCTCATGAGTTGAGAATGCCTCAACGTAGTGGAAGGTTTGTACAATAGCTTGACCGCTATATGGAGAAACTCATGTCATCATACCTAGTGATGATTTAGAAGATCCATTGACCTTTAAAAGGCAATGGAAGATGTAGATAGAGATAAATGGATAAAATCCATGGACCTAGAAATGAAGTTGATGCACTTTTGTCTATAAGTTTATAGATCAACCAGATGGGGTCAAAACTATTAGTTGCAAATGGATCTACAAGAGAAAGCGAGACCAAACTGGTAAGGTGCAAATCTATGAAGCCAGACTTGTGGCAAAAGATTTTACCCAAAGAGAGGGTAAACTATGAAGAAACCTTCTCTTCTATTGCCATGATTAAATCTATTAGAATACTTTTATCCATCGCTGCTTTCTATGATTATGAAATATGGTAAATGGATGTCAGGACAACCTTTTTGAATGGTTATCTTGATGAAAGTATTTACATGTCTCAACCAGATGGGTTTATTGAACAGGGTCAAGAACAAAAAGTTTGCAAGCTCAATAGATCCATTTATGGATTAAAACAAGCATCTCGATCCTAGAATATAAGATTTGACACTGCGATCAAATCTTATGGCTTTGAACAGAATGTTGACGAACCTTGTGTTTATAAGAAGATAGTCAACAAGACTGTAGTTTACTTGGTCCTTTATGTTGATGATATCCTGCTTATTGGAAATGAGATGGGATCCTTGTTGACATAAAGATGGTTAGCATCACAATTTCAAGTGAAAGATCTGGGAGATGCACAATATGTTCTTGGAATCCAAATTGTTCGAAATTGCAAGAATAGAACACTAGCATTGTCTCAAGCATCTTATATTGATAAGATGTTGTCAAGATGTAACATGCAAAATTCCAAAAAGGGTATGCTACCTTTTAGACTCAGAATTCATACGAAATAGTTATGCATCTGGAAGCTGAATATGTAGTCACATACAAAACAACTAAAGAAGCAGTATGGCTCAGAAAGTTCTCGATGGATTTCGAAGTGGTTCAGAATATGCATCTATCGATCACTCTGTATTGTGATAATAGTGGAGCAGTTTCTAACTTAAAGGAACCTAAGAGTCATAAATGCATAAAACACATTAAGCCAAAGTACTATCTCACCAGGGAGATAGTACACAGAGAAGACGTGATAGTCACGAAAATATTCTATGAGAATAATCTTACTGATCCATTTACGAAGGTCCTCACGGCTAAATTGTTCGAGGATCACTTGATCGGATTGGGTCTATGAGCTCATAAAATCTAGGACAAGTAGGAGAATGTCCAAGGGTATAATGGTGCCCTAATTTATTGTATTTTCTTTTTTCTCAATATTGTATATTTGTATATATCTATAAGCCATTAGATTTTTAGTCCAAGTGGGAGATTGTTGGGAATGTCCTAAAACTCGTAGTTCGTAATGATGGAAACATTTTATATTTATCAATAAAAAGTATTATTGAAATGGCATTCTCTTATAAAATCCAATAAACGAACTCAGGTTTACAATATGAATACTTTAACTTTATGTAGAGACATACAAGAGGATCAAGTTATAGTATAAGTATATGGATGAGATTAGGTACCTCGTCTTATGGACACTATAGATGCGGCTTACTTTATGTACTGATACAAACAATATGATCCCAAAATGTTCATGTAGAGGCCTGCAAGTAGGGGCATCCTATACAAAAGATATTTGCACAGGACCGGACCAAGAAATAGTCACTTTTCTTTATAATGAACGTTTACTGTTAAAACTGACTATTTCAATTCGATGACCTAGTGTAACTCGATCTTAATCTTGTGCTAACTATGAACTCCTATTAATTCGGGATTATCTTTTGATCTGCATAGGTGAGAGTAGTTAAACAACACTGTTCAATAAGCCTCCCATTTTGGGGATAAGACCGAATAAATAGTTGGGGACATAGTCCTGCAAGAAGAAATTCACTCCTACCCATTTTAGGGTTAGCAGATAGGTTGTTCTCTTAAGTATTGATTCCTGATCTTAAACAAAGGGGCCCCACCCTCTCATGGCCGCGAGGGACATGGTTTATTAGTTGGACTATAAATCAATTGTTCAATAGAGGATCAGTGAGAGCTTGAGGAGCAAGATTTATTTATAGGAGTAAAACGATAATTTTGACCTAGCTGTAAATATGAATGACTTGTGATGGATCGATTTAATAATTATGATTAAATCCAGTGGACAGAAATATATCTACAGTGAGGAGAGTGCAACCATCGAGCTATAGTGGTGTGTCTCGGTGGTTAATGAATATGGATTAATTTGGTTTAAAGAGTTTAACCATTTAATCTCAAATCGTGGAGCTTATGATCTATAGGTCCATAAAGTCCCTCTACTAGCTCGTAAAAGATTGAACCTTAAATTAGGAAATTGAGCGAATTTGAAGTGTTCAAATTCAAAATTAGGGTTTGGAATTTGAAATGTTCAATTTCAATTTTAGGGTTTGGTTAATTATATTTGATATAATTAATGTTTAATTTTGTTGAAATTAAATGTAATTTAGAAAGTTAAAAATATTTAAACATTGATTATATGATGAGATTCATGTTTAAATTAGGTGTTTTATTAATTTAATATTTGATATTAAATTATTAATTAATTAATTAATTAATTTTTTTTAATTAATTATCTAAATTAAACAAATTTCAAAGTTAAGAAATCCAATTTCAGAATTGGATTTTGTTTAATTTAATTAAGTTGAAAATTTTATTAAATTGAATTTGAAATTTGATTGTTAGTGGATTTATCCCACTTCTTCATTTTGAGTAGATTAATCCAAAAAATTAACACCTAAGCCTACTAATTAGTGCAATTTGATGTGTCAAATTGCTACATAATTTAGTACTTGCATGTATCAACTCATAAAAATCCTCAATTTCTAAGATTGAAGCTTCATGCATTATGAATTTTGAATTTTTTTTCCAGGAAAAACATTTTTTCCTGTCAAGCTCTTTCAAACCCATTTTAATTCCTCCCAATTCTCAGTTTCCACCACTTAATCCAAGGCTAAGAATAGTAGAGAAGATTCTCTTGGTGGTCCACTAAAGAAATTGAAGGTCAATTTTGTGGATTAAGCAAGAAGCAAGTGGAAATCTTCAAAGGTATACACACTGAAACCCTCTTTTTGAATAGAATCTTGTGATTTAGCATACTTTTGACTCAAATAAAGTCTAATTAGAGTGCTTAATGATTCTGTTAGCTTCCATTTAATACATCTTTACTCTATCAACTGTAAGGATCTACTGAAGCCATCGAAAGAAGAAGATTGTCCGAGAAGTTGCGAATATCTATTTTCTACTTACTATCATATTGCTTCTCAAAGAGATCATTTTCAAATTTATGTGAGTGCATGGATCTGTTTTTGGTTTATGTGACTCGAGGTGAAGTATCCAAAGCCACAAGCACACAAGTCAAAGAAATCTTCTCATCCTCGTTCGACTCATAACCCGGATGGAGCTCCCATCCGACATCCCATTTAGTCCGAGGATGAACTACATTATTTCGTAGACTAGCCATCACAGATGAATTCAAGGATAAGACCTATTTGGTTGCATTTCTTTCCTGCCAGTTGTGTGTGTTCGCGTTTCCCGATAAACACATCTCTCTCCGTCTAGAGATCTTTAAGGTTGCTAGTCTTATGGCAGAAGGCTACGTTTTTAGCCTTATTGTTCCTGTCTTGTCCAATATTTACAACGAATTACGCCAGATTTACGATGCTTCTCCTTCTGTTGGTTATTCAAATGCATGTTGTCCTTTATATTATGTTTATGGATGGCTTGCCATTTATTTCAATACACATTATAAAGTTCCAACACTTGTTAAGAGTCCGCTGATGGTTGAATTTTCTGGCGAAGGTATAATTAAATACTATATTAATTTTGAAGCTCGTGTACATATTCATAAGAGTAAATATGTGTCTTGGCATGTGAGTATTCAAAAAAAATAATAAAATAAAGATGAGCTTTTAAGAGATGATGGAAAACTGACTTTTTGACTTTCTTCCTTTTTTGTGAGTATTCGCTCTTGCTTTCTATTCTCACAGTGTGAGTCTTCCATGGTCATTGAGACTTATAATCCTTGTCAATTTAGTCAGCAACTTGGATTCTACCAAGATGTTCAGTATCACTTGGGCAGGGAAGACCTCAAAACTAATTTCCCCAACGTATTGCGACATTATATGATATGTGTCTGTGACAATACTTTGTCCCAAGTGTATCTTCCTACACATCTATCGAACCCGTAAACCCATGTTAATTCGTATTGTGAAAATTGGTGGCTAGCAAAACATGACAGTTATTTGGAAGAAGGGATACAATATTTAGTAGATAGTACCTCTTCTCCTCTCACCAAATCTAAGGTTGCCAAAAGAATCGAAAATGATATAGAAAACAAACAAATCTATATGCTTGGAACTAATGGACCTACTCCTGTGCATATTGAAGAGAGTTGCAGTAGCAATGAAGACCGTCATTGGAAGAGATTTAGAAAGTCTGATAAACAGTTGATATGTGAAGAAGGATTTTTTTACGGAGTTCCAAGCGCTTCACAATTTTTTGATATCACCACTCTCGAGGTAAGTGCTTGGCGTCATTTTTTTACCCATTTCTATATCATCTCTTTGCTATTATTATAATTACCTCTGCTTTGCAGTCACATTTAGATGATAGCATCTTAGACATCAGAGAAATCTCAAGATTTTTTGTGAGTCTAGATGGTTATGATTCTACATTTGCTCACATCGGTAATTTTAAAGCACAAATGGACACAATTGTCATTTTAACATGTCCTATTGTGATTAATGAGTCACCTAGGTAGGTAAAAAAAACAATGTCCGTGGATGCTTCTGAGATCTCTGATTTTTGTGTAGTCAACGTGATTTCTGATGTTCGATGTCACACTGTTTCAGCCATGTAAGAGACTATACATAAGAAAACCATGCATACTCCTTTTGATAAAGTTCTTTATCTTGAAGATGAAACCAACCAGATATTTAAGGCAAATTCTGACATTTGTGGTGCTAACCTTCCTTGTCTCGAAAAAAACTCGTCGATGAATATTTTAAAAAAGTAGAGAAATATAACTAGTTCCAATCATCATTTTTTTTCCTAACTAAGTCAAGCAGATGAACTTCATCGACTGGATGAAGTCAAATTTAACTCAAAGAAGATGCTATATGATGAAAGTAGCGTACTTGCCCAAAAAAAAATGACTTCTGGACCGTGATTCTTGTGCATTATAGGAAGAGAAAGAATTGTTAACCAAGCTAGAAGCTATCAAAATTGAATGTGTTGAGATGTACAAGCTGATTTTTCAAAGCGACGAACTTTTAAAACAACATAAACTTGAAGCTTCTAAAATGCAAGAGAATATGAGTAATCTTGAAAGCACTCCTACCCTTACTGAGAAAGATACCAAAGCTTTGAAGATCCTTCATGGAATGTTAAAGGCAATGCAACAGGAACTAGCGAACTACAAATGGGCACCATGAGCTAGCTTTATCTATTTTACTTAGTTGTGTGCAATCTATTGCAATGGCTTTACAGATTTGATCATCCTTAGCTTGATTTTCTATTGTTAGATATGCTTTTCACGGTATTATGTAATCTTGTCATCATATGATTTTTCTTTTTTAACTTGACCAAGCTTAAAATTTCCTTTTACGTTGCTTATGTACTTTTTTAGAAAAGAGGATCAAGTCATAAATAGTTCAATAAAAAAAAAAATTGTTTGGACTGAATTTACAGTTTCTTTCAAAGCTACCTATGTATCCTTTATGATAAATAGGGATCAAGTCAAAACGTAGTTCACAGAGAGTTTTTTTTTTTTTTTTTTTTTTTGGGGGGGGGAGGTGGGGGAGAGAGGGGGTGTGTTCACCTTTAAGCTCATACGGTTCAGGAGCGCCATGCAATTTAGGCTTTAGCGATAAAAAGATTTTTCTATTTTTTACATATTTATTAATCATGATATTTCTTAAGAAATTTTCCATTGATTAGGCTAACTCTTAGTTCATCTTGATCACGATCTTATATGCTCCATTTGTGTAGACTTCTTTGACGATATAGGGTCTATCCCATTTAGAACTGAACTAATTTCTTGTATGCCTCATCGTGATAATGGGTCTTCTTACAAAAAGTACCAGATCATCAACTTGAAAAGATCGAGATTTCACATGTTTATCAAAGGCTTTGGACATTCGTACTTGGTAACATTCCAACACCCGTTGAGCTTCCAGCGACCTTTCATCAAGTGCTTCTAACTCTTGAAGACGTAATTTGACATTGTCTTCTGTGGACAACTCTTCTTGCACTGCCATTCTTAGTGACAAGTGTTAGGATAAACTAGCATGCAACGAAAACAAACATAATCGATAAGCACTCTAATTACATTTAATTTGAGTTCTAAAAGCATGCTTAAACAGAAACTTCAGAAGAGAGTTTCTAAACTACATACCTTTGATGAATTCTCCCCATTCCAAGCTGCTCTTTACGTAATTCCAGCTCCAATTCTACAATGAACCACTAAGAGATCTTCTCTATTATTTTCAGCCTTAAATTTGAGTGGTGGAACTTAGATTGGAGTGAATTTTGGAAGGGAATTTGGTAAGTTTACTGCAGAAAATGAACAGTAGTCCAAAACTTATTTTTTCAGCTGTTATACTTTTTCTCCTTCAAAATCTGAGAGTATTTATTCATTAACCACATGCAAGTACTCAAGTTCAGCAACCTTGACACTTCAATTTGCTGAAGAAAGTGAGAAATGTGTGTGATTCATGGAGGAACACCTATCCTTCAACCAATAAGTGGGAAATTCCCACTTTCATATAATTTCCATTTTATTTTATTTGTTTTTAATTTTAATTAATTCAAAGTTAATTAAAATCAAAATCAAAATTTCAAATTTTGAAATTTGAAATAAAAGTGAGAAATTAATTTAATTTTAATTAATTAAACATATTTAATTAATTAAATAATAATTTAATATCAAATACTAAATTAATCACACATCTAATTTAAAACATGAATCCTATTCACGTAATTAATATTTAAATATTATAAACTCTCCAATTTCTTTTAATTTCAATAAATTAAACATTAATTAGTTATATCGAATATAATTATACAAACCTTAATTTGAATTTGAACTATTTAAATTCAAGGTGTTCATGTTTTACGAGCTAGTAGAGGAATCTTATGAACCTATAAATCATGAGCTCCAACGATTTAAGATTAATTAGCTAAAACTCTTTAGACCATACTAATCAATATTTGTTAACTATTAAGTCACACCACTATAGCTCGATGTTTGCACTCTCCTCACTGTAGATATATTTGTGTCTACTTGATTTAACCATAATCAGTAAGTCAACCCTTCACAGGTTATTCGAAATAACGGCTGGGTCAATATGTTGTTTTACCCCTAATATTACATCTTTCTACTTAAGTTCCACTTATTCTCTAATGAATAATTGGTTTGTGATTCAATCACTGAACCGAATCCCTCTCGGGCCAATGAGAGGGTGGGGCCCCTTGTTCAAGACCTGGATTCAGCACTTAAGACAACAACCTTTTTCCTATCCCTCAATTGGGTAGGCGTGAATTTCTTATTGCACCCTATGTCCCCAGCTATTTACCTTATCTTACCCCTGAAATGGGAGGTTAATTGAGTCGGCGCTGTTGAGCCTACCTTCACCTATGCAAATCTAAGGATAATCCCGAATAAATAGGAGTTCATAGTTAGCTTAGGATTAAGATTGAGTTACCTAGGTCATCTAAACGAAATAGTCAGCCTTAAACAGTAAACAGTGTTATAAAGTAAGAGTGACTAATTTCTTTGTCCGATCTTACGGAAACTCATTACATAGGACGCCCTCACTCCTCATCTCAATACATGAAAGAATCAGGATCATTTCGTTTTGTAGCACCTTTATAACAAATTGTAACAACTATAGAATGGGCCGCATCCGATAGTGTTACCAGAATAAGGCACCCAACCTTATTCATATATTATAGATCATTTTGACTATTTACTTGAACATGATCCACTTTTATGTCTCCACAAAAAGTTCAAGTATTCATATAATAGTCATGGATCATAATTTATTGGATTTAGACTTTATAAGTGCAATTTATAGATTCGATAACAACTTTATTGAAGTAATGTTGAACAACATCTTTATTGATAATAGCATATGTTTAACTTTATAAACTGCGAGTTCTAGGACATACAACCCAACAATACTCCCACTTGGACTAACTCCAGTGGACAAATATATACAAATATATATAATGTTGAGTACAATGAGAGAATAAAAAGTATAAATACAATAAACTAGGGCATCAGATACCCATAAATTCTCCCACTTGCCCTAGTTATAGGTATCTCGTAGACCTAGTCCTACTAGGTGACTCTTGAACACTTTAGCAGAGAGGGTCTTCGTAAATGGATCAACTAAGTTGTCTTGTGAGGCTATTTGCATGACGACCACGACTCATTTGTTTACAATCTCCCTGGTGAGATGGTACTTCAGCTCAATGTGTTTTCCATGTTTATGACTTCAAGGTTCCTTTGAGTTTACAACTGCTCCACTGTTATCACAATACAGGGTGATTGACAGATGCATATTTGGAACCACTTCCAAATCAGTTAGGAACTTTCTAAGCCATACTGCTTATTTTGTTGCTTTACTTGTAGCTACATACTCAACTTTCATTGTGGAGTCAGTAATACAACTTTGTTTGATACTCCTCTACACTACAGCTCCTCTATTCAGAGTTAACACTGACTCCGAAGTTGATTTCCTTGAATTAATATCAGTCTGAAAGTCAAAATCAGCGTATCCAGTAAGGATTAGACTCTTAGCACTATAAATGAGCATATAATTACTCGTTCTCCAAAGATACTTGAGGATGTTCTTAACAGCAGTCCAATGATCATATCCTATATTGGATTGAAATCTGCTGACTATTCTGACTGCATAGCATATGTCAGGACGAGTACATAGCATGGCATACATTAAGCTCCCAAGATGCATATGGAATTTGATTCATAACCTCAACATCTTGAGGTGTCTTAGGACTTTGTTCCTTAGACAGATGAATTCCATGTCTGAAAGGCAACATTCCTTTCTTGGAATTTTGCATTTGATATTTAGACAACATCTTGTCTATATAAGATATCTGAGATGATGTTAAAGTTTTGTTCTTTCGGTTCCAAACTATTTGGATCCCAAGAAATGCACTTCACCCAAATCTTTCATTTGGAATTATGTAGCAAGCCATCTCTTGGCGTTGGCCATAAATTCTACTTCTTTTCCTATGAGTAGAATATCATCAACATATAGAACTAGAAAAGTGACATTTTTGTTAACGATTTTCTTGTAAAAAAAAGGTTTGTCAACATTTTGGTCAAAGCCATAAGATTTGATCGAATTGTCAAATCTTATATTCTAGGATCAGGACGTTTGTTTCAATCCATAAATGTATCGATTAAGCTTACAAACCTTTTACTCTTGACCCTGTTCAATAAATCCTTTTGGTTGAGACATA
Source organism: Benincasa hispida (assembly GCF_027475165.1). Taxonomy (NCBI): domain Eukaryota; kingdom Viridiplantae; phylum Streptophyta; class Magnoliopsida; order Cucurbitales; family Cucurbitaceae; genus Benincasa; species Benincasa hispida. The sequence continues at coordinate 57,150,273 of NC_143484.1, read as the reverse complement.
TAGATACTCTCCTCAAGATAGACATTTAGGAAGGTTGTCTTGACATTCATTTGCCAGATTTCATAATCATATAATGCAGCTATGGACAAGAGTATTCTAATAGACTTAATCATAGCAACTGGAGATAAGGTTTCTTCATAGTACACCCCCTTTCTTTGGATAAACCATTTTGCCACAAGTCTAGCTTTGTAGGTCTGTACCTTTCCAGCTTAGTCTCGTTTTCTCTTACAGATCCACTTACAATCGATGGGTTTTTCCCCTTCTAATTGATCAACAAGATTATAGACTGAACTGAAGTACATAGACTCTATTTCAAGGTTCATGGCTTTAATTCATTGGCCTTTATCCACATCATCTATTGCTTGTTTGAAAGTTAACAGATCCTCTATGCCATCATCAAGTATGATGACTTGAGTTTCAATTAACTCATGGACCGGTTAGGCTGTTGCACAACCCTCCCACTACGTCTAGGCACTCTAAACTCTTGAGAAGAACGTAGAGTACTAGTTTCATCAACAATTCTTGTTGATGAACCTACGCGATTTATAACTCTTGTTTATGCATTTGTTATTTCTTTAGTCATTTCATCTATTACTAGCCTACTGTAAGGTTGGTAATTCTTGATGTGGTCTTCTTCTAGGAAAGTTGCATTTGTCGATACAAATACTCTATCTTTCTAAGGATCATAAAAATAACCACCTTTCGTCTCTTTAGGGTAGCTTATAAATAGGCATACCACGACGTTCTAGTTTCTTAGGATTTTGCACCAACACGTGTGTTGGGCATCCCCATATCCTGAAATGATGTAACTATCTTTACATCCTCTCCAGAGCTCGTCAGGTGTTTCAGAAACACTTTCGAGGGAACCATGTTCAAAATATACGTCATAGTCTCAATTGTGTGTCCCCAAAAAAAATTAGGCAACTAGACATAACTCATCATAGAACGAACCATTTCTAACAATGTTCTATTTCTCCTTTCTGCCACACCATTTTGTTGTGGTGTGCCAGGTGCTTGAGTTGTGACTGGATTCCGTATTCTATCAAGTAGTCTTGGAATTTCAAGTCTATATATTCACCACATCGATCTAATCTAAGTGTTTTAAGCCTTTTACCTAATTGGTTCTCAACCCCAGTCTTATATTCCTTAAACTTTTCAAGTGTATCGGACTTATGATGTATTAGGTAAATATGGCCATAACTTGAATAGTCATCAACAAAGCTGATGAAACATTCATACCCTCTTCTAGCTTTGACATTCATTGGACCACAAAGGTCTGAATGTACTAGTTCCAAGGGTTTTTTGGCTCTAAGACCTTTTCCAAAAAAAGATCTTTTAGTCATTTTAACCTCAAGACAAGATTCACACGATGGTAACAAACTGTCTTCTAACTGATTTAGATGATGGTAACAAACTGTCTTCTAACTGATTTAGATGACCGTTCTTAACCAATCTTTCAATCCTGTTGAGATTTATGTGACCAAGTCTCAAATGCTAAAGATAGGCATTTAGAGAAACTTTCCTTTTCTTATTTTGAGTTTTAGTTGTTTTAAACATCTCCATGTTCAAAATAACTTTTATCTCAGTCGGTTTTAACATATACAAGTTATTTTCTAATTTTACAGAACAAATATTAATATTTTTCAAAGTAATGAACACTTCATTATTTTCAAAAGAAACTTTGTAATTTTGTTCCAGCAAACATGAGACAAATCCCTATAAATAACTTTGTAAATTCCTTTTCATATAAGGAATATAATAAACATTTTCAAGTAAAATGTACCTATCTCCTATAAATAACTTCATATATCCCACTGCTTTAGCTGAAATAATCTCCCGGTCCCTACCTTAAAGGTCGCTTCGCCTTCTGTAAGTTGTCTTCAAGAACTAGTTTCCTGAGAGAAAGTTCCTAAGAGAAAATACATATATGATTACGACACCTGAATCTATTATCCAAGTCCTTTTATCGTTTTCCACTAAGCATGTTTCGATGACTAGTAAATCGCATTTACTCTATCGTTCGAATTTTTCATTCTCATCTATATTGTTCAAAACTTTAGATGAGTTGGGAGATAGAGGACAATCCCCTGTTAAAACTTGTTTTGAATCATCATTTGCTAGTAATTTGCATGTTGAATAGTTATTACCGTTAATTAAAGCGGAAGCGAGTATTTTGGAAGAATTTGACATGCTAAAATTTTAAACATATTCTTATCAGTAAATTGCAACTAAATCCAAATCAAGTTTTAGCAAAAAGTAATAATGTACCTATAATCATTATTTAGTTGCAACGATACTATAATGAGTCAGAACAAGTGCTACCGAGGGACAATCAAATACTCCTTCACTAAAGCAAGACAATCTTGACTAAATACTATCTCTAGAATAACTCATATTCCGATAGTCATTTAGCTAACGTTTTTTTTGTCAGAACTTAATATCACTTTAGTAATTCTGTAAGTGTAACCCTTCATTTTCAGACATCAGAGGTCGGCCCCAACGATGCTACTGAATTGGAAAGTCGAGGTTGGAAAACAACCTAAGAAATCCTATCCATTTCTGGAGTTTGAGTTGTTCCGAATCCTATGTTACAACCCTTCGAGGGGATAACCATTGTTAAATGACTAGCAAGGCAGACTTAAAGACAACAAGCAGATGCAACATAGAAATCTCATGGTCCAAACGAACGGAAGAGACCGCAGGACATGTTGACACATATCCTTCACCCACTTACTATGAACTACTTCTCCCATTCACCTTGATGTTGACATATACAAACACATTCCAAATGGAGGTCACTCCCATGGTGACACGAAGCGTCATATGAATCTCACGGTGTGAAATTTCTAGGGACGTGAGAGTTAAAATCAATATATCGTATATTTGATTTTACATCAATGAATTCCCCTCATTCACCTTGATCTTGACTCATGAAAACACTTTCTGAATGGAGGTCACTCCCAGGGTGACATGCAGCGTCTCATGAATCTCATGATGTGAAACTCTTAGGATGTGAGAATGAAAATCAAAACATCACTTTTGATATTACTGTGAACAGCTTCCCTTATTCACCATAATCTCGATTTATGTAAACACTTTCCGAATGGAGGTCACTTCCAGGGTGACATGAAGCATCACATGAATCTTGATTGTGAATTCTTAGGGGCGTGAGAGCTAAAAATAACATATCATATATGTTATTAATCTTCTATTGAAGTATTCTAAAATTCCCACTGAAGCGTTCTAATAACATATCATATATGTTATTAAATTTCCACTGAAGTGTTCTAATATTTGTTTGAGTATAATTTTACTCATGTTTGTTATGGCTAATTAAACAACCTAAGTCTAGGTGATAAACCAGTTTTAAAACCTCACGTCACTCACGTATTGTTCATAAAACTGGTTCACAACACTCAATTATTCGGGCATAATTCCCAGGTAGGAGGTGTTTCGTAGACCATCAACTTAAGTACCCCCAGCCTTAGACAGGATTATATACCGGTTGAGTTTGTAACCAAATGTTACAAGATGTCGACCTATTTTAATTATTAAAATGGGTGGTTAACCTACGTGAGTATGCAACTTATCTTTGTTATGAATTTTAAATATCTAACCCAATTTTATAACAACTTACAAAATTTTAGACATGCTAAGCATCCATAACATACATCAAAGGCATTCAGTATTTAATATAACATTTATATTAAAACATTTGAAAGCATACATGCATACTATATATTATAACACTTTATAACATACTTTCAATGCATGTAACATGCTTCCTATGGTGAGATTTTAAATCTACATGACATACTTTATGCATATACAAGATTTATTTAATTATAACATACATCACATGCATAAATAATTAAACACAGACTAATATGGTTCTAGTTTTGACATTTTCAAGCAAACAAAGGCCTAATTATTACAAAATCAGCAAAAATCGGCTCTAAAACACTTCTCGATGACTAGAACCGCCTTGAACCGGGCCCAAACCTCTCGAACTGGACCTCTAATGCTGAAAATTGGGTTGAACCAGGCAAAAACTATCGAGTACCATCAAGCATCAAGTATACCATCAGGCATCGAGTATGCCCTCAAGCATTAAGTATTTCATTAAATACCATCGAGTTGCTCATCGAGTACCATTGAATATGACACCATGCATCGAGTATTTCATAAAATACCATCGAGTTGCATCAAATACCATCGATTATGACATCGTGCATCGAGTATTTCACAAAATACCATCGAGTACCATCGAGTATGGTATCGTACTATATCAAGTATTTCACAAAATACCATCGAGTTGCACCGGGTACCATCGAGTATGGCATAATGCATCGAGTATTTCATAAAATATCATCGAGTATGAACATCGAGTACCATTGAGTATAGGGCAACGAGCAACGAGTATTGGGTAATGGCTGAAAATCCAGTTCCTGTTGCTCGACCTTCTTCACTTATTTGTTCAATTACATCATAATTGCAACTCTAATGACTCCAATCAAACTATAGGCACTTAAACATACATTAAGGCTCATCAAACAAGAGCCAATTACATGAATTACAACACAATAAAAGAGAAAACAATGCCAAAACTCAGAAGAAACCATATCATTTCATCATTTTCATACAGCTTATGAAAAACACCCACTAAAACTTAAATTAGCGGTAATTGAGTGCTTAAATCACGATTTGATACCAATTGCTAAGATAAACTAGTATGCAACTGAAGCAAACAAAATCAATAAGCACTCTAATTACATTTAATTTGAGTTCTAAAAGCATGCTTAAACAGAAACTTCAGAATTAAATTTGAATGGTGGAACGCATATTGGAGTGAATTTTTTAAGGGAATTGGATAAGTTTACTGTAGAAAATGAACAACAGTCCAAAACTTATTTTTCCAACTGTTATACTTTTTCTCCTTCAAAAGCTGAGAGTATTTATTCATTACCCACATGCAGGTACTCAAATTCAACGACCTTGACACTTCAATTTGCTGAAGAAATTGGGAAATGTGTGTGATTCATGGAAGAACACCTATCATTCAATCAAGAAGTGGGAAATTCCCACTTTCATTCAATTTCTATTTTTTTTTTATTTTTAAATTTTAATTAATTCAAAATTAATTAAAATCAAAATCAAAATTTCAATTTCTGAAATTTGAAATAAAGTGAGAAATTAATTTAATTTTAATTAATTAAATAATAATTTAATATCAAATATTAAATCAATCACACATCAAATTTAAAATATGAACATATTCATGTAATTAATATTTAAATCAATATTTAAATATTATAAACTCTTCAATTTCATTTAATTTCAATAATTTAAACGTTAATTAATTACATTGAATATAATTATACAAACCCTAATTTGAATTTAAACTATTCAAATTCAAACCCTAATTTTAATTTGAACATTTTTGAATTGAAATTCGGTTTGAACAATTCAAATTGATATCATACCAAATTCACTAAATTTATTAATTCAAGGTGTTCATGTTTTACGAGCTAGTAGAAGGACTTTATGGACCTACAGATAATGAGCTCCAACGATTTAAGATTAACTGGCTAAAACTTTTTAGACCATATTAATCAGTATTCGTTAACTATCAAGTCACACCACTATAGATCTATAGCTGTACTCTTCTCATTGTAGATATATTTGTGTCCACTTGATTTAACCATAATCAATAAGTCGACCCTTCATAGGTTGTTCGTAATAATGGTTGGGTCAATATGCTGTTTTACCCCCCATATTACATCTTGCTCCTTAAGTTCCACTGATCCTCTAATGCACAATTGGTTTGTGATCCAATCACTGAACCGGATTCCTCTCAGGCCAATGAGAGTGGAGCCCCTTGTTCAATACCTGAATTCAGTACTTAAGAGAACAACCTTTCTCCTACCCCTCAGTTGGGTAGGCGTGAATTCCTTATTATATCCTATGTCCCCAGCTATCTATCTGGTCTTACCCCTGAAATGGGAGGCTTATTAAGCTGGCGCTGTTGAGTCAACCATCACTTATGCAAATCTAAGGATAATCCTGAATAAACAGAAGTTCATAGTTAGCTTAGGATTAAGATCGAGTTACTTAGGTCATCTAAACGAAATAGTCAATCTTAAACATTAAACAACGTTATAAAGTAATAGTGACTAATTGTTTGGTCCAATCCTACGCAAACTCATTGCATAGGACACTCCCGCTCCTCATGTCAATACATGAACGAATCAGGATCACTTCGTTTTGTAGCATCTTTACAACAGATTATAGCAATTACAGAGTGAGCCGCATCCCATATTGTTACTAGAATAAGGCACCCAACCTTATTCATATACTATAGATCATTTTGACTATTTACTTGAACCCGATCCACTTTTATGTCTCAACATAAAGTTCAAGTATTCATATAATAGTCATGGATCTTAGTTTATTGGATTTAGACTTTATAAGTGCAATTTATAGATCAATAACAACTTTATTGAAGTAATATTGAATAGCATCTTTATTGATAATAAAATATGTTTAACTTTACAAACTGTAAGTTATAGAACATACAACCCAACAACATGATCTCTCTTTCTAAAGGGAGAACGGCTTCCACTACATAAACAAATGAATATGGTGTAACCCCTGTAAGGGTATAATAAATAGTTCGATAAGCCCACAACGCTTCTTCAATCTTCTCTTGCCAATCTCTTTTCGACTTAGAGACGATCTTCTTCAGTAGATTGTACAACGTCTTGTTGAATGCCTCTGCCAACTCATTTGCAGCTATGTTTGACATGGATGACTTGTATTGTTTGAACTTGAAATTCTCACATAATCTATCCATCAAGCCATTAGAAAACTGTCTTCCATTATCTGTCACAATTAGATGGGGAATACCGTAATGGTAGATGATGTAAGTATGGATAAAGACCAATACATTTTCCTTCTTAGCTTTTTTCAGGGCAATGGCCTTGGCCCACCTTGAAAAGCAATAAGTGGCTACAAAGATGTAAGAATGTTTGACCGACGACTTAGGTGTTATAGGACCAACAAGATCAAGTCCCCATGCTTCAAAGGATCACGAAGCTACAGTCGGATGTAGAGGCTCAGACGGCTGATGAATGAAGTTCACATGGTATTGACAATCTTCGTATCCATCGAATATTGAATCATCCTTGGCTAGTAATAACCCATCCTCTTTAGTTGGAACTGAAGCTTTGGTTCAGACTGATGCGCGTCGCAAACACTTGACTGCGCTTCTTCTAAAGCCTTCATTGATTCCTCTTTTCCAAGGTATCGAAGAAAGAGTCCTTAGAGAGAGTAGCGATAGAAAATCCCTTTGTAATAAATGAAGTGGGCAACTCTTCTTTGCACCTCGGTTTTACGACGGAGGTCTTTTAAAATCTTTTCATGCTCAAGATAATCTATAATGGGTTATCACTAGTCTTCCTCGTCTATTAAGCAAAATGATATCACGTTCATTTCTTCTCATTCAGTCCCGACTAGTGGTATAACCCATATTTGACAAAGTGATAGAGTTAGAGTTACATCGTTTATAACTATAAGGGTAGTAACCAAGTTTTCCAAGGCGTCCACTTTCTTATTTTTCTGACCTCAAAACATGTTCTAACATCACGCTATCGAACTTTTCCATCCACTGTCTGGCATGAGTGAAGTAAGGTTTCAAATCTTTATGCTTCACATCATACTGGAGTAAGAGCTGACTAATTACTAACTTTGAATCGCCATAAATCTCTATGTACGATACTCCAATTCTTAACGTTAGTTGGATGCCAATTATCAAGGCTTGATATTCAACGACATTGTTTGAGCATAATCCAACAAACATAAAACTATAGAGCAACATATGTTTCTTAGGTGAGATAAGGATGATGCCTGCCCCCGCATCACTCCTTCGTGCTACACCATCAAAGTACATGATCTAGGATTTTATGATCTCTGCGAAGAAAACTTCATTATCGGGTAAGTCCTCGTATAACTTCCAATCAGATGGAATTGGGTGATATGTTCGCCAATGCTTGTCCTTTGACCGCCTTTTATGATACATAGACAATGTCATATTGTTGGAGCATGGTCACCCACTTGGCCTGGTGTTCATAGATGATCGGCCAAGATAGAATGTACTTGATAGGGTCGATTTTTGCAATTAGGTGAACTGTGAAGGCCTGCATGTAGTGTCTTAGCTTATCGACAGGGAAGAAAACTGTGAGACATTTTTTCGATAGGAGACTGATTTCATCTCCAATTAACATCCTACTTAGATAGAAGATAGCACATTCTTTTTCTTTCTCCCCTTTCTGCGCCAACAATGCCTCCAATGATCTTTCTTGTGTGCCGATGTACAAAATCAATGGCTTGCTTGCCACAGGTGCGCCTAGGACAGGAGAATTAATAGATATTTCTTTATACTTTCAAAAGCATTCTGACGGGCCTCGTCCCACTGGAGTTTTTTTTCTCTCACCAGTCTTTGAAAAGGTTGATATCGACCAGCCGAATTGGAAATAAACCTCCGAATATAAGCTAAACGACCCTGAATACTTCTAAACTCATGTAAATTATTTAGCCTTGTCATCTTTTGAATGGCATCGGTCCTGGATTGGTCTATCTCGATCCCTTGATGTCTCACAACGAAACCGAGAAACTTTCTTGAGGTCACGCCAAACACGCATTTGAGAAGGTTCATCCTCATCTGATATTTTTGCAAGCGATCAAATACAACTCTTAAATCCCTTAGGTAATCTTATCTTTTCTTGAAATTGACCATGAGATCGTCACCATAGCATTTGACATGTATGTGCAACATATCATTAAACACTTTTTGCATGGCATATTGGTATGTAGCACCAACATTCTTTAACCAGAAGGGCATCACCTTATAATAGTATATTCCATTCAGAGTCCGAAAAGTCGTCATTTCCTCATATGTGAGAGCCATTCGTATTTGGTTATATCTAAACGACCCATCCATAAAGAATAAGGCCTCATGCCATGTAGTCACATTAACCATGATTTCTATGATGGGTAATGAAAAGTCATCTTTTGGGCACGCGTTATTTAGATCATAAAAGTCTACGCAGACATGAAGTTGTCCATTTTTCTTTCTAATAGGGATAATGTTGACTATCCACATTGGGTATTTGACCTCACAGATAAATCCTACTTCAATCAACTTATTAACTTCGACTTCAATTTGGGGAATAAGCTCAGGTCGAAAGCGTCGTTAGGCCTGTTTAACTGGTCGATACCCTTGTTTGATCGTGAGATGATGGACTGCTACTTTTGAATCAAGCTCTAGCATCTCTTTGTATGACCAAGCGAAAATGTTCCTGTACTCAGTGAATAAACTCGTGTATTCGCCCTCCTCCTCATTAAAGATAGATGCACTAACAAAAGTTGGCACGGTTCCTCTACTGTACCAAGGTTCACTTCCTTAAGTTCATCCACGGTGGATTAACCACCATCTTTAAGTGTCTGTGTGGGTCCTCTACATCTTCTTTAGACATTTCATTTTTAGACTCTTCGATGATGGAAATGTGGTGACATGAAGTTTCACCCAGGATTAGTGAAGATAACGTCAAGTCTTTTTACCTTTAATATGTTGGGATCGAATCCCAAGCGAAAGCGTATGAATGCCTTGCATTTTATTTTTTAGTTTAAATGAAAACAAAACCAACACATAAAATAGAACTAAAGAGGGAATAAATATGTAATAAACCAACATGCTAATTGAAGAGTAAAAAGGGGAAGAAGAATATCACATACCTTTGTCGATTCCCTAACTCTTCGCACTTTCCTCGTCGTCTTCTCCGGAACAATTCTCCAACAAAAAATGGACACCATCGTAAGTGAGACTTCGTTATCATCTTAAGAATACAAGGATAGAAGAGTGGTCTCTACACCTTGGATGAGGAAGAAGGATAGAGAATATGGAAAAGAGAAATTTTGGAGGCTAGAGTTAATTTCACCAAATGAATTCCCTTACCCTAATTTAGGCAAAATAACAAAGTTATATGAAAAGCTTCTATATAACTTCCCAAAATTACCCTTAGGGCTAATTTAATTAAATAACAATTATTTAATTAATTAGCCCATTAATTAAATAAACATATTAAATTCAATTTAATATATATATTTAATTATTAATAAACATCATATGTTTATTTGCTTCCACCTCTCAAAATTAATTAATTAATTCTTTGTGAATCAAAATTATGAGAATTTAATACTTAAATCCTATTCAAATATTTCTCTTTAATTATAGAACAGGTCTATAATTAACCATATCATATTAATCTCATTAATATGTTATTCCATCAATTGATTTGAACAATTCAATCATTCATCTTTTCCTTTAGTGAGCTAACAAGGGGACCGTATGGACATACAGATTTGAAGCTAATTAATTAGACTCTTTAATTAAATTTATTAATATTCATTAACTATTGAACACTCCACTAAATATTGATAGCTGCACTCTTTGCACTGTAGATATATTTATGCGTCCACGAATATAACCAATACTAGCAAGTCAGTCATTCATGAGTGTTCATAACACCAACTAGGTCAAATTACCGTTTTATCCTTGGATTACCTCTGTATCCTTAAGTACCAGTGCTTCTCTAATGAACAACATGTTTATGGTCAAACCAATAAATAGAAACTTCTCTCGGGCTAATGAGAGGGTAGGACCCTTTGTTAAAGTCTCGGAGACACCCCTTAAGGGAACACTCATTTACTTACCCTGAAGTCTGGAATGAATGAATTTCATCTTGCATTATTATGTTCTCAACTCCTCACTTGACCTTGTCTCCAAATGGTAGGCTTATTGAGTCGGCGATCTGCCATTCTCACCCATACAAATCAAAGGATAATCCTTCGTGAACCAAATTAGTCAATGGTGTTGCGTCTAGTGGTTTTACGGTCCGATCTTATACATACTCATTGCATATGATACCTACACGAACGCATTGGATCATTACATTTGTATCAAATATAAAGTGGGTCGTATCCATAGTGTCACCAAGATAAGGTACCCAGCCTTATCTCTATACTCTAGACCCTTTAGCTATTTCTTGAACATTAATCCCTATATGTCTCCACATAAAGCTCAAGACTCATAAGGCAACCCTGGATGTTAGTTTATTGTATTTAGGGTTATTAAGACAAAACAAAATACAACATAATTAATAATATTTATTAAATTAACATCGATAACTCTTTATTGATGATGGTCAGATAACATTTATTATCTACGAGTTTTAGGGCATAAAACCCAACACAACGAACCTTTGCATGTGTTAAGAGAAAAGAAGATTTTTCTTTTCATCGCGAAGGTACAACACAATGAATTTCTCTGTCATCCTTTGTTTCACAAGATGGCTTCTCACCTGATTGACTTTCGGTGTCTTTACGCTTAAGGTGGTGCCAAACTGATGCGCGAGATATCAGTTCATTCTTCTTTATGGTTACATTAGAAACATTGCTGTGAATTTCTCCTGCCCTTTTTGTCCCATTGGACCATTTCTTGTCGGAGCAACCCTCAACACCCTTGTGTTTGAGACGATCGAAAATTGACACCTGGGGTGCCCTCCTATTCTTGTTTGTAGTTGTGCTTAATCTTTTGAAGGCTGGTGGTCGTGTTTTCCTTGGTGTTTGACAAATGACCTCTTTTACTTCTGAAGGCATGGTAAACCTTCAAAAATTCAAGCGTCGAACAAGGCTAGGCATTGGGCGCTGACTTCCTTTCTCTTCTACTATCATATTTAATCTTTCAAAGACTAAAGCATGTGCAACAAATGGTCTAATGCAGTCGAAGGCTGAGGTTCATTGATTATTACACTTCTTTTCCTTTGCATCATCGACCTCCTCTATAGTTATATGATTGTTGTTGACCACCTTTCCTCTCAACCTTTTGGTTATACGAACTGGCTTTAATGACTTATATCCAAGTTCTTTTCTCGATGCAAGTATAGCATGCCCTTCCTATAAAAGCCTATGGGTCAGAGAAAGCTCAATTCACTCATAGAACTTCAAGCTGTTGAACTCAGTGTGAGTTGCAAAATCAAAACCTGCTTTTGCTAGCAACTTGTAAGCCCTTGGGTCGAACCCATATTTCGTTTGTTTTTCAGGCAGGTTTACTTTTGTCAGATCTACCTTTGGTCTATGGATCTCTTGCTGCATTATCTTCACGAGCGGTGTAACAAAATTCTCCTTTAAGATTTCAATATCACTAACCATTAGCCCCTTCGAGCATTCCACAAATGGTGACTCACTTTTCCCACATTTCAACAAAGGAACATAATGCAAGATTGGAAGGCTCAGAGTTTTTTTCGTCTTTTAAAATTGATATCTTTGTAGTGCTAGTTGATGCGTCTCTTTAGAGTTAGAGACAATTGTTCTATCACTTGCTTCTCTCATTGCATCTGCTTCTGATTCTAGCTTAGGTTCACCTCCATTTTTTATAAAAGGGGTATCCGTAGGCATTGCTTCGTCGATGTCATCATTTTTTCAAGTAAAACCTGATATATGCGAAGTGAGACTGAGCCTCTCAGAATAAATTGGAGTCTGCTTCAACTTTCTTAATGCCATATTGGTAAAATTTGAAACATTGGTGTAGTGTTGAAGATATCACTCCATTTCCGTGAATCCAAGGACGACCCACAACAACTTATACGTGGTCTTTAAATCTATGACATAGAATAATGTGTGGGCCTTCAGGTCGTCGATGATAAGTTCTAAGCGTATCATGCCTATCACCCTTTGGCTACCTTGATTGAAGCCTTGAGTTACTAGCTTGTTGTTTGATAGTTCTTCCATCAGGATGTCTATTTCTTCATAGTTGACTTAGGCATTATACTAACTATTGATCCATTATTGATGAGAACTCGACCAACCCTCTGTTCTCGAACATATCCTGAGACATGCAATGACCTATTATGATGTTTTGATCCTAATAGCAGATCTTCATCTGAGAAGCCTTTGGACGTACAACAAAGGTCAGAACACTAGATGCGCTTGAATCTATCAATGCGTTGATGAGAACCGCTTTAGTCGTTGGAGGAAGTGACAACAAGTCATTTACGTTGAACGATGATAAGTCTTTCCGTTCCTCCACTGTCTCCAAAGAACTCAGAGGAGTATCCTCACTCTTTGTCATATTGACAACATGACACGTGACGACTTCTAGTGCTTTCTTCGAACAATAGTTGTAGAAGTTCTCTAGAAATAAATCTGCTAGTGTCACTTGTTGCCTGGGTCGAGAAAAGTCCTCATCTTCCTCATCAGCAAGCTTAGGCTTCCAAGCCTTCTTTCTCCCCTTCTTTCTCTGAGTCTTGTTACCTCTTCTAAGTTCTATACCTACGATAGGAGCGTGATTCTTTTTTGGTAGAACTTGACTTTCTTTTCTTTTGACAAGTTACGAGGATCCATCCCTCGTCGTCATCATCATCAACATGCTCGTCTTTGTTGTTAGAATCTGTCATCAGAATCATTTGTTGAAATCGAATAACTACAGGTTGGAAGATCCCAAACTGGACCAAGCTTTCACTTTCATCATAAAGTGTACTTGATGTTGGAACCCTTGGAGACACTACAATTGCAGTGTGATTTGCTTGAGCTACTTCATCAAGTTCTAGCTTAATTTTCTCCTCATGAGCCAACCTTAGAATCAACTCTTTCAACACAAAGCATTTTTCAACTGGGTGGCTAACGACCCTGTGATACTTACAGTAGTTAGGATCATCCACTTTTCCTACTTGCTCCGATTGTTTCCATTCCGGTAGCTAAATAAATTTCTTTTCTAGTAGTTGCTCGAGCATATCTGCCACATCAAAATCAAGAAATGGATAGAAATTTTCCTACCTTTCTTTTAGAGTTAATTGACACTTTTTGCCTCCATCATCGCTCTTCTCAAATTTGTTCTCCTTTCCTTTGAATGAAAATTTCAACAGGGTCGTATTAATGACCATGATTCCTTTGTGGCACTCTTCGCAATTTTTTCGGTGCCTTTACTTCCTTCTTATCTCATTTCACTTCAAGGACGAGGAAATCCTTATTTCCCCTCTTGGCGATACTCAGCTCCATACCATGAGCGCGAGTTGCCAACTCTTCGGGTGTCTTGGGTTTTATCCCCTGTAGAATGTAGAGGAGTCCTTAATGAAGGAACCGGTGAAGGTCCTTGAACGAAAATGGGGATCGACCCCAAATCCCAAGTTTTACAGAATTTCCAATTTTACAGAAAATATATAGAACCATTGTGCATTCGAAAATAAAAATTACAGCAAGCTGAAAAATAAAAGAAAATAGAATAAGGTGATGGAAAACTAACCCTTGAAGGTCAAATTTTCTTCCTGTGAATTCTTTTCTCCAAAATTGTCACGAACTGCAAATAAACTTTACATTATAATGTATCAAATACATTATAGTAATCATATCATTTATGATTAAATTAAAATAATTATATTACATATAATTAAGTCTCTCAATTAATTTGAACAATTCAAGTTAATCCAAAATTGATTCTTATTTAATCCTCATTGAGCTACAGAGAGGACCTCATGGACTTGTAGCTTGAAGCTCCAATGGTACTTGAATAATTAATTAAACTTATTTAATTATATTATTCAATATTTATTAACTGTCGAACACTCCACTAAAGATTGACAGCTGCACTATTCACACTACAGATATATTTATGTGTCCATTGGATATAACCAGTCAACAATGCGATGACCTTTCACAAATTACTCGTAAGTACAACTTGGCCAAAATTACCGTTTTCCCCCTGTAGTTACATCTAGCTCCTTAAGTACCACTGATCCTTTAATGAACAATAAATCATAGTTCAACTATGACTATACCTTTCTCGGACCAGAAGAGAATGTGGCACCACATTATTCAAGCCCGGGAATCAGCCCTTAAGGGAGCAATTTATCTACTTTCCCCGACCTCGGGGAATGAGTGAATTTCGTCTTGTGTAGCTGTGTTTTCAGCTCCCCAATCAGACGAATCCCCAAAATGATAGGCTTGTTGAGTCAGCAATCTGGCCACTCTTACCCATACAAATCAAAGGACTACTCTCATAGGCAAGAGTTCACAACTCGCTCATGATTCAGGCCATGTCACCTATGGTCATCTTGGTGAAATGTAAGTCTCTATTATGAACAATGTTAAATAATGAAATTATTCATTTCATGGTCCGGTCTTATACAAACTCTTTTGTATAGAATATCCCCACTCGCATGTTTCCAAATAAATGATCAGAATCAGATCATTTGTAACATTTTACAACAGTTGTAACACCTACAAAGGGAACCGTACTCGTAGTGTCACTCGAATAAGGTATCCAGTCTTATCCATCTACTATAGATCATTTAGGTTATCACTTAAACATGATCCACCTGTATACCTCTACATACATGTTTAAGCTACAAAAGAAAACCTTGGATGTTAGTTTATTGGTTTGTGGGTTTAATGTTACTAAATGTGAAATAAAATATCTCATATTTTATTAAATAATTAAAATGTTTGTACAATACAATTACAAACTACAAGATTCTACGAGATTTAGGGCACCAACCCTAATAATCTCCCACTTTTCCTAAGCTAGTGAGGTGTACAATAGACAAGTCATACTAATATACAAGTACACAAATCAATAAACTAGGTCATAAAATGCGTCCAGTACAAAATCTCTCACTTACCCTAGACTATATGTGTTCTGTTCTGTAGACCTATACTCTACAAATGATTCTCGAACACCTTATCCGTGAGGGCCTTTGTGTCATACCCCTTCCCAAGCTCATCTCTTGAACCTGAAAGGGCGTGAGGATGACAAATATCACCCTTTTATGATACCTATTGCCCATTTGAGCCTTTTTTCGTTTACTAAACTTTAAGCCAAGGAAATAGGCAACAACTGGTTGGCTAAACTTATTTTATTACAATTAGTATAAAGCTTATACAACTTCTAGATTTAACTACAAATGTTTACAACAACAACTTAAAATCGAAAGTATGGTTGTGGCGTGGTAGACCTTAACCTTAGCAACATCCTGAAACTCCTCATCTTTCATTACCTGGGCAGAAAAACATGAAAGAAAAGAATGAGCTTCAGGAAGCTCAATGAGTGGTAACAACATAACAAGTCTCTTTCAACTTATAGTAATAAACGCCTATCACAGTACGAGGTTAACATCCAAACCTCAGTCTCGAATGAGTCTATTCTCAACCTTACCTACATACACGGTAGATAGTTAAAACTAATACTTATCATAATCACTTAATCTCCTATATTCTCTATGTGCACATAGATCCCCGCTTATGGGCTCAGAAGATAGGCCTATCAGCCCTCTAACCATCCCATACAAGGTTCCTCTCACATACTCAGGAACTAGGCTTTATGGCCCCCTAACCATCCCGTGAGATTATAATCCAGGCTCAGGAACTAGGTCTATTGAACCCCTGACCATCCCGACCACATATTCTCATTCTCGTTCTGGCCATTCATCACAACATAAACATATACTCTAAAAGATATACTTAAGACCTTCAAAGGAATACCACTCACCTTGTTTTGCTGAAACCTTTCTCTCTTTCCAAGTTCTCTGGTTTCCTCTGGCTTCCTTTTGAACCCTAATTTCTAAATTCATTTTGAAGTTCAGATTACACATCATTCTAGACCTTATTTCTAAACACTTTATACTACAAACTTGCTTACTTTAAAATTTGGCCTTTAAATTCCACCTCAAGAGCTCAAAATCTTAAGATTACTCCACCTTGCTCGGTTGTGACTGATTCTGTGAACACTTCTCAGTTTTCTTTGATTCTTATAGTCATTCTCTTAGATTTTCTTTGTGCCAACATACATAAACCACACTCAATTTATGAGATTTTGGCTTAAGAATCATCTGATTTGCACGAGTAGTTTGGGAGAACTCCTCGTTTGAACTTGGGTTACAATCTGCCCCCAATCCCTGGATAACACTTGCACCTTCTGTCTTTCGATCAACGCATGATTCTAACGCATTCTCTTCATGATCAATGCAAAGCTTCTTCCAAACTTGCCCTTAAGCACTCTTTCTAACTTTCTTTGAAGGAAATTTGTGTTATGAGCTGAAGTGAAAGCCTTAGGTGGTATTTATAAGCGTCCAAACTCTTCCTAACTTTGACACCTTCTGCTTGTTTGCATGGCTAAATGTCTCCTACTTATGCTGCCAACGCCAAACCTTGCCACATTAAGACTAAAGTGTTCGCACCACCTTCAACCAACGCAACTCCTTTAGCTTGCATGTCTTATCAAGCGCCCACCTCAATTTGCATGAAATTTAAGACATCACTTTGTTAGCCACATATCCGGATGATTTTAGCAGCTCCACCTTGCTCTCCAAGTTTTCCTTATCATCGCATAACTTTTTCATGGCTGCATGTTTGCTTGAACGCAGGGCTCGGCTAACGCATCACCTCTCATGCGCCACGCTAACCTCAATACCATCGCATACCCTTGGCCGCATATCCTTTCACATGACTTACCTTTGGCGCATGCGCCAATGCATCTCCTTCATCATATGCCACTCATACCAACTTTTCCTATGTGCTCGTGAAGCCCTTCCTAACCTCGAATGACCTTGGTGCATAATCAACATTAACGCATAGCATACCACTATTGCATTTCCAAGCTTTATTAACGCATGACTAGGGCCCTTTATTACATAGCTAGTTTTGGCCATAACACTCTTAGCCAACAACTCCATGCGCCTAACATGTCTCTCATGACCTGCCTAGTCATATGCGTCCAACTAACTTCTCAAGACCAACACTTCGTCCAATGATCGCATTCTCCTTCCCATGCATAGCCTTATGATTGGCGCGTATTTCATAGGCCATCGTATACGGCCTTGTCACGCTCATCGCATAGCTCCAGCATGCATCGCCTTGCCTCATCGTGCATCCACAGCACACATTGTATGTCCATCGTTGCATATCTCATCACATGCTTCCTAGCTTCATCGTATAGCTCCAATGCACATCACACAACCTTGCGCTCATCGTCATAGCTCTTATTGTGCAGCCCCGCGTGCAACTATGCGTTCACCCCTCGTGCAATGCCCCAACATCCAGCGCCCACGCTTACGGGCAATCGATCGCTTTGCTCGCGCATGGCTCATATTCGTTGCATGATGGCCCTTCTTTGACCATGCAAGCCTCTTGTTAATGCATGGCCATTTGACATGTCCCTCGCCCAAGCTTGGACAACCTCTTCATGTCATCGTTAGGCCAACCCACACCATGCGTTTATCATGGCCTGACCTTACACCAATGCATTCTTTGTCCTTGGCTTCAACACTTAGCCTCACACAACCTCTACAAGCCTTGGTTACCACACACACAATCCCTCATGCGTCAATGCTTCCTAACACTAACGCATGTCTACTCTTGGCTTTTAAACTTAGCCAATTTTTCACTTGTTAAGGCCAACATAAAGCTACCCGAGAGTCTTATTTCAACACTCTCCTTTTTCTCTAACTTTCTTCCTATAACATAAAATTAACTTATACCTTGTTTATCTCCCTAATTACTCGCTTAAGTAGGAAGAATGGGATTCGGGTTTCACACTTTGTAAATGGATCAACAACGTTGTGGTCCGAAGCTATCTGCGCAACGATCACATCCCCTCGATGCACAATCTCTAAGATGAGATGATACTTCTGCTCTATGTGCTTCTCGCGTTTGTGACTTTGAGGCTTTCGAGAATTAGCCATAGCACCATTATTATCACAATAAAGAGTGATGGGCTTTGACATGTCTATAACTATTTCAAGATCAGTTAGGAATTTCCTGAGCATGACAACTTCCTTAGCAGCTTCACAAGTTGCTACGTACTTAGCCTCCATGGTGGAGTCAACAATGCACCCTTGCTTGGTGCTCCTCCAGACTACCGCTCCTCCATTAAGAGTAAACACTGATTCTGATGTGGATTTCCTAGAATCCTTATTAGTTTGGAAATCAAAGTCTATGTATCCTGTAAGGATCAAATCCTTAGAACCATACACGAGCATGTAGTCCCTCGTTCTCTGTAGATACTTGAGGATGTTCTTAATGGCGGTCCAGTGATCAAATCCTAGATTAGACTGATATCTACTGGCTATCCTTATCGCATAGTAGATGTTAGGTCTAGTACATAACATCACATACATCAAGTTGCCAACAACTGATGCATGGGAGATCTGTTTCATTTCCTCAACTTCTTGAGGTGTCTTAGGACATTGTTCCTTAGACAATATAACTCCATGTCTGAAAGGTAGTAAACCCCTCTTGGAGTTCTGCATCGAAAATTTAACAAGCATTTTGTTAATATATGATGTTTGAGACAGGGCTAGCATTTTGTTTCTCTGATCTCTAAAGATCTGAATGCCCAAACAAATTGCGCCTCTATCAAATCTTTCATTTGGAATTGAGTTGCTAGCCAATTCTTAATTTCAGTTAGTAGACCTACATCATTATCAATGAGTAGGATATCATCTACATACAACACTAGAAAAGCTATTGAACCGTTGATGATTCTTTTGTAAACATAAGGCTCATCAACATTCTGATCAAAGCCATAAGATTTGATCACGGTATCAAATCTTATATTCCAAGATTGAGATGCTTGTTTTAATCCATAGATAGACCGATTAAGCTTGAAAACCATTTGCTTTTGACCTTGGGTTATGAATCCCTTAGGTTGCTCCATAAATGGTCTCCTCAAGATTATCATTCAGAAAGGCAATCTCGATGTCCATTTGTCAAATCTCATAGTTATAATATGAAGCAATGGACAAGAGGATCCGGATAGACTTCAACATGGCAACAGGTGAGAAAGTCTCCTCATAGTCGACTCCCTCAACTTGGGTATAACCTTTTGTCATAAGTCTAGCCTTGAAGGTTTGCACCTTCCCATTAGCACCCTGTTTTCTCTTGTAGATCCATTTGCAACCTAGGTTGATCTACAAGATCCCAAACAGAATTAAAGTACATAGACTTCATTTCGAGATCCATAGCTTTGATTTACCCACCTTTCTCAACATCCTCCATTGTCTTCTTGTAAGACAACAGATCCTCAACATCTTTGTCAACTACCATAGCTAGGATTTCTGTTAAACCCATGTAACGAGTAGGTGGTTTCCAACCCTCCCACTACGTCCAACACTTGAGGTGGATTTGACCTATTAGATGATCCAACTTCAACAACTCTTGTTGCAATGTTGGGTTCTTCAATAACTCTTGTTAAAGGTTTAGTAGTTTCCTTGGAAATTTCATTCAACATAATCTTGCTGTGGGGCCTATGCTCCCTAATGTGGTCCTTCTCTAGAAATGTAGCGTTTTTCGATACAAATACTTTATTTTCTTTATGATCATAAAAGAAACCACCTCTTGTTCTTTTAGGGTAGTCTACAAATAGGCACAATTTTGAACGAGGTTCAGTTTGTTAGGATTTGTCTCTAGCATATGTGCTGAGCAACCCCGGATTCTGAAATGACGTAAACTACATTTACGACCATTCCTTAATTTCAAAGGTGTTATGGTAACACCCTTGGATGGAACGTAGTTCAAAATATATGTTGCAGCTTGTATTGTATAACCCCATAACGAGTTTGGTAAAGATGCAAAACTCATTATAGACGGAACCATGTCCAACAGGGTTCGATTTCTCCTTTTTGATACACCATTCTGTTGAGGTGTACTAGGTGCTGAGAGTTGGGATACAATTCCATGTTCTATCATATAGTTCTGGAATGTAAGATCCATAAACTCTCTACCTCGATCAGATTGAAATGTTTTGATCGTTTTATTTAATGCATTTTCAACTTCAGCCTTAAACTCTTTGAACTTTTCAAAAGTCTTAGACTTCTGTTGCATTCAATAAACATACCCATATCTTGAATAATCATCAGTAAAAGTGATGAAATATTCAAATTCTCCTCTTACTTTTAATATTCATCGGACCACAGAGGTCTAAATGTATGAGCTATTAGGGTTCTTTGGCGCTATGATCTTTTCTAGTAAAAGATCTTTTAGTCATTTTGCCTTCAAGGCATGACTCATACACAGGTAAAGAATTTTCTTCTAACTCACTTAGAATTTCATTCTTGATTAATCTCTCTATCCTACTGAGATTGATGTGTCCTAACCTCAGGGTGCCAAAGATGGACATTTTCTTTAGGAGAAATGTTAAGTATTTTATTTTGAGTTACCGCAGTTTTAAACATTTCAGTGATAATGAGAGTTTAAGTTGCTAACGGTCTTAGCACATACAAATTATCTTCAATATTAGCACAACAAATTAATGCTAATTCTTGTAAATAAACACTTTATTCACTTGAAAATTAAGAAAGTAATGTTGTTAAAGGAGACATTTTACAGAAATAAGATTCTTTTTCAAATCTGTAACCACATATACATTATCTAATAAAATATAAGATTTTTGTAAGCAGAGTCTAAGCCCTCCCACTGCCATAGCTGAGACGACGTTCCTAGTTCTAACACGCATCGTCATCTCCCTAGCTTCCAGATGCCGCCAAGAAACTGATTCCCTAAAATGAATAATAAACATGGTTAGTGGCGCCCGAATCAATTATCCAAACATAATCATCATTCTCCACTAAACAGGTATCCAGTACAAGTAAATCATATTTACCTTGTTTGGCCTTCTTCTTTTCTGCCAAGTATTTGGGACAATTCCTCTTCCAATGTCTCTCATGGTTGCAATAGAAACAGATTCCCATTGCGGCATTAGCCTTCTTGCCCTTTGGGTAGCAATTGTGGGTTAACTTTCTCCTTTCCACCTTTCTTCTTCTTCCACTTTTTGGTGTCGGAAGAAAAAGGCACATACTCAGTTATAGAGGACGATCCTCTGTAGAACTTATTTGAGGATGAGACAACATTTTCCTCTCCCTTTTGTTCCTTGTTTTTCATCAAGGATTGAAAATTCTGAAGTTCATTGAGCAAGGTGGTCAGGTTGTAGTCTATTTTGTTAATAACGACATTGTTACAGAATTGTAGGAAACTTTCAGGTAAAGATTCCAAGATAAAGCTAACCTGACTGGTTTCATCATTAATAGACTCGTTCATCTCCATGACATTGAAGTTGACCATCATTTTGAAAACATGTTCTTTAACACATGCCCCTTCTTGCATAGGGGCATTAAAGATGTGTTTAGAGCATCGTGTTTGAGTTGTGCGGATGGTTGTCCAAGCATCCCCCGTAGGGACTCTGTGATCTTATGAGCATAGATCATAGGCGCATGCTTCTTGGCCAAGACATCTGAAAGGATTGCCAAGATATACGCTCGGGCCTTTTCATTTGCCCATGTCTAGTGCTCGTATGCCTCTCAAACATTTCAAGTGGCATTTTGAGTAGGAATAGGAGGACAACCTTTCATAAGGACAAAACGGAGGTTATCGATGATTAAAATCATGTTGTGTGTTTTTCCAGGTTGTATAATATTCGCCTGTTAGTATGTCGACGGTGAGCAAATTAAGTGTCGCGGAGGTCATAGTTAATAAATTTTTGAAACCATATAAATTATTTATATTAGTATGCTATGTATTAACCCATTTGGAAAAACTAATCAAATTTAGCAAAATAATCTAATGCACCCTAAATGACATCTATTTTGCAATCATGTTTCAGTGAGTCAAGATAAAAGCCACCTTAGTGTGATCAGGTGCCCCTTAACTGAAATGAGACTATCTCAACCTTAGACAGAATAACTCCTCGTTATTGTAACTATCAGTCGACATTATTCGGTCTAGAAATTGTTAAACTCGCTTAACATTTCTTGTAAGTGTAACCCCTCATTTTAGATTCTAAAATTCCGCCCCAATGAGCCAACCGTAGGGAAAAACCGATTGGGTCAAAAAACTAAAGTAATTTTATCCATTTCTGGAGTTAGAGGTAAAGAATCATGCAAATGCCATCCGTAGGGGGACACAAGAAAAGGTGCCTCGAGGTCGAGCATGAAACTTTACTACCAACTAATGAGAGAGACCGTGGGATATGTTGATACACGTCCCGCTCCCACTTATTATAAACACTCTCTCCATTCACCTTGTTATTGATCTATACAAACACTATCCGTAGGGAGACACAAGCAAAGGTGTCTTGAGAACGGGTGTAGATCTCATGGAGGCCGAGTATAGATCTCACGTTGTGAACTTTTAGGGAGAAATGTGAAAAAGTAAAATAAAGTATCATGTACCCATTTTCCTCCCACTGAGTGTTATACCTAGGGTTATTTAACTTAGAAAAATCCGACCACTAATTTTTAACTAAGTGTTTTGTTTGATTTGCCCAAAAGTAACACTTACTTTGGATAGTTAAAAAAACTTTGAATAATGGTTATTAAACACTTTAATAAACTTTAATCAAACATTTCATGCTTGTAACAAATCTATCTAATTCACCTTTCCAGGTAAGTTCCTAGGTAGGGGTGTTAGTTTTCGTCAACTTAAATACCCCAGCCTAGACAAAACAAACCTTAGACAAAAGGTCCCTATATATTTGTTATAAATTTAATCTTTTAATTAAGAATCAATTTAATCATATTAAACTGATTAAAAGATTAAACTAAATTTATAATCTTATTAGAAAAGTGATCTTAGATCTATGTGAATCGTGTTCTAAAACTATTTTTAAAAAATAATTTTAATATAAGGTTTACATGCATTTATGAATTATTGATTTTAATTTTTAATTTCATTAAATTATAACTTTTATAAACAAATGAAACAAAATAAAATCATACAATTGTATTCATTGACATACTCAGTAAATTATAACAATTATAAATTACCTAAGGTAATGTCATGCTTCATGCAATTCCATTTCATTACTAATTATATATAACATTTATATAATAAGGTAATGAAATATTTAATAACATTCATCTATGCATACAAAACTATATATTATAACACTAATAATATAAATGATGCATGATAATATTATTAATGCATGGAAACATAAAGTATATTTTTATATTATATGATGTATGAGTATGCTATATTAATTAAATCATGCAACTATATATATTATAACAATTACAATATAAATAATGCATGAAATTAACTGCATAATCTATGGTCGGATTTTATACTATATGACATACATTATGACATATATAAAAATTAAAATCATATATCAAATACATAATTAATAAAGTAATTATTGGACACCTAAAAAAGTTAATTAAATTAATATAATACTTATATTAATTTAATTAATCAAAGTAACTATCTATTACATAAATAAATAGTCAACGGGCTCAAAATAGGCGAATCAAGCTTTGAACCGTCCGAACTGAACCGTCCAGCCTTTGAATTGGACCCGAATCGCTCAAACAGACCAAACCGCAAGCGATCCAAACAAGCCACGAATCGAATGGGGCGCGAATTGGATAGTTCTTTCCGTCTCGCAGTATTGCAACACTATAACCTAGCATTGCAACGCTACGACTAGAACAATCCATTCGCATGATCATAGCATTGCAACGCCAGGGCACAACGATATAACGCTATTGTACAGAACACACTGTACAATTACAATTTTTTTCGAATTTCCTTCGATTTTGGCCCCATCTTCTAAAAAAACGAGTGGAACAACCACGAACGACTCGAGAACATAAAATTACAGACTTGATCGCAATAATATGCCTTAAAACATGGGTCTTTACAAATCATATTGTAAGATCAAAGCAATAAATCTAAACTGACCAATCCCTAAAACATCCCATAATCACTATCAATCACATTTATAAACATTCATCACGTGAACATACAAAATGCTAAAACCCTACCATTAAACTGTAAAATTAATTGGAAAAAAATTGAGCCAAAAAACCCCCCTCTAAGACCAATTGAAGAAACAGGTGAAAGTCTTTGAGCGGAAACGGGGATCGGACCCAAATCCCAAGTTTTACAGAATTTTCAATTTTACAGAAAATGTATAGAACCATCATGCATTCAAAAATAAAAATAACAGCATGCTGAAAAATAAAAGAAAATATAATAAAAAGATGGAAAACTAACTCTTGAAGATCGAATTTTCTTCCAGTGAATCATTTTCTCCAAAATTGTCATGAACTGCAACGTGCTCGAAACCTTAAATGGCCACCACCACTTGGTTTCCTTTTTATTATCAAGGATGAGAATCCTAGAGTTTTGTGGGCTTTGTGTTTTTGGAGAGGGAATGAGAAATAGAGATGAAAGGAAAGCAGATTGGGAAGACTGGGATCTTAGAACCTTTCTGTAAAAACTCCCTCTGCCAAAACGAAGAAGAAGATCTCCTTCATCCAACTACACACACAAAGCGTAGGTTGAGATATAATAGAGAAGAGAAGTTATTTCCTTCCCATAATGTCGAATATTAAAAATAAAAATAATTTTAATTTTAATTTACATATATATATATATATATGTACATAACTATATATCATATCATATTGTATCACATACAATATAACCTATAGTTTTAATCCCCTCATCAATGATATTTAATATAAATCCAATTTATATTAAATTTAATTATATGAATCCAATTAACATGATTAATATTTGAATCATATTCAAATATTTATTTCCTTTCAAATAAACTTTACATTATAATGTATTAAATACATTATAGTAATTATATCATATATAATTAAATTAAAAATAATTATATCACATATAATTCATTCCCTAAATTAATTTGAACAATTTAAATTAATTCAAAATTGATTCTCATTTAATCCCCATTGAGCTACAAATGGGACCTCATGGACTTGTAGCTTGAAGCTCTAATGGTACTTGAATAATTAATTATACTTCTTTAATTATATTATTCAACATCCATTAACTGTTGGACACTCCACTAAAGATCGACAGCTGCACTCTTCGTACTACAAATATATTTTTGTGTTCATTGGATATAGTCGATGATCATGTAATGCTATCGCATAACAACTCTTCACATCGTTTAGCTACTGCGCAAAGCTACACGATTGTATAATGCCATCGTATAGCATTTCAACACATCGTTTAGCTCCCGCAAGTATACAATCGTCTAGCACACAACACTTCAACGCCCAACGCCCATAGCTATATGATTGTCTAGCTTTTCTTCACATCGATTAGCTCCTGTAGCTAAACGATTGTCTGGCACTGAACCTCAACGACAATATATGAGCAGAGGCTGAAAAACTGGAATCTTCAACTTGACCTTCTTCACTTGTTTCTTCAATTACAACTTAATTTCAACTCCAATGACTCCAAATAAATTACAGACTCTTGAGAACACATATAAGCTCATAAAAAAAGAGCTAATTATAAATTTAATCGAAAAATCAAAGAGAAATTAAAAGCCAAAACTCAGAAAACCATATCAATGCAGCAGTTTTATATAACTCATGAAAAACACCCACCATACCAAAATTAAACCGAATTGAGCTTATATGATGCTCTGATATCAATTGTAGGAATGTATTAGTAAGTAGCGGAAGCAACAAGGATCATTAAGCACTCTAATTCATTAATTTTAGCAGAATATAAAGCATGCTCTTGCAGAAACAAGTGGGTTTCAAGTCATACCATTGTAGAACTTCTTCAAAGCTCGATTTCCAACTGCAAACTTCTCCAAATTTTGTTGTAGACCACCTCAAGATCTTCCTCATTATTCTCTTGGTGCTCTAGATTGAGTTGTGGGACTCAAAATAAGCTTGAATGAAGGAAATTTGAAGAAGAGCTTACAACAGCAACCCAGTTGAAGAACACCTTATTCACCACGAATTTTTCAGCAAAAATTCTATCGATTGCATGTCTCAAATTCACTCTAATCTTCTCAATATATTGCAGACTATCATGCAATGAAGATGGTTGCATGATAAGCAGCTCATGCTTGGAGTAATTGAAGCCTAAAGAGATGGTTTTTGTGTGAGCAACTTGAAATGTGATAATGGAATAAACTGAAATTCCATTATGTGTTTTTCAATCTTTTTCAACTTTTCCAAATTGATTTCAAAATTCAATTTCATTTATAAAATTGGAAAAATTATTAATTTTACAAAATTATTTTTCTAATAAAATTAATAATTAATTATTTAAACAATTTAAATAATTCTAATTATTTTAATATCAAATATTAAATTAGTTTTTACACGAATCCACCTTCATATATTTAAATCATATTTAAATATTAATCCTCCTATTTCATTTAATTCTTAAAATTAAACATGTAATTATATCTCATATAATTACTAATTACTTTAATTTTAATTTGAACGTTTCAAATTAACTTATCACGTTATTCTAAAACTAATCCATTTATGAGCTAGTAAGAGGACCTCACGGACCTACAGATCATGGGCTCCAACGATATGGGATTAATTGGCTAAATTCATTACATCGAATTAACCCACGTTCGTTAACTAATGGGTCACTCCACTAAAGCCCATAGTTGCATTCCTCTCACTGTAGATATATTATGTCCACATGATTTAACCATAATTAGTAAGTCGACCCTTTACAGGTTATTCGTAATAATGGTTGGGTCAAATATTTGTTTTACCTCCGAGATTACAACGTGTTCCTGAAGTTCTTACTGATCCTCTAATGAACAACTGGTTCGTGATTCAGTCACTAAACCAAAACTCTCTCAGACCTATATTCAGTACTTAAGAGAACAACCTTTCTTCAATCCCTAAATCGGGTAGGCGTGAATTTCGTCTTGCACCGTATGTCCCCAGCTATCTATTCAGTCTTACCCTTGAAATGAGAGGCTTATTGAGCCGGCGTTGTTGAACCAGCCCTCACTATGCAAATCTAAGGATAATCCCAAATAAATAGGAGTTTGTAGTTAGCTCAGGATTAAGATCGAGTTACCTAGGTCATCTAAGTGAAATAGTCAATCTTATACAGTAAACAACGTTATAAAGTAAGAGTGACTTATTTCTTGGTTTGATCTTATGTAAATTCATTGCATGGGACATCCCCACTCCTCATGTCATAACATCTACGAATTAGGATCACTTCGTTTATAACACTTTACAACTCTCTATAACAACTAGAGAGTAGGTTGCATCCCATAGTGTTACCAGAATAAGGTACCCAACCTTATTCATATACTATAGATCATTTTGACTATTTACTCAAACCTGATCCACTTTTATGTCTCTACATAAAGTTCAAGAACTCACGTAATAGTCATGGGTCTTAGTTTATTGGATTTAGACTTTTATGTATACAATTTATAAAATCAATAATACGTTTATTGACTATAGAAAATGTTTATCTTTTTACAAACTGCGAGTTTTAGGACATAAAACCCAACAATACTCCCACTTAGACTAAAACTCCAGTGGATCTATATATACAAATATATACAATGTTGAGTTTACACGGAGAGAACAAAACGTAAAAATACAATAAATTATGGCATCTCAATACCCATAAATTCTCCCACTTGCCCTAGTGATGAAAATCTCGTAGACCTAGTCCCACTAGGTGACCCTCGAACACTTTAGCCGAGAGGGCCTTTGTAAATGGATCAGCTAAGTTGTCTTATGAAACTATCTGGGTGACAATTACGTCTCCTTTATGTACAATCTCCCTAATGAGATGGTACTTTCACTCGATATGCTTTCCTCTTTTATGGCTTCGTGGTTCATTTGAATTTGCAATTGTTCCACTGTTGTCACAATAAAGAGTGACAGACTGGTGCATATTTGAAACTACTTCTAGATCTGTAAGGAACTTTCTGAGCCATACTGCTTTTTTTGCTGCTTCACTTGTAGCTACATACTCAGCTTCCATTGTGGAGTCAGCAATACAACTCTATTTGATGCTTCTCTATATAACTACTCCTTCATTCAGAGTGAATACTGACCTCAAAGTTGATTTCCTAGAATCAATATCGGTTTGGAAGTTAAAATTAGTGTATCTAGTAAGGATAAGATCCTTAGCACCATACATAAGCATATAATCTCTCGTTCTCTGAAGATATTTGAGAATGTTCTTAATAGCAATCCAATGATCATATCCAGGATTGGACTGAAATCTGCTGACTATTCCTACAGCATAACATATATTAGGACGAGTACACAACATTGCATACACTAAACTCCCTACTGCTAATGCATATGGAATTCGATTCATGTCCTCAACCTCTTGAGGTGTCTTAGGACTTTTTTCTTTAGACAAGTGAATTCCATGTCTGAAAGGTAACAATCCTTTCTTGGAATTTTGCATTTTATGCCTAACAACATCTTGTCTATATAAGATGCTTGAGATAATGCTAATGTCCTATTCTTGCGATTCTGAACTATTTGGATCCCAAGAACATACTATGCTTCTCCCAAATCTTTCATTTGGAATTGCAAACTTTAACATCAGCTAGAAATTCTATTTCATTCCTAATGAGTAGAATATTATCAACATACAACATCAGAAAAGCAACACTTTTGTTAATGATTTTCTTGTATACACAGGGTTCGTCAACATTTTGTTCAAAGCCATAAGATTTGATTGCAGTGTCAAATCTCATATTTCAGGATCTAGACGCTTGTTTCAACCCATAAATAGATCAATTTTGCAAACCTTTTGCACTTGATTCTATTGTATAAACCCTTTTGGTTGAGACATATAAATACTTTCTTCAAGATAGCCATTCAGAAAAGCTGTCTTGACATCCATTTACCATATTTCATAATCATAAAATGTAGCTATGGACAAGAGTATTCTAATTGACTTTATCATGGTAACCGGAGAGAAAGTTTCTTCATAGTCTACCCCCTCTCTTTGGGTAAACCCTTTTGCCACAAGTCTTGCTTTGTAGGTTTGTACCTTACCAGCTTTGTCTCATTTTCTCTTGTAGATCCATTTGCAACCAATGGGTTTTACCCCTTTCAGGTCGATCTACAAGATCCCAGACAGAATTGAAATACATAGATTCCATTTAAAGGTCCATGGCTTTAATCCATTGGTCTTTATCCACATCATTCATTGCTTGGTTGAAAGACAATGGACCCTCTAAGCCATCATCTAGTATGATGACTTGAGCTTCAGTCAAACTCATGTATCGATCAAGCTGTTGCACAACCCTCCAACTATGACGAGGTATTCTTAACTCTTGAGAAGAATGTGAAGTACCAATTTTATCAACAACTCTTGTTGATGGACCTGCTCTATCAACAACTTTTGTTGATACATTTGTCGTTTCTCTGGACATTTCTTCTATTACTAGCTTACTGTGAGGTTGATGATTCTTCATCTGATCTTCCTCTATGAAGGTTTCATTTGTCAATACAGATACCTTATCTTCCCGAGGGTCGTAAAAGAAACCACCTTTTGTTTCTTTCGGGTAGCCTACAAATAGGCATACTTTTAAATGGTGTTTAAACTTTTTAGGATTTTGCACCAACACATGTGCTGGGCAACCCCAAATTATGAAATGACGTAAATTTCCTTTACGTCCTCTCCAGAGCTCGTAAGGCATTTCAGAAACACTTTTCGAGGAAACCATGTTTAAAATATATACTGCAGTTCCAACTGCGTGTCCCCAAAAAGAATTTGGTAACTGAGCATAACTCATCATAGAACGAACCATGTCCAACAAAGTTTTGTTTCTCCTTTTTGCCATACTGTTTTGCCGAGGTGTGCTAGGGGCTGTGAGTTGAGACTGGATTCCATGTTCTATCAAATAGTTTTGGAATTCTAAGTCCATATACTCACCATCTCGATCTGATAGAAGTATTTTAATTATTTAACCTAATAGGTTTTCAACCTCAGCCGTATACTCTTTGAACTTTTCAAAAGTTTTAGATTTTTGGTGCATTAGGTAAATATGCCCATATCTAGAATAATCATTTATAAAGTTGTTGCAATATTTATATCCTCCTTTAGCTCTAACATTTAGAGGACCACAAAGGTCTAAGTATATCAATTCTAAGGATTCTTTGACTTTAAGACATTTTCCAAAAAAAGATCTTTTTGTCATTTTACCTTCAAGACAGGATTCACAAGGTGGTAATGAACTGTTTTCTAACTTATTTAGATGACCGTTCTTAACCAGTCTCTCAATCATGTTGAGATTTATGTGACCCAGTCTCAAGTGCCAAAAATAAACATTTGGAGAAATTTTCCATTTCTTATGAGTCTCAGCAGTTTTAAACATCTCTATGTTCAATACGGCTTTAACCTCAGTCGATTTTAACATATACAAGTTATTTTCTAATTTTGCAGAACAAATTTGTTTACTTCTAGTATTGATGAACACTTCATCATTTTCAAAATAAACTTTATAACTTTGTTCTAGCAAACAAGAGATAGATATTAGATTCCTTTTCATAAAAGGAATGTAATACACATTTTTTAAATCAATGTATTTATCTCCTATAAATAACTTCATATCTCCCACTGCTTTTGCTGAAACAACCTCCTTGGTCCTTACCTTAAAGATTTTTTCGCCCTCTGTCAATTGTCTTCGGGAACTTGTTTCCTGTAGGAGAGTATAAGCATGATCAACGGCACTTGAATCAATTATTCAGGTTTTATCATTTTCCACTAAACATGTTTCGATAACAAATAAATCATATTTATCTTGTTGTTCGAGTTTTGCATTTTCATTTATATTATTCAAAATTTTAGATGAGTTGGGAGATAGAGGACAATCTTATGTTAAAACTATTTTGGTGTAATCAACTGCTAGTAATTTGTTTGTTGATTTGATTTTACTGTTATTTAATTCAGAAGTGAGTATTCTAGAAGAATTCGACATGTTGATAAAATTTAAACAAATTATATTTAGCAATCGTAACTAAATCCAAAATCAAGTTTTAGCAAAAATAGTAATAATGTACCCATAACCATTATTTATTTGCAACGATACTATAGTGAGTCAGAATACGTGCTACTGAGGGGCAGTCAGATACTCCTTCACTAAACCAAATGATTTTGACCAAACACTATCTCTGGAATAACTCTTATTCCTATAGTCATTTAGTTACTGTTTTCGGTCAGACATTACTAACACTCTTAATAATTTTGTAACTGTAACCCTCTGTTTTCAGACGTCAGAGGTCGGCCTCGACTATGCTGCCAAAATGGAGAGTCAAAGTTGGGAATGGACTTAAGAAATCCTATCCATTTCTGAAGTTTGAGTTGTTCTGAATCTTATGTTACAACCCTCTGAGGGGATAACCGTCACTAAACGACTAGCAAAGGGCCATCTAAAGCAAACCGACAGACGCAACATAGGAATATCACGGTTTAAACTAAAGGAAGAGATCGCATGATATATTGACACATATCCTTCACCCACTTACTATAAACTACTTCCTCTGTTCACCTTGTTATTGACTCATACAAACACTTTTCGAATAGAGGTCACTTCCAGGGTGACATGAAGCATCATATGAATCTCACGGTGTGAACTATCGTGGAGACGTGGTAATTGAAATCTATATATCACATAATAAACTTATGTTTGAACTACTTCCCCTTATTCACCGAAGTCTAGATTTATGCTAAAAAATACTTTCCGAATGGAGGTCACTTTCAGGGTGACATGAAGTATCGCTTAAATCCGGATTGTGAACTCTTAGGGACGTGAGAGCTCGTATCGTATATGTTATTAATCTCCCACTGAAGTGTTCTAATAACTTTATCATATAGAAGTTATTAAACTCCCACTGAAGTGTTCTATTAATTGGGTAAATTTATACTTCTAGATTCATTTAGGCTAAACAAACTACCCTAAGTTTATGTGGTTTATCTAAGTATAACACTTATAATTGGATTTTAACCTACGATGTCTAGGTGATAAACTGTTTTATTACCTCACACCACTCACGCATGCTTATAAAACTGGTTAACAATGCTCAATAATTCGGTCATAATCCTCAGGTAGGAGGTTTTTCCTAGACCGTCAACTTAAGTACCCCCAACCTTAGAGAAGATTATATACCGGTTGAGTTTGTAACCCGAGTTTTACAAGTTTTAACTATTAAAACAAGTGGTTTCCCTACGTGAGCATGTAACTATTCTTTGTTATGTATTTTAAATGTCTAACCTAATTTTATGATAGCTTACAAAATTTTAGACATGCTAAACATTCACAACATACATCAAAGGCATTCAATATTTAATATAACTATTATATTAAATACAAGTAACTCTAACATGCATACTATATATTATAACATTTTATAACATACTTTCAATGTATGTAACATGCTTTCAACGGTGGGTTTTTAAATATGCATGGCATACTGTACGCACATACAAGACTTATTTAATTATAACATACATCAAATGCATAAATAATTAAACACATACTGATATAGTTTTAGTTTTGGCATAAACAAGCAAACAAAAGCCTAATTATTACAAAACAGCTTCAAGATCGCTTTCAGACTGCTCGAACCGCTCCAAACCAAACCCAAACAGCTTGAACAAGACCCGAATTATATGAACCAGACCAGACCTCAAGAGAATCGGTCGAACCGGCTACTCTCATTCCATGCTCGAAATCTTGCTAAGGCTCATATTGTAGCATTGACTCATCTAGCATCGATCGTCTAGTGTTTGCATGATCGTGTAGCCCCATCATATAGCACCTAATCAAGCTACACGATCGTGTAGTGTCTTCCATATATCGTATAGTGCCATCATCTAGTGTCGGACAATGCTACACGATCGCTTAATGTTTAACACTATCGTGCAGCGCCATCATCTAGCGTCAGACAATACTACACGATCGCTTAGTACCATCGTCTAACACCTCTTCTTGGTTGTTTAGCGCATGCACGAAGGTAGACGATCGTGTAGTGCTATCGCATAGCAAATTTTCACATCGTTTAGCTGCCGCGCAAAGCTACACGATTGTGTAATGCCATCGTATAGCATTTCAATGCATCGTTTAGCTCCCGCAGGTACACGTGCCCAACACCCATACCTACACGATCGTCTAGCTTTTCTTCACATCGATTAGCTCCCGTAGCTAAATGATTGTCTAGCAATAAACCTCAACGACGATATATGAGCAGAGGTTGAAAAACTGGAATCTGCATCTCAGCCTTCTTCACTTATTTCTTCAATTACAACTTAATTTCAACTCTAATAACTCCAAATAAATTACAGACTCTTGAGAACACATATAAGCTCATCAAACAAGAGCCAATTACAAATTTAATCGAGAAATCAAAGAGAAATTAAAAGCCAGATCTCAGAAAACCATATCAGTACAACAGTTTCATATAACTCATGAAAAGCACCCACCACACCAAAATTAAACCGAATTGAATGCTTATATGATGCTCTGATACAATTGTAAGAATGTATCAGCAAGTAGCGGAAGCAACAAGGATCATTAAGCACTCTAATTCATTAATTTTGGCATAATATAAAGCATGCTCTTGCAGAAACAAGTGGGTTTCAAGTCACACCTTTATAGAACTTCTTCAAAGCTCGATATCCAGCTGCAAACTTCTCCAAATCTTGTCGTAGACCACCTCAAGATCTTTTCCACTATTCTCTTGGTGCTTTAGATTGATTTATGGGACTCAAAATAAGCTTAAATGAAGAGAATTTAAAGAAGAGCTCACATCAGCAACCCAGTTGAAGAACACCTTATTCACCACGAATTTTTCAGCAAAAATTCTATCGATTGCATGCCTCAAATTCACTTCAATCTTCTCAATATATTGCAAACTATCATGCAATGAAGATGGTTGCATGAGATGCAACTCATGATTGGAGTAATTGAAGCCTAAAGAGATGGGTTTTGTGTGAGCAACTTGAAAGGTGATAATGGAATAAATTAAAATTTCATTTATGTTTTTTCCATCTTTTTCAACTTTTCCAAATTGATTTCAAAATTCAATTTCATTTATAAAATTGGAAAAATTATTAATTTTACAAAATTAATTTCATAAATGATTTTTTCTAATAAAATTAATAAATAATTGTTTAAACAATTTAAATAATTCTAATTAATTTTTACACAAATCTACTTTCATATATTTAAATCATATTTAAATGTTAATTCTTCTATTATGTCTAATTCTTAAAATTAAACATGTAATTATATCTCATATAATTACTAATTCCCTTAATTTTAATTTGAACGTTTCAAATTAACTTATCACGTTATTCTAAAACTAATCCATTTATGAGCTAGTAAGAGGACCTCGCGGACCTACAGATCATGGGCTCCAACGATCCGGAATTAATTGGCTAAACTCAATACACCGAATTAACCCCCATTTGTTAACTGATGGGTCACTCCACTAAAGCTGATAGTTGCACTCCCATCACTGTAGATATATTATGTCCACATGATTTAACCATAATTAATAAGTCAACCATTCACAGGTTGTTCATAATAATGGTTGGGTCAAATATCTGTTTTACCCCCGAGATTACGTTTTGTTCCTCAAATTCCTACTGATCCTCTAATGAACAACTGGTTTTTGATCCAGTCACTAAACCAAAACTCTCCCAGTCCAATGAGAGGGTGGGGCCCCTTGTTCAAGACCTAGATTCAGTACTTGAGAGAACAACACTTAGCCCTAAATCGGTTATCTATTCAGTCTTACCCCTGAAATGGAAGGCGCTATTGAGCCAGCCTTCACCTATACAAATCTAAGGATAATCCCAAATAAATAAGAGTTCATTGTTAGCTCAGGATTAAGATCGAGTTACCTAGGTCATCTAAGTGAAATAGTTAGTCTTATACAGTAAACAACGTTATAAAGTAAGAGCGACCTATTTCTTTGTCTGATCTTATGCAAACTCATTTCATGGGACGCCCCCACTCCTCATGTCATAACATGTAGGAATTATGATCACTTCGCTTGTAGCACTTTACAACTAGAGAGTAGGTTGCATCCCATAGTGTTATCAGAATAAAGTACCCAACCTTATTCATATACTATAGATCATTTTGACTATTTACTCGAACCTGATCCACTTTTATGTCTCTACATACAGTTTAAGTACTCATGTAATAG
This sequence comes from Benincasa hispida, assembly GCF_027475165.1. Taxonomy (NCBI): domain Eukaryota; kingdom Viridiplantae; phylum Streptophyta; class Magnoliopsida; order Cucurbitales; family Cucurbitaceae; genus Benincasa; species Benincasa hispida. Next base: position 57,114,220 of record NC_143484.1, on the reverse strand, counting down.
TCATGGGTCTTAGTTTATTGGATTTAGACTTTTATGTATACAATTTACAAAATCAATAATACGTTTATTGACTATAGAAAATGTTTATCTTTTTACAAACTGCGAGTTTTAGGATATAAAACCCAATAAATAATAGTATGGAGATTACTTTTGGTTCAATGGAAAATAACTTGTATGTACTAAGGTTGTTAGTCATAAAAGCCTTGCTTCATACTGAAATGTTCAAAATAGCAACAACTGTAAAAAGACCAAGGGTTTCTCCTAAGAAAAACACCCATCTTTGGCATCTAAGGTTAGGTCACATCAATCTCAATAGGATTGAAAAGTTGGTGCAATGTGGACTTCTAAATGGTATAGAAGAAAACTTTTTGTCGGTATATGAATCATGCCTTGAAGGCAAGATGACCAAACGACCTTTTACTGGAAAAGGTTATAGAGCCAAGGAAACCTTGGAGCTTATATATTCAAACCTTGTGGTCCAATGAGTGTAAGAGCTCGAGGTGGGTATGAATATTTCATCTATTTCATAGATGTTTATTCAAGATACAGGTATCTATACCTAATGCAATATAAGTCTGAAGCTCTTAAAAAGTTCAAGGAGTATAAGGCTGAAGTTGAAAACTTGTTAGGTAAGAAGATAAAAACATTATGATCTGATCGTGGTGGAGAGTATATGGACTTAGAATTCTAGAACTATATGATAGAACATGGAATCACGTCCCAACTCTCGGCCCCAGGTACACCTCAACAAAATGGTGTATAAGAGAGCAGAATGGTGTATCAGAAAGTTGGTTATCATATTTATCTATAATTTATTAATTATATGATAATTAATTTTGTTCCCTAATAACCAATTTGAGTGGGAGGTTATTGGAAGTTTTATGGTAACCGTGAGATAAAAGGAATTTTTTTTTTCTAAAATTAGACGATGATTCATTCGAAACATCTCACGAAAAAGGCTATCAAGTAAAAAATGTTTTTACTAAGCGATAGCATTGAGAGCATACACGATCGAGTAGCAAAGTCTATATGATAGACTTCATCTTCTAAACGATCGAGTACATCATCTATATGATAGACAATCTTCATCTTCCACTTACTCGATCGTCTACCTCCTATTTTCCTCGATCCAATATCATACAGAGTCCACAACTCCTAGATTCTCACACCGAGAATACGAAGATAACCATTATGGTGGTGTTCTTGTTCAGTTTGTGGATCGAGTTGGACTTGATTGGGATTGAGGCTCATCCAGTTGTTCGTGGAGGTCGTGTTCTGTTCGTTGCGTCTGAGTGCTGTTTTGGACACATTGGAAACTGATCGGAGGATATTTAAAGAAGAGTTCTTCAAAAGTTTGCATACTTTATCCCTTGTATCTTTATTATTAAATAGCATGCTGTAATTTATAACTATGCATAATCTACCTGTTTTCGGTTAAACTGTGATTATTGTGTTCATTCTGAATGGGATTTGAATCGATTCACTTTTGCTGCTCAAAGGATCTTTGTTTAGATTTCCTTCATAACAAGCATCATCAAGTTGTCAATTCTCCTAGTGTATGACTTGAAGTACATAAAAGAAGTGTGAGACTGACCTTCATACTAAGCTCTGATGGAGTCGATGATCATATCCTACAATTGTTGCACCGACAATGAGGCAACAAAAGTTGATTGTTGCAGCATAATTTCCTACAACACAGTCTCTCATTTGTCATTGGCTTTGATAGCAGGAGTTTGACTCAACCCAGTGATTTCATGAGCTTGCATCTATTTTCTTAAGGCAACAATTTCGTGATCTCGCTGCTCTACAACTTTCAATAGAAAATTTATCTTTTTTTTCATCTCTGCCATGGCCGTCTCGGCTATTACATCTGCTGTCATGACAGACATTACATCTGGGTGTGATTCCCTTTTGGACTTGTTGGAGGCAGAAGTAAAGTTGTCAAACAAAAGATTTTCCTTGATAACAATGTTGCATTTAAGAGGCTGCCATTTGTTTCAAGATGTTGTGCGATGACGAAACCTTGCTCTTACTTCTACATATCCTCCTTTAAACGACTGCAAGTGATAGGTCCCACGTAGGAATCGTTTGCAGCAGTTACCTTGGATGGAACTTTCTTTGGTGCCATTGATTTATTTGAACGTCGAAAGAGAGATGAGAGGTAGAGAGGTCTCATTAGGCATGCCAGTTTGTTTGCACGAGGTTTCCTGAGAAACTTGTTTCGTGGAATTGAAATTGAGTTGTTGTTGATTGAATGTGAATGTGGTTCAATCCTAATGCTTGATCATCTGATTCTCTCTAGGTTCTCTAGAGTGTAGAATTGTTGACATCCACAGATGAAGAGAACTCCTCTATTTATAGTATTATCAGGTGGGCTTTGTGGGTTTGGGCTTGGTTGGTCCACGAACTTGGTCCTTGGGTCCAACTAATTAGACTTGGACTTTATTTGTCAATTTGGGTCAAATTAAGCCTTTTTTTTTCTGGCTCAAATGGAATTTAGCCCAAAAATAATATCAAATTGGATCAAATTATTTGATTCAATCCAACAGTCATGACGAAAACACGTGACAACCTCAGGATTAACCAATTTATGTCTTCAATTTTAACTCAGGACACATGTCAAAATTTTTAATTAGTCCTAAATTAGGTGTTTTGTAAATTCGTCATTAATTTGGTAAATGACGTGATGATGTGTGATTGGTCCAAAATTTCTCATTCAATAACTACAAACAAATTTTCTAAAATAATAATAATAATAATAAAGGAAACAAATTTGAGGGAACAAGGTTTAATTTAGTTATTTATAGAGAAATTTTAGATACCAATACTATACATATATATATATCCTAAAAAGAACTTCTTTTAGATTTAGATAGTAAATAAATTTTAGTTTAACTTGATGATGTAGAAAGTTTGTTATGATTTAGATTTTTTAAATTTAAGTTAATAGTTTAAATGTAGATTAATTTTCTTTGGAATCCACATGAATTACATTATTTTGACAAACTTTAGAGATAACTAAATTTTAAACCAATTTAATTTAATGTAATTTTTATTTTTTAATGATAGTTTTTTTTTTCCTTCTTACATCAAATATTACAACCAAATATGTGATATAATCAAATTTTAAACCAATCAAATATATTTTTTTTAGAATTCACGTGAATTAGATTATTTTTACGTGAATGATATGATTTTTTAATGGTAAATTTTAGAATCAAATATTAAAAATAAAATTATTTTATGTGAATTAGAAACTATTTTTAATGATTTTATATAAAATCACATTATATGACCCTTGTAACCAAAGCTATAAGAGTTAAAAGGAGAAATTGAATGTTGATCTCCTATAACCCATTTTAGATGATATAGATATTTGAATATTATTTTTATCATTGCACTTTAGGATTTGATTCATTTTGGTCTTGCACTTTTAGTATCATGTTTTCAAAACGTCCATTTCGATCTAAATATTTTTTTAGTACAATAACTATATATATATATATATATATATATAGGGATAGAGGATCAAACCTTCAACCTCTAGTGAGTTTTAGATATACAAATACTTATAGGAAATTGCCTTTTTGGTCATTTTAATTTTAATTTTGTTTCATTTTCATACACAAAATTATGTCTATCAAAAATTCTATTTAGCTTTTCCATAATTGACATCCTATTTTCTATCATCCTCACAACTATAACATGCAATCGTGCTATATTACTTAGTAGTTCTATTCCTTTAATTCCATAGACTCAATATCTTGAGCATGACACCCACGTGAATATAGTTCATTTTTTTCCATTGAAAAATCGTCTTGTTGGGATGTTTATTTAGAAATGTTTTAAGAGAATAACTATCCAGTTTTGTCTTACCTATGGTAAGTTAACATGATGGCCTATAAATATTTGTATTTTTCATGATAAACCACCTTTTCATATCGTATTGATTAAAAACCAATTCTCATATAAAAGGAACAGAAAAAGATAACAAATACATACATTAGTTCAATTTAGTGCAATATTGTCTCAATGTATATGAAGAAAAACGTGAAACAATCGAAATGCAAAGATAAAACACTAATTAAATACATATTTATGAAGATACGAGTGCATGCCAAATATATTGACATACCATATATATTTTGAATATAGAAATTTGAACTTTTGACATATTCTAAATTTTACTGAATATAAAAATATATTATGCCAATATTAATCCTTCAAAAGAAACTTGAAAAACAAGAAAAGTAAACTGAAAATGTTGGCAAAAATCACGTCCTCTAAGTCATGCACTAGTTTCATCTCATTCTCAATATCTAAAAAGAACAAAAAAAAAAAAATGAAAAAAAAAGAAAAAAGAAAAAAAGAAAAAAAGAAAAAAAGAAAAAAAGAAAAAAAGAAAAAAAGGAGGGTTGTTATTGGGCCATGAGGCCCAAAAGAGTCCGGGCACAAAGGACTTTCCCATTATAAAAGCCCATATTGGTTATCACTGGACTCAAACCTACTAAAATGTCCATGTAGGTTACGCAAGCGCCACGTGGACCAATGATGCGTCACCTGCTAAACAGACCCGCTGAAAGAGAAACAGGCAATCTCTTGTTCTCAATGTTTCTATGTAAGGGTTCTGGAATCGTTTCTCCGGTTCTTCCCTTTCTTCTCTAGTCTCTAGGGCACAACGTACTCCAATTACTTGTTCGTCGGAAAATCTGAAAGATAAGCCTGGAAGCTTTCAACTTCCTTGCGATCTTTTCTCTACTTCAATGGCGGATTCTTCCTCTTCCCCTGCGACTCTCGATTCAAATCCTCAAGCTGCCGAGCCCGAAAACCCCAATTCCCAGGCCAACAAACCCGAATCTGCCGCTTCTTCTTTTCCTCCACCGCAATCTTTACCACCAACATCGCTTTCTATCGGAATAAACCCTACCTTGCATCCGCCCTTAGTGTCAACGCCGCAACCACATCCTTCTCTATCTTATGCCCCCTCACCCTTATCCGGTACGGTGGCCGTTCCTCCGACGGCACCGTCTTTCCGGCCGGTGCCTCTCCCTGCTCATCACTTCTCGCCCATGCCCGGCTCTGGCATGCTGAACCCAAGCTATTCAAACCCTGGGGTTCAGCCGCCGGGGGTTAGCTCGGTTGCGGCGCCTGCTCCTGGAATGGCAAGTGGCGGCACGGTAGCAGTTCCAGTTCCAGTGCCACAACCGAGGATGGCTTATCAAGTTCCACCGGGTCAGGTTCCGAATCCGGTGATGAGGCCGTACGCCACTATGCCAAATGGTTTCGCAGCTGTGCCAACTGCTACTCCTCAAGGGGCCTTTCCTCTCCCTGGTGGGTTTTCTTCATCCCTATTGTTTCTAACATTTCGATTGTCAACGTGGTTGCGGAATAATTTTGAACCGTTTCTCTTATTTAGTGTTTGTCACTGTGTTGCTTGCAATTGTTAACCAATCTGTTTCTTGACGCTGTCAATTACACCATCCGCAGTCATTTCGAGTTCGTTATCAACTGGAATAAGTCGAACTTCGACCAAAATCTTACTTTGGTTTTCGTGTGATTTTGACTTGAAAATATATAATTTTCTAAGTGCAAAGTAAAAGTTCCGCGCATGTTATGATGCCTCGGAAAGAGTTTGCAAAAATAAGTTCGGAGTCTATTAAAAATTTTCGTGTTGGTTAGATGAAGGGTATCGATGACAGGATGTTTTCTCCTACAGCGTCTTGTCTCTTGATTGAATACGGTGAGAAAGGTTGGAAGGCTTCATATTGCTTAGAGAACTCCCAACTACAACTACTTTTTTGGTATGGTCATTCATATTTGTCTGTTATTCTTGTTTGCTTTTAGCATGTTTTTTTTTTTAAATGGGATTCTTTTGCTAAGCCCAGAGAGAACTTGGTATTTATAATACTAGTATAGTATTGACGAGCCCTTCCTTTTGCCCTACTACATAATATACGGCTGTGTCATTTTTATCTACTAGGATTTAACTGGTAGTTATATTGGATACTGTCCCTGGATATTTGAATTGCCAGAAGCAGACCATGTTAGCACCTGAGTGTTCGTTCGCCTTGTTTCTGAGGTATCAAATTCTCTTAATTGATTTTTTTCTGACATTTTCTTTGATTCCTTTTACTACACCATCAAAGATCTAACAATTGGTAACTTGAGAGTGAATTTTGAAAACATGAAAATTTATTATTATTTTTCTTCAATCGATATCTGTGTGTATGAGTTGCTCAAAGCGTCATGCTTCTTAAATCATAAAATTCTGCTTTTGATGGACGGGATTTTGAGAAAGCTGCAGTTCGAGAGTAAGGTAAGACTAATTTACGTAACAGTTCAAGGAATTTGGTGCTATCATTTGAATGTTTTCATCAGGTTAGCTTTGTAATCAGCTGCTGATAGTTTCCATTCCTATGCTGCCATCGTTTATATGCTTTGGATTTTGGTAATGGCATTTATGAAACCTCATCAATTATTCTTCTTTATACTTTAAGCACCATTAGATGGTTAGATGTGAGTAGTCCGCCAACACTTTCTGATGCATTGGCAAGATGTTTTTCTTCTTTTTTGCAGGAGTTCCACGTTTCCCTTCTCCATATCCTGCTATGATTAGAACGCCTTTTCCTCCACGGCCACCTGGTGCTATGGGCATGGTTCCAGCAATGCCACGACCTCCTATTCCTGGGATTCCTGGTGTTCGTCCAATCATCCCTCCTGTGGTTAGGCCTGCTGTTCTCCCAAGTGTTACACCAGCTGAAAAACCACAAACTACTATTTATATTGGCCGAATTGCACAATCGGTGGATAATGATTTCATGCTGTCCCTTCTTCAGGTAGGTTGATCATTCTCCATGTTACATTTCTTCTCTCTCTCACTCTCTCTCTCTCTCCTTCTCTTTTCTTCAATTTAGTGGCCTATATTTGATATGCATCTGTTTCTTTTAGCTATGTGGACCAGTGAAGAGCTGGAAACGGGCCCAAGATCCTTCGGATGGAACTCCTAGAACCTTTGGATTTTGCGAGTTTGAGTCTGCTGAAGGTGTTCTTCGTGCGCTACGATTACTGACAAAGTTAAACATTGATGGACAAGAACTAGTGGTATGATGGGATTTGTTACAATTTGAGCATATATCCCATTTTATCTTCTTAATATTCAAGATTTGATCTTCATAAATCTATTACAACAGTTTCTGGTTTTGTTTGTATTAATATTTTCCATGTCGCCATACTCTTATTTTCTACATGTGCCATGGGCTCTCAATTGCCAGTCAATTAATGTTAATGTATATTTGAACTTTTCCTGTTTTTTGAATGGCCATCTTCTTATAAACCCTTACCCTTTTTAAAATTATTATAAAACATATCGGTACACTTTTGCTCTACCATTTAAGGTGGTTCATTTGAAAATTTGTTTGATCTTTACATTCCTTCTTTGGTGAGGTTTCATGTTTTTCTTTGGGATTCGGTTTCGATGACTTTTTGTAATTATGCCCTAGGCAATATTTTACTTACTTAGAAACCTATTCTTTTGTGGGTTTTGTGGACTTGTTTTTTTTTCAATGAAAGTAGTAGTTTCTAAAAAAAAATCTTTACGTCCCTTATTAATAGGGGAGGGGACATTGCATTTCTTTGTCGTTGATTTTTTAATATGCAGGGGACATCACAGTTATGTGTTTGGTATTTTTGGTTCTATTTCTTCTATATTCTGACATTCAGATTAAAGCTTCATGAGTTATTTATCAATATTGGGCTTCATTGTTATAATGTGGTTCTCTCATGTTTTACTTCAGTCCTTCCTTTTTTCCCTTCTAGAGGCAACTGTATGGTATAGGTTACAATCATTAATTTTTAGTAATAAAATAGCTCTCCAATTGGAGATGAAATAGGAAAAGCTGTAATGAGTAGAAGGATGCTTAAACAGTAAAAAGGATGTTTATTTATGTATTTTTTTTGGATTGATACATCTTGTTGTGACCTTATTTTAATCGCTGAAATTCAATCATAATTAAGGTTGACCTTTGTGTTACTCTTTTCCGCCCTCTCTATCAAGCTTCTGTTCATTATGGACTGATTCCTCAACCACAACACCCCCCCCCCCCCCCCCCCCCCAAATGGACGACATGCATGATTTCTTTTCAACCACAAAATGCAGTATGGATATTTATTTCGTTTTCTATCACTGAAATGAAACAGTAAACTTGTTTCTAATGGAGAATAAAAGAAACAGTAAGTTAAGCTGGTTTGTTTTCCTCATTCTTTCATATGGGGGGGTACATTACATCAATCATCAAGTTTTGTGTTCTACATTCAACTTTCAAGTTTCAACTTACTTTAATATAAATTTATCATCATGTTTTAAACAAACAGCTAAAGGGTACTCAAGCAACAAGAGATTATCTAAAGCGTTATGTTGAGAAGAAAGCAGAGAATTCGAAGAAACTGAAAGAGACCCAAATTTCAGAGACTAAGGAAGAAGAAGCAGACACAACAAATGTGGCTAAAAATGAAACTTCAAAGCCCTCTGCAGAGGATTCAAAGGAAGATAATGATTCAGGGGAAAAAGATCTTGACATTGCCTGTTCTGCAGTTTTAAGCGATGAAGATAGAGATGCAGATCGCGAGGCAACGGAAAAGCTTACAAATGCATTGGAGGAGAGGTTGAAGTCCAGACCTCTGCCACCACCCCCTCTTCTAACAACTGCTGATGTCTCTGGTAATTCAAGTGCGGAACCATCTGCTAAACTGAAAGATGGTGAAGCTGACGGCAATACCTTGAAACCTGGTGAGTGATTATTAGTTGGTTGTTCAAATCTTCTCTTTATAGCATGAAAAGCATGCACAGTAGATATACAATGAAGCATGGTCTTCTGTTTCTTATATAAGAAGAAAAGCAAGGTCTTCTGTTCATTACCAGTAGTTTATTTTTCTTTCCATTTAATTTTGAGTTTGCAAGTTCTTGGTTGCTTAATTTGTCGTAACCTCCTACAGATGCAGCTGATGATAGAAATGATGAGGACACAACTAGTGACCATAAACAAACTAGTGAGCATGACAAGCCTGAAACAAGCTCACCCGACAGAAGTAGAAGGTATGACAGGAGAAGTCGAGAAAGAGACAGGGAGAGGGATCTGAAAAGGGATAAGGAGCGGGAAATTGAGAGATATGAAAGAGAGACAGAGCGGGAGCGAGCTAGGAAAGAGAGGGAACAAAGAAGAAAGTTTGAGGAGGCCGAGCGACAGTATGAAGAATGTCTCAAAGAATGGGAATATCGAGAAAGAGAGAGAGAAAAACAGAGGCAGTATGAGAAGGAGAGGGAGAAAGAGAAAGAGCGTAAAAGAAAGAAAGAGATATTGTATGATGAAGATGACGAGGATGATGATTCAAGAAGAAAATGGCGCAGAGGCGCTCTGGAGGAAAAGAGGAAGAAGAGGTCTAGAGAAAAGGAAGATGATTCATTTGATAGACAGAAAGAGGAAGAAGAAATTGCTGAGGCCAAGAGGAAGGCTGAGGAGGAACAGCTGCAGAAACAGAAAGATCCACTGAAACTTCTACCTGGTCAGACGATGAGTGTCATCGAGAAAACTGTTCTTGCTGAAGAATCCGCCAATGAGGTCAAAGTTATGGCTTCTGAACGTGAATCTGAGCCTGACTCTAGCTGTGATAATCATATAGGTAATTGTCTTAAATGTCAACTGTGAGAAGCCTTCTTTTTTATCTGCATGTCTGTTGCCTTGTTCTCTTGTATTATATTATTTGGATGACGTATCTGGTATGTGACAGGGGATGGGATCTTACAAAATGGTAGTGGTGATGAATTAAATACGATACCATCAGAGACTCGACAGAGTGGAGGCCTGCCTGCCAAAAGGTTAGGATTTGGTTTAGTGGGATCTGGAAAACGGACTGCTGTACGTTCAGTTTTTCATGAGGAGGAGGACGATGAAGCACAGAAAGAGAAGAAGATGAGGCCGCTGGTTCCAATTGATTACTCAGCTGAGGAACTCCAGGCTGTGCAACCTGCCAGTACTGGGTCTCTGCCGCCAAATTTAGCTGCAGCAGCTGAGTTTGCAAAACGTTTATCTACTGTTAATTCCAAAGAAGAGAAGCCTGATGGTGAAAGGGAGCGGGGAAGGCGTTCCAGTGAAAAGTCAGGTCATAGAGACCGAAATGATGAGGATACCTATCGCAGCAAAGATGAGAACAAGACAACAGACAGAGATAGGGAGCGAGATCATGTTTTGGATAAAGTAAAAACACCGGATAACAAAAAGCTTTTGGATGCAAAGCAGTTGATTGATATGATTCCAAAGACGAAAGAGGAATTATTCTCATATGATATAAATTGGGCTATTTACGAAAAGGTACCAAGTCTTATTGATTTTCTTTTACTTAGTATTTTATGGGCGTTGAAATCTTAGACTGTGCTACATGAATAACTTCGGTGAAATCAGCAACCCCACTGGATCTTATTCTTGCTGCTGTTTGGTTGAGTCTTTCTGTATGTATTTATGTATGTATGTATGTATGTGAATTAATATATATAAGTTGTGTATTGATCAGTTTGGATGGAGTCTTTAGGAAAATATTTTTCGGTAACCATTTCTGAAAATTAACATATTATTATGCTTATTTGCAGCATGCATTACATGAGAGAATGAGACCGTGGATTTCAAAAAAGATAACAGAGTTTTTGGGGGAGGAGGAAACAACTCTTGTGGATTACATAGTTTCAAGCACTCAGGAACACGTAAAGGCATCTCAGATGCTGGAATTGCTTCAGTCAATTTTGGATGAAGAAGCTGAAATGTTTGTTCTGAAGATGTGGAGAATGCTCATCTTCGAAATAAAAAAGGTAGAGACTGGTCTAGCTTTCAGAACAAAAGCATGAGTTTAGTTTTCAAAATGTGTCGGCTGTCATTGGTGCTTTCCTTGTGCCAGTATTTTTCACGGCTCTGAACTTTCAGGCCATCCAAGGATCGCATTGCTGTTGAGGTCTTGCTCAATTGTATGCTTTAGATCCATTCTTTTTAGTAATTACAGTCGAACTTTGTCTCCCATGAGAGCTTGCACTTGTAGCTTAAAAAAGAAAAAGGAAGAAATTCGAATCAACAGTTTTTAGTTTAGTGTTGACTCTTTGAGATACTCCATTTTGAAATTTTGAGGCGGAAACAGCAACTTTAGTATATTGTATATTTGCCATCTGAAAAGTTAGAAAGCAAATATTTTGTGCAGTTGGTGGTTGGGCGGATCGGGGAGTGGTGAGCAGATTAATGAATCAGAAAAAGAATTCTATTTCAAACATGGTACATTATGAAGTTGTAAAGCTGTATATATATATATATACTGAAAAATAAAATGCATCGAGAACTCTTCGGTTTTGAAAATGCTTTTGGTTTTGTAATACAATTTTGGTTTCTATATCTAACTTAATTTGGTCGGTTGGACTTTTAAAAGGTGTTCAATTTGGTTTGGTGATCTGTTTGTTAAAAAACTGAAGTCGTAAGAGAAATCCTTATGAAGAAACAGTCGAGCCGTCTTGAAACCACATGAACTGAGTTTTGGCAGTTGCTTTTTTTTTTTTTACGCCATGGATGTAACTGTGTAGTGTGTACGGTGTTTATGGCCTTCTGTTGGTGTTCATTTGTTCTCAATGCTGAAGTTTTGTCTTTTGATTCATATTTAGCAACACACCACACCATGAAAGCCATTTATGGATAGACACTTCACCCAAGAACAAAGGGCCGTAAACACTTGCACACACTAACATCTATGACGGAAAGAAAAGGCAGAGTAAGCGATCGGAGAAATGCTACGGAATCATCATGCCTTATCAAAAGTAATCTATTCTAAATGTACGTATTTGCAAAACTACTTTTCAAGTTAAAAAGTTGGGACCTAAGTGACCCAAAACCAAGCAAGAACAGAGCCAATAGCCAATCCCATTACCAATGACAGAGACATCAAATCAATCCCGGTGCACGTTCAAAAGATATAGATATTGTTGGAGGAGAAATTTTGGATCCATCACGGATTGTCATGTCATTTATTAAATTAATGATGAAATGTCAAAATCATCAAATGTCAGACCAGTTAAGAGTTCACATGTGTTCCAAATTGAAATTGAAGACAAATTCTAATGACGTCACGTGTTTTCATCACAAGCATTGGGTTGAGTATTTTACGCAATTTGACATTATAATTTGGTGTTACAGTTACGCCCAAATATGGGCTTAATTTGGGCATAAAATATCAAAGTAAGCCAAAATTCAATTAATAGGGCCCAAAGGGCAGACTAAAGCATTGGGTTGAATCGACATCAACACCAACACTAACTCAAGTTCAACTCCACAAAACAAGTTTCTTTGGAAACCTCGTATGAATAAATTAGCATGCCTAGTGGGACGTCTCTACCTCTCATCTCCCTCTCAACATCCAAGCAACTCAATGGCATCTAGGAAAGCCGCATCTAGAGCATCCTCCACAAGCGACTCCTACACGGGATTTGTCACCCGCAGCCATTCAAAGGAAGTCATGCAAGAGAAGCAAGGTTCCTCGTCATGCACGACATCCTAAGGCAGATGACAGAGCCCTCTATAGGCGGGACTGTCATCAAGGAGAAACCCTTGTTTGACAGCTCTGCTTCTGCCCCCAATAAGTTGAAAAGAGAATCACACCCAGAGGTGATTTCTGTCATGATGGAGGATGTAATAGCCGAGGCGACCATGGCAGAAATGGAAAGGAAGATAAATTTCCTGATGAAAGCCATCGAGGAGAGAGATTATGAGATCGCCGCCTTGAGGGAGCAGATGCAGTCGTGAGAGGCTGCTGAATCAAGCCAGACACCTGTTGTCAAAACCGTGTTGCAAAAAAATCAGCTATAACAGTCAACTTCGGTGGCTTCTCTGTCGGTCCAACAACTGCAAGACATGATCATGACCTCGATAAGGGCTCCGTATGGAGGCCTGACTCAAACCTCTTTCATGTATTCCAAGTTGTACTCCCAGAGAATCGACAACCTGAGAATGCCGACTGGGTATCAACATCCAAGGTTCTAGCAATTTGACGAAAAGTGCAACCCTAAACAACATATTGCCCAATTCATGGAAACATGCGATAATGCAGGAACTAGGGGAGATCTACTGGTCAAGAAGTTCGTTAGAACCCTCAAAAGAAATGCTTTTGACTGGTACGCGAACCTAGAGCCTGAGGTGATTAACAACTGAGAGCAACTTGAAAGAGAATTCTTGAATCGCTTCTACAGCATTAGAAGCACTGTCAGCATGATGGAGCTGACAAACACCAAGCAACGGAAAGAGGAGGTTGTTGACTGCATCAACCGATGGAGGGCTCTGAGTTTGGACTGCAAAGATTGACTCACCAAACTATCTGTTGTGGAAATGTGCACTCAGGGTATGCACTGGGGACTCCTTTATATCCTGCAGGGAATAAAACCCCGTACCTTTGAAAAATCGGCGACTTGTGCCTACGACATGGAGCCAAACATCGCCAACAGGGGAATGAAGGATTTCCTGATCCCCAAGTCGAAGAAGGACAAAAAGGAAGTAAAGGGCATCGAGAAGATTGTGAAAGGTACCACGAAGGAATCAATGGTCGTTAATACGACCCCGTTGAAGTTTTCCTCGAAAAGGAAAGAGAAGAAGATTGAAAAGAAAGGCGAAGAAGGCGAAAGACGTTGCCTGACTCTAAAGGAGCGATAGAAAGAAGTCTATCCGTTCCTCGACTCCAACGTTGCGGACATGCTTGAGCAACTGCTGAAGAACCACCTTATCTAGCTACCGAAATGTAAACGACCGGAACAAGTCGGCAAAGTGGACGATCCCAATTACTAAAATCATGCCGCGGTGGCAGTAACTCCAAGCGCACCAGTGTCAATCATATGCTATGAAGAAAGTGAGAGTTTGGTCTAGTTTGGAAGCTTCGAACCTGTGGCTATGCGGTTTCAGCGGGAGGTCCAAGCCACAGATCCTTAAAACATAGGAGAGCGCGTTGATAATGATGATAACGAAGGCTAGATCCCCGTGACACGTCGAAAAAAGAAAAAGTTGAGCCCTACCCAAAAAGAGTCACGCTCCTATCGAAGTTATAGAAGAGGGAGCAAGACCTAGAAGAGGAAGGGAAGAAAGAAGGCTCAGAAGCTCAAGGCTGTTGAGGAGGAAGATGAGGGCGTTCCTCGTCCCAGGTGATAGGTGACGTTGGCAGGTTTCCTTCTGGAGAACAAGCGAATGGGGTTCAGGAGAAACGCCAGAGGCTGCTACATGTCATGTTGTCAGCACCACAGAAGAAGAAGATACCCTTCGAAGCCGATTAAAATCAACAGAAGAATCAAAGGGCTTATCGTCATTCAACATATATGACATGCTCTCACTCCTGCAAGAAGCTAAGACGACCCTCATTAAGGTGTTGTTGGAATCCAACGCGTCCGGTGCACCGACCTCCATAGCACGTGCGTATGCCTTGTGTTGTACATCCATAGGCTTTTTAGATGAAGATCTGCTACTAGGATCCAAGTTGCACATAGGCCTTTGTACGTCTCCGGATACATTCGGGAACAAAAAATCGGTCGGATTCTCATCGATAATGGATCCGCTGTCAATATAATGCCTAAAGCAACTATAAAACAGTTAGGTATCCTCATGGAAGAGCCGTCGAACAGCAAGTTGGTGATTCAGGGGTTCAATCAAGGTAGCCAAAGGGCGATAGGCATGATATGTTTAGAGCTCCTCATTGACGACCTGAAGGCTGATGCGTTATTTCACGTTATAGACTCAAAGATCACTTATAGGCTGCTACTGGGATGCCCTTGGATTCATGGGAATGGTGTGATTACGTCCACGTTGCATCAATGTTTTAAGTTCTATCAGGATGGGATTAAAAAGGTTGAAGCAGACTTTAATCCATTTTCAGAGGCCGAATCTCACTTCGCGAATGCAAAATTTTATTTGATGAATGAGAATTCCGGCGAATCAATGCCCATAGAGACCTCACTAGAGAAGAAAACAGGTAGATCTCGATCAAGGTCACCCGTTGGTACAAGGAAGGAAACGGGTAGCAAAGCACAAGCCTCTAGCCCAAAAGGGAGTGGGACCTCCGCCATCGTTGGAGAGACACCTGTGGTGGGGGATGAAAAGGCCTCAGGACCTCAGATTCTATGCTACGTCCCTTTGTTGAGACGGAAGAAGGGGGAGTCACCTTTTATGAAATGCTCAAAAGGTTTGTAGGTCGGCGATATACAAATCCTAAAGGAGAGTTTCGTCACACCTCTCACGCCGATAATGAAGCAGGAAGTCCACAAGCTGGAGGCGGACCTGACAGAGTAAATCTACCCGAGAAGCGAACTAAAGACAGATTCGACCCTAAGGTTTACAAACTGTTGGCAAAGGCGGGTTATGACTTCACAACACACACTAAGTTCAAGAGCTTGAAGATTTATGAGCAACCCCGACTCTCGTCGACCCAAAAGAAGCTTTTGCAAGAGGGACACGCTATACCTACGTTGAGGATGTGACTCGAATATAAATCGTCAGAGCCGGTCCGCATAACCAGAAAGGCGAAGGAAAAGATGGCCAATTGTAATCATATCACTGCAAAAGAAGTAGATGATGCAAGGAAAAAGGAGGGCAAAGATAAAAGAGCCTCCGCCTTCGGCCGTATTAGGCCGTCTGCTGCACGCACTTTGGTCTTCGAGAGATTGAGCATGACGAAAGCAGAAAGGGGAAGTCCACATACGATTCCTGAAGCTACTCAACGCTCAGCCTTTCAAAGTTGACTCTGCCTAATGAAGGAAATACGGAAATCATTTGTCAGCCGCCGGTAGTGGCGTGACCTTCAGCCTTCGAAAGATTAGGCGCAGTTCCAAAGGAAAGCGAAGGAAAACCCTAGACCCCTGTTTTTGATTGCCTGAAGCGCGAGAGGGTTGAAGATAACCTTGACGAACATGTCTCTAGTGAAACAAAGGGGAGAGGAAAAGCCTGTAGTGACACCCCCAATATGACTATAAGAAAGAGGGGGCTGATATCTCGGGCATCGATTTGGCGATGCCTTGACCTTAAAGACGCTGAAAGGCCATTGGACAAGAAACCATCAGGTGAGGCAAGAAGTGACGGAGAAATTTGTAGTATCATCCTCTCACAAATGAAGAGAAAAACTTTCGTTACTTTAAACACAAGTGAGGGTGTCGACCATACAAAGAGATGTCGGGACTGGATCCGAAGATAGCAGTCCACCATCTCGCAATTAAACAAGGGTGTCGACCCATTAAGCAAGCTCAGCAATGCGTTATGTCGGAACTTATCCTCTAGATTGAGGTTGAAGTCACTAATTTGATTGAAGTAGGGTTCATCTACGAAGTCAAATATCCAACGTGGATAGCCAACATTGTCCCAGTTAGAAAAAAGAATGGACAACTTCGTGTCTGTGTAGACTTTCGTGACCTAAATAGCGCATGCCTGAAAGACAATTTTCCATTGCCCATCACGGAGATCATGGTTGATGCGACAACAGGACATGAGGCCCTATCCTTTATGGACGAATCGTATGGGTATAACCAGATACGAATGGATCTTGCAGATGAGGAAATGACAGCATTTTGAACCCCAAAGGTATTGAAGAACACTGGCGCCACTTATCAACGTGCCATGCAAAAGGTGTTTGATGATATGTTACACAGACACATAGAATGCTATGTGGATGAACTTGTAGTCAATACCAAACGATGATAAAACCATCTAAAATATTTGAGAACTGTGTTTGATCGCCTGCGAAAGTACCAGTTATAGATGAACCCTCTCAAATGTGTGTTCGGCGTGACCTCAGGGAAGTTTCTCGGCTTCGTTGTGAGACATCAAGTGATAGAGATAGATCAATCCAAGATTGATGCCATTCAGAAGATGCCTAGGCCATGGAATCTACATGAGTTAAGAAGTTTGCAAGGATGTCTGGCCTACATCCAGAGGTTTATTTCTAATTTGGCGGGGCGATGTCAACCCTTTTGAATACTGATGAGAAAGGGAGAAAAATTCAAATTGGATGAGGCCTGTCAAAATGCCTTTGATAGCATAAGAGGTACTTGCTCAGTCCTCCTGTTTTAGGAGCCCCAGTAGCAGGCAATACCATTAATATTGTACATCGCAGCGCAAGAAAGATCGCTGGGGGCATTTTTGGCACAAGAAGGAGAGAAGGGAAAAGAGCATGCTCTCTATTACCTAAGCAAGACCTTAAACGAGGCTGAGATCAACTATTCTCCTATTGAGAAGACGTTCCTTGCACTCTTATTCGCTATAGATAAGTTAAGACAGTACATGCAAGCCTTCACGGTCCGTTTAATTGTGAAAGTCGACCCCATCAAGTACGTTCTATCTAGGCCAATCATCTCGGGGCGTTTGGCCAAGTGGGCTATCATGCTTTAGCAATACGACACCATTTATGTGTCATAAAAGGCGATTAAAGGGCGAGCATTGGCCGATTTCTTGGCAGATCACCAGGTTCCATCAGATTGGAAGTTAAGTGAAGACTTGCTTGACGATGAAGTTCTCTTCACATAAATCACAAGGCCTTGGGTCATGTTCTTCGATGGTGCGGCCTAGAGAAGTGGTGCGGGGGCAGGCATCGCCCTCATTTCGCCAGAAAAGCACATGCTGCCTTATAGCTTCACGCTTGCTGAACTATGCTCGAACAACATCACCGAATACCAAGCCTTGATAAGCGGCCTCCAAATGGCTTTGGAGATTGAGGTATCTCACATAGAGATTTTCGGTGTTTTGAAGTTGATAATCAATCAGCTCTTACGCCAGTACAATGTGAAGCATGACGACTTGAAACCTTATTTCATTTATGCTCGACAGTTGATGGGAAAATTCAAAAGCGTGACATTAGAGCATGTCCCGATGACGGACGCTTTGGCAAACTTGGCTACTGTCTTAACCGTTCTGGATGATGTATCTCTTAGTATATCGCTTTTTCGAAGGTAGGTTGTACCTCCGATCGAGACCGCATGTGAAGAAATGAATGTGATATCAGTTTACTTAACCAGAGAGGAAGACTAGAGGCAACCCATTGTAGATTACCTTAAGCATGGAAGGCTTCTGGATGACCCTCGCCATAAAACCGAGATTCAAAGGAGGGCTATGCATTTCATTTACTACAAAGGGGTTTTGTACCGCCGATCTCTGAAGACTCTTTCTGCGATGCTTTGGAAAAGAGGAGTCGACAAACGCTTTAGAAGAAGTGCATTCAGGCGTATACAACGCGCACCAATCCAAACCAAAGCTACAGTTCCAGTTGAAAAGAATGGGTTACTATTGGCCGGAGATGATCTAGGATTCAATGGAATATGTAAAGAAAGCTTGTCAATATCATGTGAATTTCATTCATTAACTGGCCGAGCCTCTGCACCCGACTATAGCCTCGTGGCCTTTGAAGCATGGGGGCTTGATCTGGTTGACCCTATAATACCTAAGTCATCAACCGAGCATTCTTATATCCTCGCAGGCACTCATTACTTTCCAAGATGGGCTGAGGTTATCGCTTTAAGGGAAGTTAAGAAAGACAATATGGTGTACTTTATCCACACTCACATCATCTATCAGTACGGTATTCTCCATCGAATCGTGACAGATAAAGGAAGACAGTTCTCCAATAGTTTGATGGATAGGTTGCGTGAGAAATTCAAATTCAAGAAGTACAAGTCGTCCATGTATAATGCCGCTGCGAATGGTTGACAGAGGCATTCAACAAGATATTGTGCAACCTGCTGAAGAAAATTGTCTCTAAGTCAAAAATATTTTGGTAGGAAAAGATTGGTGAAGCGTTATGGGCTTATCGCACCACTCATCGCATCCCTACAGGAGTCACTCCGTACTCTCTTGTTTATAGGGTAGAGGTTGTCCTTCCCTTAGAAAGAGAGATTCCATCGCTAAGAATGGCAGTACAAGAAGGACTGACTATAGAAGACAATGCCAAGCTATGTCTCCAAGAATTGGAAGCACTGGACGAAAAAAAACTAGAAGCTCAACAAGCGTTGGAGTGTTACTAAGTGCAAATGTCTAAAGATTTTGATAAACACCTAAAGCCCCAATCTTTTGAAGTTGGAGATCTAGTGCTTGCTGTAAGAAGACCTATTATCATGACAAGACATACGAGAAATAAGTTTGCACCTAAATGGGATGGACCCTATGTTGTCAAAGAAGTATATACAAATAGAGCACACAAGATTGTTGATCAAGACGGACTAAGAATCAGGCTAATCAATGGCAAGTTTCTCAAGAAGTTTCATGCTTAAACAAATGTAAAAAAAAAAAAACAAATCTTTTGAACTACGTTATGACTTGATCCCTGTCATTATAAAGGGTACGTAGGTAGCTTAAAAAAATTTAAGTTCAATCACGTGATTGAAAAGAATATACATATAGGAGTCCAGTCATATAAAAAGAAAGGGAAAAAAAAGAGAAACAAAAATTTAAAGAAAGCTTCAAAGCGGCGGAGAACGTCATAAAGGATATGAGAAAAAAAGCAGCTTCCATATAAGAGATCTTGGCACTACAATAAACAAGTCTAGCAACTAAAAAGAGAATTACAAGAAAATTCCTAGGCCACTAACTATTGGTGTAGGCCTAAGTAAGACAAATGACCTCAAGTCAAGGTACCTAGTTGTAGTTCCCTAGCTCCTGCTGCATGATTTCTAACATCTGACGTAGCACATCTAAAGCCTTGACGCCTTTATCAGAATAGGTTGGGGTGGTCTCAATCTCGTTTATTGTCCCTCGCATTTTTGAGGCGTCAAGCTTATGTCGAGTCAAAAGGTTTTCGCTCTTGGAAATCAGCTTGGATATTTTGGCTCGTTCAGCCCCGATCGCTTCCAACTTGGCTAACAGTTCCTCTTCTTCTTACAACGCTTGAGAGTCGTGTTCGAGTAGTGCTTTTTGTTTAGCAAAAGCACTACTCTCGTCATACAGTATCTTCTCCAGATTAAACTTGGCCTCCTCCAGACATTGTTCCTTACTTGTCTGAGTCAATTGACAGGAAAAGGATAGCCAGAACTGATTATACTTTTCTACGTTTTGAAAATACTTATCTGCGAGTTTTCTGAGAGGAGGAGGTTGGCACCACAAATGTCAGACATAGCTTGGAATATCTCATGAGTTTCTTTATCTAAACAGAGGACTTTCTCGAAAGGGGTACACATGATCTTCTTGTTCACGGTCTCCCACATGGGTAAGACTGTGCGACGTCAAACGTCGGAAACTATGTCAGTAGCATAGAACTCGGATACCTCAAGAGCAGCCAGAGGTGCCACTTTATTCACTCGTCTCAGGAGCTCACGATCACCTGGACTTGCTAAGACCCTTGACACTTCTCCCGATTGGAGGACCCTCTCTGCTAAAGGCACCATGGGGCAGCCGGTTTTCTTGGTTACGGGATTTGAAGCTTCGATGTTCCCAACGACTTCCGTCTCCTTGGTCTGTGGAATGTCACCAGGGATAGCATGCGCTTGATAGGATTGTTGCATGGAATTCACTGGCAATGCTTTAGAAGTATCGATTCTCTCAACGACTGAGTCAACAACAAAAGGGCCCACTAGAGATTCTTTTTTTCGCGACGATGCAAGTCTTTGAAGAGAGTGGTTCAAGGGTGACTACAAAAAGAAAAAAAAAAGAAGAGAAACTAAGCATAAACTGTATAGTTAGAGAAATGAGATAAAAATACTTTATGAAAAAAATCAACATACCAATAGGCTGAGGGCATTAAAAACCACTGGATCATCTTGACCCCTCTCAAGAAAGTCGATATCCAACACCTTGTGTTTTTTGGAGGGTTTTTTCCAATGACGGTCACCGATGCTACTATGACTATCCTCTTTGATTGGGTTTGAAACA
Source organism: Benincasa hispida (assembly GCF_027475165.1). Classification (NCBI taxonomy): domain Eukaryota; kingdom Viridiplantae; phylum Streptophyta; class Magnoliopsida; order Cucurbitales; family Cucurbitaceae; genus Benincasa; species Benincasa hispida. The sequence continues at coordinate 57,093,326 of NC_143484.1, read as the reverse complement.
TCTTTTCGCGCGATCGCTACCGTCTCCTCGATCAGGCGAATCTGCTTACCTCCAAGGTTGGCCTATTTACCTTTGCGTAGCTTGGGTGGTGCCGGGGGAGGGATGGTGTTGGTCACTAAAAGATGACAGTTTTCTTCAAAGTAGCTCCCATGCTTTGCCAGCCACTAATCCCTAAACCATGGAGTAACATTGGTGTGCGGATCTAATGTGCGAGCTGGTAGAAATGTTGAGTTTTATGTTCTAAAACTCGTGGTTTGTAAACAATAAAACTTATTCTGAAAATTCAATAAGTTGTTATTGAAAATATGTATTGCTTATTTCGTTTTAGAAATAAATCCAATAAACTAAAAAATCCATGACTATTACATAAGTACTTGACTTTACGTGGAAACATAAAAGTGGATCAAGTGCGAGTAAATAGTCAAAATGATCTATAGTATATGAATGAGGATGGGTGCCTTATTCTGGTAATACTATTGGATGCGACCCAATTTGTAGTTGTTACAAAGAGTTGTAAAGTGCTATAGACGATGTGATCCTAATTCGTACATGTTATGACATGAGGAGTGGGGGCATCCTGTGTAATAGGTTTGTATAAGGTCGGACCATGAAATCAACCACTCTTACTTTATAACGCTGTTTACTGTTTAAGACTGACTATTTCAAAACGATGACCTATGTAACTTGACCTTAATCCTGAGTTAACTATGAACTCCTGTTTATTCAGGATATCCTTAGATTTTCATAGGTGAGGGTTGGCTAAATAGCGCCGACTCAATAAACCACTATTTCAGGGATAAGACCAGGTAGATAGTTGGGGACATAGGGTGCAAGATGGAATTCACTTCTACTCGCTTTTAGGGATAGTAGAGAGGTTGTTTCTTTAAGTGCTGACTCTGGGTCTTGAACAAGGGGCCCCGCCCTCTCATTGGCCCGAGAGGGACTCGGTTTGTTGTTTGGATCACAAACAAATTGTTCATTAGAGGATCAGTGAGACTTAAGAAATAAAAGGTAATCTCGGTGGTAACACAGTGTGAAGGGTTAACTTACTAATCATGGTTGTATAGAGTAGACATAATATATCTATAGTGAGGGAAGTGCAACTCTGAGTTTTAGTGGAGTGACCCATTAGTTAACGAATGAGGGTTAATTCAATGTAAAGAGGTTAGCCAATTAATCTCGAATCGTTGGAGCCTATGATTTATAGGTTCACAAGCTCCCCTTACTAGCTCGTAAATGGATCAACTTTAGAGTAGCGTGATAAGTTAATTTGAAACGTTCAAATTAGAATTAAGGGAATTAGTAATTATATGAGATATAATTACGCGTTCAATTTTGAAATTAAACGGAATTGGAGAATTTAATTAATATTAAATATGATTTAAATATTAAATTCATGAAGGTGGAATTTGTGTATAATTAATTTAATATTTGATATTAAATTAATTAGAATTAATTAAATTGTTTAATTAATTATTTATTATTAATTTTATTAGAAAATTAATTTGTGAAATTAATTTTATAAAATTAATAATGTTTTCAATTTTGTAATCAAATTGATTTTTAAAATCATTTTGTAAAATTGGAAAAGATTGGAAAAACACAAAATGGAAATATGGATTTTTCCATTAACACCTTCAAGTAGCTCACACTAAACCCACTTAAATTTTGCTTCAATTATCCAAGCATGAGTTGCATCTCATGCAACATTCTCCATTGCATGATAGTCCTACAATAAATAGAGAAGATTGAAGTGGAAATGAAACATGCATCAGTTGAGTTTTTGCTGAAAAATTCGAGTTGAAGAAGGTGTTCTTCAAGTGGATGCAACAATGTGTTCTTCTCCAAATTCCCTTCATTCAAGCTTATTTTGAGTCCCACAGCTCAATCTAAAGCTTCAAGAGAATAGTAGAGAAGATCTTGAGGTGGTTTACAAGAAGAATTGGAGAAGATTTGCAGCTGAATTCGAGATTAAAGAAGTTCTACAAAGGTATTACTTGAAACCCTCTTATCATTGTATGAGCATGCTTTGTTTATAGCCAAAATTGATGAATTAGAATACTTATTGATTCTTGTTGCTTCCACTGCATGCTGATATACTCCTACAATTGGTATTAGAGCATCATTTAAGCATTCAATTTGGTTTACTTTTGGTGTGGTGGGTGTTTTTTTCATGAGTTATATGAAAATGGTGCACTGATATGGTTTTCTGAGTTTTGGCATTTAAATTCTATTTGATTCCTTGATTAAATTTGTAATTGGCTCTTGTTTAATGAGCTTATATGTGTGCTCAAGAGTTTATAATTTATTTGGAGTTGAAATTATGTTGTAATTGAAGTAAGAAGTGAAGAAGGTCGAGCTGCAGATTTCAGATCGTGAGCTTCTGCCCAAGTAGCGTTGCGACACTACTCTTGAGTGTTGCAACGCTGCTAATTATTCCAACAAGATTTGTTCATCGAGCAGTGAGATTTGATCAAGTTTCAAGCGAGATTTCGTTAAGAGCGAGATTCTGATGGATTTTTTAGTGAGATTTTGAGTTCAAGCGAGATTTTGAATTGAGTTTGAGCAAGATTTCTAGTTCGAGCGAGATTTTGAGCGAGGAGCGAGAGAATAAGTTTGAGTGAGATTCTTGAACCGGTTTTCAGTGAGAGATCGATTTGGAGCAAGATTTCAATCAGTAGTGAGATCTTGAGCTTGTTTGACGAGTTTGACCCGTTGATCGAGCGAGGACCATCGAGGATTGATCGGTTTGACCGGTTTTCTTCAAACTTGATCTGGTTCAGTTTCAAAACATTTTTTGATTGGTTCGGTTTAGGTGGTTCAAGCTGTTAGGGTCCGGTTTGGAGCGGTTCGAGCAGTCCGGAAGCGGTTTGGAGTCGTTTCTTGCTGTTTTTGTAATAACTAGGCCTTTGTTTGCTTGAAAATACCAAAACTAAAACCATATCAGTATGTGTTTAATTATTAGTGCTTAATTATTTATGCATGTGATTTATGTTATAATTAAATAAATCTTATATGTGCATACAATATGCCATGTAGATTTAAAATCCCACCATAGGAAGCATGTTACATGCATTGAAAGTATGTTATAAAATGTTATAATATATAATATGGATGTTTAGGGTTTCTTTTATTTAATATAAATATTATATTGAATATTGAATGCCTTTGATGTATGTTGTGGATATTTAACATGTCTAGAATTTTGTAAGTTGTTATAAAATTGGATTAGACATTTAAAATCCATAACAAATAACAGCTGCATGCTCACGTAGGTTAACCACTCGTTTTAATAGTTATAATAGGTCGTTAAATTTATAAAACTCGGGTTACAAACTTAACCGGTATATAATTCTGTCGAAGGCGGGGGTATTTAAGTTGACGGTTTACGGAACACCTCCTACTTGAGGATTATAGCCAAATTATTGAGCGTTGTTAACTGGTTTTATGAGCAATACGTGAGCGATGTGAGATTTTAAAACTAGTTTATTACCTAGACATAATAAGTTAAATCTAATTATAAACGTTATACTTGGATAAACACCTAGACTTAGGTTGTTTAGTTAGCCAAAACAAACCTAAGAAACGTATACCTCGTTTAATGTTTGAACACTTTAGTGGGAGTTTAATAACATATACAATATACTATTAGAACACTTCAGTGAAAATCAAATAACGTATATGATATGTTAGAACACATCAGTGGGAGATTAATAAACATATATATGATATGATTATTTCTAGCTTTCACGTCCCTAAGAGTTCACAATCAAAATTCACGTGGCACTTCGTGTCACACTAAGAGTGACCTCCATTTGGAAAATGTTTACATGAATCAAGATTTTGGTGAATGGGGGAAGTTGTTCACTTTAAAATCAAATATGATGTTTTGATTTTAAAATTTTCATGTTCTCAAGATGTTCACACTGAAAGGTTCAAGTGACACTTTGTGCCACCCTGGGAGTGACCTCCATTTGGAAAGTGTTTCCATGAATTGATCATGGTGAATGTGGGAAAGTTATTTAATGGAAAATCAAATATACGATATATTAATTTCAATTCTCATGTCCCTACATAATTCCCATCATGAGATTTGTGCACCACTTCGTGTCGATTATACCTTGATTGCTCCATTCAGAAAGTGTTTGTCACGTGGTCATGACCAAAGTAACATATCCTTCCCTCTCTTCTGTGGGTTTGAACCGTGAGATTTCTTGTTGCTCTTGCTTGTCGTCTTTAAGTCGGCCTCGCTAGTAGTTTAAACAACGATTATCCCCTCGGAGGGTTCTAACATAGGATTCAGAACAACTCAAACTCCAGAAATGGATAGGATTTCTAAAGTCGGTTTCAACTTTGACTTTCCAACTTCGGGAGCATCGGTAGGATCAGACTTCTGAGGTCTGAAAACAGAGGGTTACACTTACAGAGTTACTCAAGAGTTAGTAATTTCTGACCAAAAATGGTAGCTAAATGACTATCAGAATATGAGTTATTCTATAGATAGTGTTTAGGTATCGTTGCAAAAATAATCTTGGGTATATTATTACTTTTCTAAAACTTGATTGGGTTTAAAAGCAAATTCACTTATAAAATTTGTTTATATTTTTCAGAATGAAAAGTTCTCTAGTACAATTATTGGCATATGATAAACTGATTGAGGATAATTATGCAACTTGGAAATCGTGTTGGGTTTTATGTCCTAAAACTCGTGGTTTTGTAAACATTAGAACTTATTCTGAGAATTCAATAAAGTTGTTGTTGAATATATTGTTTTTTTAGAAATCTAATAAACCCAAGTCCCTTGACTATTATATGAGTACTTGAACTTTATGTGGAGACATACAAGTGGACCAGATTCGAGTAAATAGTCAAAATGATCTATAGTATATGAATAAGGTTGGGTACCTTATTCTTGTAATACTATTGGATGCGACCTACTCTGTAGTTGTTACAAAGAGTTGTAAAGTGCTACATACGAAGTGATCCTAATTCGTGCACGTTGAGACATGAGGAGTGGGGGTGTCTTGTGTAAATGAGTTTTGTGCAAGATCGGACCACGAAACCTATCACTCTTACTTTATAACACTGTTTACTGTTTAAGACTGACTATTTCAAAGTGATGACCTAGGTAACTTAACCTTAATCCTGAGCTAACTATGAACTCCTGTTTGTTCGGGATTATCCTTTGATCTGCAAACGGTGAAAGTAGACCAATTGTCTCTGCTCAATAAGCTTACTATTTTGTGGATAAGACCGGATGAATAGCTGGGAACATAGGGTGCAAGAGGGAATTCACTCCTACCCGATTAGGGTTAGTAGAGAGGTTGTTCGCTTCAAGTGCTGATTTTGGGTATTGAACAAGAGGCCTCATCCTCTCATTGGCCTGAAAGGGATTCAATTTGTTGATTGGATCACAAATCAATTGTTCATTAGGGGATTAGTGGAACTTAAGGAACAAGAGGTAATTTCGAGGGTAAAACAGAGATTCGATCCAACCGTTATTACAAGCAACCTGTGAAGGGTTAACTTACTAATCATGGTTATATCGAGTGGACATAATATATCTATAGTAAGGGGAGTTCAACTATGGGCTTTAGTGGACTCACCCATTAGTTAACGAATGGGGGTTAGATCGGTCTAATGAGTTTAGAAAATTAATCTCGGATCGTTGGAGCCCATGATCTGTAGGTCCGCGAGGTCCCCCTACTAGCTCATAAATGGATAAGCTCTAGAATAGCGTGATAAGTTAATTTGAAGTATTCAAATTAGAATTAAATGAATTTGGAGAAATAATATTTAAATATTTGAAGATGGAATTGTGTTAAAAATTAATTTAATATTTGATATTAAATTAATTAGAATTATTTAAATTGTTTAAATAATTATTTATTAATTTTATTAAAGAAAATTAATTTATGAAATTAATTTTATAAAATTAATAATATTTTCAGTTTTATTAAATAAAATTAATTTTTGAAATCAATTTTGATAAAATTGAAAAAGAAAAGAAAAACACAAAGTTGGAAGAATTGATTTTCCATTTACTTCATGAATTAGCTCACCAACAACCCATTTAACTCTTCATTAACTCCAAGCATGAGGTGCATCTTATGCAGCAAACTTCTTTGTATGAATTAGAAGATTTTGGAGTGTTTTGGAGGAGAGTAATCGAACAGAAATTTTGAGAAAAATTTGAGAGAAGAAGGGTGTTTTTCTACATGGTTTCTGTTGTGAGCTTCTCCAAATTCTCTTAATTCCAACTTATTTTGAGTCCCACTACTCAATCTTGAGCTCGAAAAGGATAGTAGGGAAGATCTTGGGGTGGTCTACAACAAGATCTTGAGATTTGTAGCTGAATTGAAGCTTAGAGGAAGTTCTTCAAAGGTATGTCATGAAACCCATTTTTTCTGTTGAAGCATGTTTGCTTTTCTGTCAAAATTAATGAATTAGAGTGCTTATAGATCCTTGTTTCTTCGGCTGCACATTGGTACCTTCCAACAAATCGAACCCGAATACTATACTGGTGATAGATGATTTATGGTTCGTTTTAACAGAGGATTGTCCTCCCATTCCAATCTCAAACGAAAACGAACTATTTAGGATGCGTACGATAGATGGATGAGGGTGAATGACAAAGCCCGTGCCTATATGATAGCCATCATATCTGATGTTTTTGCAAAGAAACATGAGGTTATAAGTGCTACCAAAGAGATTATGGAATCTCTATGAAGGATGTTCGAACAACCATCCTTCTTCCTTAGGCATGATGCTATTAGGTACGTTTACAACTGCCGCATGAAAGATGGGGCCTCTGTTCATGAACATGTCCTAGACATGATGGTCCACTTCAATGTGGCAAAAGTAAATGAAGTTGACATTGACGTTGACGAGAGAAGTCAAGTTGGTTTTATCTAGAATCTCTTCTGAAGAGTTTTCTATAGTTCTGCACGAATGCGTTAATGAATAAAATTGAATACATCTTGATTACTTTTCTGAATGAGCTACAGGCGTACCAGAAAATGATGATAGCTAAAGGTTTGGAACTGGAAATACACGTTACTACCACTGAGAAGAGAGGAACGTCCTCCAAAAAGCTTGATGTTGCTTTTTCTTCACAAAGTAAGAGTATTTCTGTTAAGAAGAACAAAAGGAAAGGGAAGAAGAAAACTGCTGGGAGAAAAGGCAAAACTAACGCTGCAGACAAAGGAAAGTGTTTCCACTGCAACGAAGAAGGGCACTGGAAGAGGAACTGCCCTCAGTACCTTGTTGAGAAGAGAGTAGAGAAAGCAAAACAGGCAAACTAGTTCTTGAAGATTGCTAGTTGTCCTCAGATTGACCAGTGGATATGTTGTTGTTATCTTGTAAAGAACAAACTGTATATATTTTTGTTGTAAATGAAATGTTCATTTTCGAAAATTATGTTTCTTCTATCGCATTGCAACCTTTGTTAATAACCAACCTAGTTAAAAGCCATTTGCAAATATTTAGATATTTAAAACAGCTTGAATACAATTAAGGCAAGTAGTTAGTTAACCTAAGTGATAAGTTTATATAACACTTGAAACGTTCAAAGTGTACAAAACTTGTTAAGTAAAATAAAACCAAAATACTTCGATTGGATCAAAGTATACAAAGTTTAAGATTTCTAGGTCTATTTGATAGAACAAGAAATCCAGTGACAAACTTTCTAGTTGCCTTAGATTGTTTTCTCAACATCATTGGAATGTTGTTCTAGATCACCTTGTATTATTTGTTTCCATAAAACTTGCATAAATCAATAGAGTTATTTTCCATAAAACTTGCATAAATCAATAAAGAGTTATTGAATTAACACTGTAAACAAGAGTTGTTTAGACAGGTCAGATGCATCTTACTCAAAGAGTTGAGAGTACCTTGATGTAGTGAGAGGCATGTATGGCCCGAGAGGTGTCCACACATAATAGGACTATTTTGTATTGTTCATTAGAGGAATCGGTGGTACTTAAGAAGTTAGATGTAACTACAGGGATAAAACGGTAAATTGGCCCAATTGTACTTACGAGCATCTGTGAAGGATTATCATATTGTTCAAGAAGGTGGCCGCATAGAGCCAACGCATCAAGGTGGGCACATCAAGGTGAAAGCTTAATAAATCACGATGGGACAGAAAGTTGATGACGGTCGATTCCGAATTAAGTTGACAAGTCGTTAACGAAATACTATAGCAAGTACACTCAACTTTTCGGTGACAAATATTCGACGCATCAGACAGAGAATTAATGACATCCCATCAGTGCAATCATTCGAGAGAAAAAGCTCTTCACCCTGAAGCTCTATAAATACCAAAGGCCACCTTCGTTTAAGGAGTTCGGATAGTTCGGTTTTGCTCTTCAGACTTTAGAGTTCTTCTTCACCTTATACTTAGATTTTACATACATAGAAGGCGGAAGCGAGTGAAGGGAGATTATGCCGAGAGATCGTCTTGGTGAACTCGAAAGAGTATTGGGAAGCATAGAAAACAGAGAGAGGGCCAACTCTTGCGGAAGCAAGAACATCTTTTGGGCGGAATAGAGATAACTCAGTGTAAATGTGAACCCTGAATCCTAATTTCTCTACTTGAATATGTTCCCTACTGAGATCAGTATGGTGAGTAGGTTAATGTGGAAACTAGTGTGTAATGGTAGAGAAAAGGGTGAAAAATTAGAAGAAAAGAGGAAATTTGGAAGTTTGACTTTTGGTAAAAATTTGGAAATTTGGCTAAGTATAAAAATTGTGTGTTGATGCGTTGAAAGGATGTATTGATGCATTGGAAGGGTTGTTGGTGATGGCATGCGGCTGAAGGAAGAAATATGGAGGTGATGCGCTGGAAGGCACAAGGGTAAGCAAGGCATGCATTGGAAGGCAACCCATGCGTCGAGCGGTCGATGCCTATGCAACGAGCGCCCTGTCGAATGGCCATGTCCATGTGTCGAAGCACCCTGCCGAGCATCAATGCGGCTGAGCATGCCCATGCGACCGAGCAAGTGAGCGATGGCCAGCCTATGCAGCACACCCATACGTCGAGCGACTAGCCTATGCAGCCCATGCGTCGAGCGGCCAGTTTATGCAGCACGCCCATGCGTCGATCGACTAACGCCTATGCCAAACACCATGCATTCGCGCCAAACGCGCTACCTAGTGAGTCATGCATCGAGGATGAGCGGCCACCCTATTCGTTGGTGATGGCTAGCTCTTATGATGGTTAAGTTGGATTGCAATGGTAGTGAATTGGCTTGCTATGCATTGATTATAGGCTATGCATTGAGTATGGACTATGCGTTGATCATCCAAGAGTTGGATGCATATAAAGGATGAGATCATCTAGAAAACGTCATCAAACCATGTGTCTTCTTGGGAGGAAGCCTTAAGCCTTAAGAATTTGAGGTGGTTGCATCAGATTGGAAGCTCATGCGTTGGCTACATGGGAGAAAGACACTTAGATTGCACTAATAAAAAAGATGTGTTGGTAGTGTGAGGGAGAAACACTTGGACATGCAGCCAAGTAAGTGGTGTCGACTTTGGAGAAGGTTTGGACGCCTATAAATAGGGCCAAAAGACTTCATTTTCAGATCAAAATTCAAAAATACAGTAAAAAGAGTGGGAGAGTTGAGCAAACCTTGCATTGAAGCCAAAATCCATGCGTTGGTCATAGAATTTCAAAGAGGACGCATTGGACAGTGAAGTCTGGAAAGCAACATCAATTTGGGACGAGGTGTTCTCCCAATTTACTCGTGCGTTTGGAGTGATTCCAAAGCCACCTGAAATCTCTGAAAGTATAGTTTTCAGGGTAGGGGTGCCGGAGGAAAAACTCGAAGGGATCGGGCTGGAAACTGAGAAGAAGACAGAAGGGTCAGGTTGTCCGATAAGCTTGAGCCAGTCTTGAAGATTTTAAGATTCCGGCCAAACCACGAGAAGTTCTGAGCTCAAATTTTAGGGTAAGATTTCTGATACATTTTAGAATATGTTTTTAGAAGAAAGTATCTCAAAATAAGGTTTAGAACTATAAGTAATCTGAGATGTATGTTGAATCTGGATTCTAGGGGTGAAAAAATGAGCCCGAGATAGAAAAGGAACTACTAGAGTGAAAAGTTCCTAAGCGATCGAGGTGAGTGACTAAAACGTTTGACTAAAACATCTTGACTAAAATGTTTGAATTACAATGTTTTATATAAAGCATATTTTAAAGAAGATTATTCTCATGCCAGCTAGTTTTACAAAGTGATTTCCAAGCAAACCATGAGTTATGTTTTAAACACATGCATGTGTGGGAAGTTTGTTGAAAATTTATTTATATGTATTAAATATACCCACTATGCGTTAGTATCTTTAAAGCTATGTTTTTATATGTGTTATACTTTACATGCTTTAAAGAGAGAAAGTCATTTATGACTAGTTTTACTTAAAACGCGATACCAAAGGACGTTTGAGAAGGTATCCACCCAACTAGATACCAAAGGACGTTTGGAGGTTTGAGAAGGTACCAAACCAACCGAATACTGAAGGAAATTTGAGAAGGTATAGGACATTTGAGAAGATATCTGAGCAGAAGTACCTAAGGTATGATAGTACTTAGTATGGCCATGTGCACGTAGGTAGATAGAGTCAGAGATTGAGCAAAAGGATTCTCTCTTGACTAGCAGTTGGTGTTGGGATTGTTTTTACCAACAGTGGGGTTATTCTCAATTGAGAAATAGTTTTATTGTTTTATGATTAAAACAACTTTATATGCTTTATGCTTGGAAAATGTTTATACTGCAGTACAAGTACTGTAGAAGCTTATTTTTTTAGTTTGAACTCTTTATTGACATTTTGCATGAGAATCAATTATCTTTCTTAAGTCACTCACTGGGCTAGCAAGCTCACCCCGTTTTCAAATGTTTTCCTCCCCCTCCTCCCCCCCCACAGGTAGTGGTCAAATCCTCAGAAGATAAGCTCTGCATCTGCTCTACCACTAAAGGATAAAGATATTGTAACCCGTTTGTTAGGTGGTTACTATAACTATTGTATACATGTTACTGTTGTTTATATAGGGATTAGGGTTTTGGGCTTTGGGACTTATGAATCTGGTGTTGTAATGACTCTAAACATGTTATATTTCTGAATTAATAATTTTTTGCCTAGAGATATTCCGCTGTATATAAGTTATATTTTGGTATCAAAGTTATTCCACAAGAGTTATTAGGCAGTAAGTGTCAACCAAAGGGTTGATAACTGCTATAGTCACGCCCTTTCCTAGGCTAAGAGGGTAGTCTGGGGCGGGGTGTGACAGTAAAAGCCTTGGGAAGCAAGCTATTGCTACCAGGCTCTCTACCTTTATTTTTCCATTGCCATTTTGTATTCTGAACTTATTTATAAAAATGGAAGTTGCATCTTTATATTTGTCCACTCTCTTTACATTACGCATGAGTTGCTAAATCTGTTGAATGAGTTGAGAAACACTTAGCTAGCATCACATGGGATCTTCACTTTGTGCGATCATCTTGTATTATGTATGCGTCATTCGTCCTCTAGAGATACTCGGGAGGGTAGTCTAAGGATAGAATCTAGGCTTAGAAAAGTCAGATTAGAATCTAGGCTCGAGAGAGTCAGATTAGAACCGCATAATCAAGAGATAGAAGCTTAGGAATAAGTTCTATTTTCTATTAACGCATCGCATGCACCCTAGAGATAGGATATGATTGTATGCGGTCACCTTGTCTATGTGTGCATCTTTCATCATCACATAGGCAAGAAGTAAAGACTTGGGAATAAGCTCTATAGACATCATCGCATACATCACATGCATCCTAAAACTAGGAGCTATCGCATTTGCATTGGAAAATGAATTGTTGTCGCATGAGTGAGCATGATCGCATAGCTTGAATGCATCCTCAGGAAACGCTAGCTAAAGACCTTCTCAACCCATTCCTCCGCATACTCATTGTATCTTTTGCATAATTACTCTTTTCTAAAATCCGCCGCATACACTTTATACCTTAAACAACAAACCAACCAACACTTTGATTTATTTGTTACCGCAAAGTAATCGAAATTTACCATCACATACTGTGTCCTTAGTCTCTGTGTTCGACCTTGGGCTTACCAGGCGACTCAATAGGATTTATACTTGAATCTTGCTGAAAAAACTTGCTTGCACAACACATATTCCACCATCGCATTCTACACCATTATTTCATCGCATTAAAAATACAAATCAAGTTTTTGGTGCCTTTGTCAGGGACTACGACAATACATTGTGCTAACCGTAATTTTTTGATTTTCTTTGCAGCTTTCAATCTCTGGCGAATTACGACCCGAAGATTGAAAGAACGTTTCGACGAAGTTGACAAGACAGAACTCCAAGAATGGCGGAACGATTGGAAGAGAGGGCCATAAACGCAAATAATATAATGGGCAACCCCATCCTCTTGGCGAATGACCGCAATAGAACCATTGGGGACTATGCGTCGCCCAACCTATATGATTTCTCCCCAGGAATCATGATGCCAGCTCTGGCCTGATCGAGGTTTGAAATGAAACTGATTATGTTGTAGATGATCCAAACTGCTAGACAGTTTGGTGGAAGGCACGGAGAGAATCCGCATGCCCACCTCCAGAGTTTCATTGAGATATGCAACACGTTTGTATTCTCAAACATCTCCATTAAGGAGGTTCGATTAATATTGTTTCCATTTTCGTTGTGTGACTAGGCATGAAAATGAGCTTATTCTCTCGAATAGGGGAGATTACATCATGGGAACAAGTAGTTGAGAAGTTTATGAAGAAGTACTTCCCTCCGATGGAGAATGCCAGAAGGAGGAAGCTAATCACTAATTTTGAACAGGATATTGACGAATTGCTCAGTGACGCCTTGGTGAGGTTTAAGAGGCTGGTAAAAGATTGCCTGGATAACGGTTTACCAGACTCCTTACAAATGGAGATTTTCTACCGTGGACTAAACCCTGCATCGCAGACAACTTCCAACGCGACAACAAATGAAGGTCTGCTTGATAAAACATACGATGAGGCCAAGAATATCCTTGATTGCATTTCTAAAAATCATGAAGACTGGAGAAAAAATGATCAAAGATTGAGAATCAAGGATAGTGACGCGAATAACGGGGCCATCGCATTCCTTTAGAACCAAATGACTACGATGATGAACTTGATACAGGGAATTGCAATCAGCCCAGGAACGCATAGTGGGCAAGTTAACGTAATCAACCAGATGATTGCAAGTTATGCTACTTGCGGTGAAGGCCATCTAATGGAGGAATGCCCGAGAGACCCAAAGTCAGTATATTTTGTGAAGAATAATCCGTTTTCTAACACGTACAACCCCAGGTGGAGAAACCACCCTAACTTCGCGTGGAAAAATCAACAGCAAAATTTTCAATCAGTGGTGCAAAAAGAAGGGCCACCCGGATTTTTCCCGCGAATAAACGGTCAAACACGACCAAGCCAGTAGTTCACAGGTGCTGCAATCTTCATCTTTGGAGAGTTTTTTGAGGCAATATATTGAAAAGAATGAAACAGTGCTTCAAAATCATGCGATGTCTTTCCGTAACCTAGAAATTTAAATAGGCCAGACTGCGGGCGATGTTAAGAATATACTGCAAGGGGCCTTGACGAGTTCAACGGAACTCCCGCGTAACCCAGGGGGTACGGGAAAAGAGCAATGTCAAGTTGTGATGTTGCGGAGTGGAAAGACTGTGACAGGGGAGAAGAAAGAGCCTAGCCAGACTGCTCGAATTATGCTAGAACCAGAGATTGCGTTAACTCGAAAAGAAACAGAAGAAAAGGAGGCGAAGGAACCAAAGATTGCGTCCACCTTGGAGCCGAAAGAACAGAGGACCGTGAGAATAAAACTGTCACCATTCCTCCAGAGACTATAAAAAAAAGAAAACTGATGAGGTACAGTATCAACGCTTCATGGATATGCTGAAACATTTGCATATTAACATTCCTTTCACTAAGGCGATTGAACAGATGCCCATATATGCGAAGTTTCTTAAGGATATGGTGACGAAGAAGAGAAGCACTGGTAAATTTGCAATGGTGGCTTTGACGCAAAGTTCAAAATCCATAATTCCACTAAAAATGCGCGACCCTGGAAGTTTCACTATACCCTGCTCTATTGGAGGGTTATACATCGGTCAAGCGCTTTGCGATCTCGGGGCCAGCATCAACTTGATGCCCCTGTCAATTTTCAAGCAGCTAAATGTGAGGTAGCTTGCGCCTACGACAGTGACTCTCCAATTAGCGGATAGATCTCTTGTGCATCCAGAGGGGATGGTGAAGGATGTTCTAGTTACAATCGACAGATTTATATTACCAGCAGACTTCATCATCCTGGACTATAAAGCAGACAAGGATGTACCCATCATCCTGGGACGACCATTTTTGTCCACTGGTTGTGCCCAAATTAATGTGTATAAAGGAGAGATCACACTGAACGTGAATGGATAGAAGCTCGGGTTTGACATTATCCAAGCCATGAAATATCCTGATGAAGACCTGAATGAATCCGACGATGAACCAAGTTTGAATGAAAAAGACAAGTCCGTAGATGAAAATGAAGATGAGGATACGACCGCATCCATAGTAGCATGCAATGCGATCACAGAGAAAATAACCAGAGAAGATGAGATGATCGCATCCAAAGAAGATAAGCCAATAATGAATAAAGAAAGAAACACAACAAAACCATCCCTGGAACAACCACCAACAATAGAGCTGAAGACCCTTCCTGCCCACCTGAAGTATGCGTTTCTAGGGTAGAATGAAAAGCTACCTGTAATCATTTCCTCTACACTTAATGAAGATCAAGAAAATGCGCTGCTGAGCATTTTGAGAAAATATGTAAAAGTAATTGGCTGGACGCTTGTAAACATTAAAGGAATCAGCCCCACATACTGCATGCATAGGATTCGTCTCAAAGAGAATCACAAAAGATCGATTGAACATCAGCGCAGTCTCAACCCTGCGATGAAGGAGGTCGTAAAGAAGGAGATAATCAAGTGATTAGATGTGGGAATTATCTATCTAATAGCCGACAGTACGTGGGTCAGCCCCGTGCAATGCGTGCCAAAGAAAGGAGGGATGATAGTAGTCCTCAATGAAAATAACGAACTGATACCAATAAGGACCATCACTAGATGGCGGATTTGCATGGACTACTGCAAACTGAATGTGGCAACAAAGAAGGATCATTTCCCTTTGCCTTTTATCGACCAGATGCTAGACTGTCTAGCTAGAAATGATTTCTACTTCTTCTTGGATGGGTATGCCAGCTATAACCAGATCATGATTGCTCCTAAAGATCAAGATAAAACCACATTCACCTGCCCGTATGGAACATTTGCGTTTCGACGCATGTCGTTCGACCTTTGCAATGTGTCGAGCACTTTCCAAAGGTGTATGATGGCCATCTTTTCTGAATATCTCGAAGACTCTTTAGAAATTTTCATGGATGACTTCTCTGTGTATGGGCAAACATACGAAGTCTGTCTCACCAACCTGGAGAAGATATTGAAAAGATGTGAAGAGATGAACCTCGTGCTTAATTGGGAGAAATGCCACTTCATGGTCAAGGAAGGCATTGTGCCTGGACACAAGGTCTCCAAGGATGGGTTGGAGATGGACAATGCAAAGATTGAGGCGATTGAAAAGCTTCCACTTCCAGCGAATGTGAAGGCTGTTAGGAGATTCCTCGGACATGCGACTTTTATAGGTGTTTTGTCAAAGACTTTTCAAAGATTGCACGGTCATTGAGTGCGTTGCTGGAAGCAAAAAGAAACTTTGACTTTGATAATCAATGTCGCAACGCATTCATAATATTGAAGAATGCATTAACAACCACACCAGTGTTGATCGCACCAGACTGGACACAACCCTTTGAATTAATGTGCGATGCAAGCGGTTATGTGATGGGAGTAGTGCTGGCGTAGAAGAAGAAAACAATGCTACACCCCATCGCATATGCGAGTAAAACCTTGAACCCTGCTCAAATAAACTACACGGCCACAGAAAAAGAATTGCTTGCAGTGATATTTGTGTTGGAAAAATTCAGAGCTTATTTGCTGGGAACTAAAGTACTCATTCACACTGACCACTCGGCGAGAAAATATTTGATGACAAAGAAAGATGTGATGCCGAGATTGATTAGATGGGTTCTCCTCCTTTAGGAATTCGATATGGAAATCATTGATCGCAAGGGAACGAAGAACTAGGTTTCGGACGATTTAACCAGATTAGAAAATCCAGAAGTTGACCGCAACCAGTCAGAGGTGAACATAACTTTCCCAGACAAGCAGCTATTTAAGATTGAAGAATTACCATGGTACGCGGACGTGTTCAATTTTCTGGTTTGCGAACAATTTCCTGAAGACTATACAGACCACTAAAAGAGGCGGCTTAGACATGAATGCAGATCATATTATTGGGATGAGCCAAATCTTTAAAAGAGGGGTCAGACCAGATTTTGCGCCTGTGTGTACCAGATACTGCTCACCAACGCATATTATCACAATGTCATGACTCACCATATGGAGGACACTTTGGAGGCCAACGAACAACAACGAAAGTATTTCAAAGTGGGTATTATTGGCCAACATTATTTAAGCACGCAAGAGACTACGCGATGAAATGTGACTGGTGCCAACACACGGGAAATATTTCATGGAAGCATGCGATGCCTATGAACATCATTTTAGAACTGGAATTGTTCGACGTCTGGGGCATAAACTTCATGGGACCATTTCCACCATCGAATGGTCATAAATATATTTTGTTAGCCGTCGACTACGTTTCCAAATGGGTAGAAGCGATAGCGTGCGCCGCAAGCGATGCGGCGATAGTCTCCAGGTTCTTGAAGAAAACTATTTTTCACTCGTTTTGGCACTCCACGTGCCATAATAAGTGATGAAGGCTCCCACTTTGTTAATCACATCGTAAAAAATTTGCTACTCAAATATAATATCCTTCATAAAGTGGCCACCGTATACCACCCATAGAAAAATGGTCAAGTTGAAGTGTCCAACCGAGAAATCAAGCTGATATTAGAGAAGGTGGTGAAGCCTTCACGAAAAGATTGGGCAACAAAGTTGGACGATGCCTTGTGGGCATACATGACCGCCTATAAGACATCTATAAGCATGCCCCCGTATGAGTTGGTGTTCAGAAAGGCATGTCATTTACCACTCGAGCTGGAGCACAAAGCACTGTGGGCAGTGAAAAAGCTTAACTTCGACTTAAAGGCTGCAAGGGAAGCAAGGAAACTTCAATTGGTCGAGCTCGATGAATGGAGAATGAAAGCTTATGAGAATGCCAAAATTTATAAAGAGCGAGCAAAACGTTGGCATGACAAGCAACTATGCGAGAAGAATCTCCACGTCGGACAAAAAGTCTTACTTTTCAATTCACGGCTACGGCTCTTTCCCAGCAAATTAAAGTCACGCTGGTCCGGACCCTTTATAATCAAAGAAGTATTCTCGCATGGTGTGGTCGAACTGATTAATGAGGAAGGGACCCGCACATTCAAGGTTAGCGGGCAAAGAGTCAAGATATATTGAAGATATGATTTTCATCGGGAAAAGACCTCTGTAGACCTAAGAAATTCGGAATGAAGAAAAATCGAGCGGCCCCTGCGTTGGCATGCGATAAAAATTCATCAGGGGTGCAAATCGTTTGGAGTATCATTTTCTTACCATTGATTAATGAACTCTCACTACTCTTCTTTTATATCGACTATCTTATCTTTATAAAAAAAAATGGTTGAACGATTGAGGTGAACGATTGTGGAGGCGCTACACGAAAGACGCAACTAGCTTATTCCACCACCACAATCGAAGAGAGCAGTTTACCGCAAAGAAGGATGCATTCACAAATAATGCGGGCGAAAGAGAAAATTTGGGGGTTGTATCTTTCCTTAACTTTTTTTTATTCCAAATTTCGCTCTATCGCATGTCATTTTAACTTTGATAATTTTATCACGCATCCTCTTTAGTCGGCGCAATCATTTAACATTGATTACTTTAGTAAGTCATCACATTAGTTCTCTTTGCCAATTATGATTTCAATGATGAAACACATGCCTCTATTTTTTCGTATATACTAGAGTCAACTTAATTTTAGGACAGTCATCTCATGAAATATTTCTAGAAGTTAATGGTATGCTAGCTTTCTTTCAAACTGACTTTTTACGAAACTTTCTAAGAGCATCACATGACTTCTTTCAATCTTTCAGCAATGAGGACATTGCTGCATTTAAATTTGGGGGTACGGTATTCATTTTCAACCTTGCTACTTTTAGGCATTACAAAAAAAAAAAAAAAAATATGACGTTGCGGTCAGATCCTACTCGTAGTTGGATGTCTGCATGATACACGTGGGGGAAGTCAAAACGAAGGTAGGAATCATGATCAACGCATAAATAAAATGATCGCAACTCCACTGCCAAATGGGCATGAGTTTAGATTGAGAAAGAGCGCCTTGCTCGTAGTTGGATGTTCGCATGACACACGTGGGGGCAAGCCAAAATGAAGGCTAGGCACTTGGATCAGCGCAAGGTCATAGAAAAAAAAAAAATCTAAAATATGCAAGGAGAAAAATCAGTTGAAAATACCCCAGATGAATATATTTTTTTTTATGAAATAAGTCATGCGATGCCCTGGAAACAAGTAAAATCTTTTTGAAGGGTAAACTTGTGGTCCCTAAATTTTAGAAATATTTTAAGAAGAGACCTGGATAAGAATTAAGGAGATTTTGGTGCATAGGATGTGAATAAGGCAACCTTGAGAAATCTAGGAAAGAAGAAGGTGGTCGACTTTCTAAAGAAAATCTTTAGTCTATGCTTGAGGACAAGCATTATTTTAAATTTGGGGTGTGATAACGGGTAGAAATGCACGTTATTACAACGCAAAGATATAAAACAATGCAGGATTGCGATAGTAAAAATATATAATATTGCGTCCAAAAGCATTAAGTTTGCAACATTGCGATCGCATGCGTCCATCGCATTAAAACAACTAACTTATGTATTTTATGCAGGAAAATGCATTGACGCAAGGCAAAATTGCGATCTAAGGAAATTAGCGTCCGAGCGCATAAGAGATTTCGACCACAAGGCTATGCGATCATATGCATTTGTGAAAATTTGCTCAAGAAGGTGGCCGCATAGAGCCGACCCATCAAGGTGGGCGCATCAAGGTGAAAGCTTAATAAATCACGATGGGACAGAAAACTGATGATAGTCGATTCCAAATTAAGTTGACAAGCCGTTAACAACATACTGAAGCAAGTACACTCAACTTTTCGGTGACAAATATTCAGTGCATTAGATAGAAAATTAATGACATCCCATCAGTGCAATCATTCGAGAGAAAAAACTCTTTACCTTGAAGCTCTATAAATACCAAAGGCCACCTTCGTTTAAGAAGTTCAGATAGTTTGGTTCTACTCTTCAGACTTTAGAGTTCTTCTTCACTTATACTTAGATTTTACATACTTAGAAAGCGGAAGCAAGCGAAGGGAGATTACGTCGAGAGATCGTCTTGGTGAACTCGAAAGAGTACCGAGAAGCGTAGAAAACAGAGAGAGGGCCAACTCTTGCAGAAGTAAGAACATCTTTTGGGCGGAATAGAGATAACTCAGTGTAAAAGCCTTGGGAAGCAAGATATTGCTACCAAGCTCTCTACCCTTATTTTTCCATTGCCATTTTGTATTCTGAACTTATTTATAAAAATGGAAGTTGTATCTTTATATCTGTCCATTCTCTTTACATTACGCATGAGTAGCTAAATCTGTCAAATGAGTTGAGAAGCACTTAGCTAGCATCACCTGGGATCTTCACTTTATGTGATCATCTTGTATTATGTATACGTCATTCTCCTCTAGAGATACTCGGGAGAGTAGTCTAAGGATAGAATCCAGGCTTGGAAAAGTCAGATTAGAATCTAGGCTCGAGAGAGTCAGATTAGAACTGCATAATCAAGAGATAGAAGCATAGAAATAAGTTCTGTTTACTATTAACGCATCGCATGCACCCTAAAGATAGGATATGATTGTATGCGGTCACCTTGTCTATGTGTGCATCTTTCATCATCGCATGGGCAAGAAGTAGAGACTTAGGAATAAGCTCTATAGACATCATCACATACATCGCATGCGTCCTAAAACTAGGAGCTATCGCATTTGAATTGGAAAATGAATTGTTGTCGCATGAGTGTAGCATGATCGCATAACTTGAACGCATCCTCAGGAAACGCTAGCTAAAGACCTTCTCAACCCGTTCCTTCGCATACTCATTGTATATTTTGCATAATTACTCTTTTCTCAAATCCGCCGCATACACTATATACCTTAAACAACAAACCAACCAACACTTTGATTTATTTGTTACCGCAAAGTAATCGAAATTTACCATCGCATACTGTGTCCTTAGTCCTTATGTTCGACCTTGGGCTTACCAGGAAACTTAGTAGGATTTATACTTGGATCTTGCTGAGAAAACTTGCTTGCACAACGCATTTCCACCATCGCATTCTACACCATTATTTCATCGCATTAAAAATACGCATAAGCCTGACAGTTAACGAATGGTAGGTCTCGTGGCTAAAGAGTTTAGTCAGCTATTCACGTACGGTTAGAGCTTCAAGCCACAAGTCCATAAGGTCCCATTGGTAGCTCAATGGATTCAAGTTGAGAATCAGTTTTTGGGTCAGTTTGAAGTGTTGAAATTGACAAGAGGGAGTTTGATTATATATATGATATGATTAAACTGGTCAATTATATATGATATAGTTGACATGATGTATAAGATATATTAATTGGAGGAAAAGGATATAAATATGATTTCTATCTAGTGGAGGATAAAAGGACTATGATTTATTTGTTGGATATGATGTGATATTAAAACTATATGTTATAAATATAATATGATTATATTTATTTTAATTAAACAATTATGAGATAATTGTTGGTGGTTTTTCTCTATAACCGTATGAGATAGTGGGAGGTTGCATTCAGTTTTCATAACTGAAGGATAAAATGAAAATAGTTTTCATTTTGCAAGAAGATCGGACAATCGCTTCACGATTAGTACACTGCCCATCGTCTAGCTAACGAGAGCATAAACGATAGCTCAAGTTTTCACTAAACGATCGTGTACACGCGCGGATTTCCTAAACAATCGCATAGCATTTTCTAAATTATCGTGCGCACAAGCAATTTACCTAAACGATTAACCCCAATTTACTAACGATCGTACACCCTTTGCTAAACGATTAGGCAACCGTCTATACGATAGACATAAAATTTCTCCCACTTGCTTGGTCATTGTAAACGATCGTAGTTTCTTCTCCCCTCTACTAAATCCAACAGAGCCCACACCTCTTAGATTCTCACTCCGAGAATACCGAGGCTACTGAGTGGTTGTGTCCTTCTTGCTGCTTGTTCGTGTAGAAGATTGCGCGGTGGTGAGCGACAGCGAGATTTGGTGGACGATAGCCTTGGCATGCACAGTGACAACGAGAGTTGCTGAATCTGATGAGAGCGAGAGATCAAAAAAGAAAAGTTTTTCAAGAGATATGTCTTTCGGTCCTTTGTTATTTAATTTTTAAAAGCATGCTGTAATTTGTTAGTAAATGCCTAACTTGTATGTTTGTTTGTGAATGCGGTATTTCTGTCACAATGAATTTGGAAAGATCTTGCTTCCGCTCATAGATATACTTTGTCAAGAGTTCTTTCACTCGATGTAATGGGAGGAATGTATGACCTCCTAGTCGTTATTGAGAAACAAGTGTTGTGAGAATAAGATGCATTCCTCATATAGTTTAATAAGAAGTCTATTGTATACTAACATGTTTACAAAGATTCTCTCGGCTAAAGTGTTTGAGAATCTCCTAGTAAGACTAAGAATACCATGTTAATAACCTAGGGCAAGTGGGAGAAAAGCTGGGTATGGGATACCGAATCGTAAACCATGGGTCTGAGATATCCTAATTTATTGTATTTCTCTGTAAAACTCAGAAACTCATTATTATATATTTGGATATATAAGTCACCAATGGAGTTTTATTCCAAGTGGGAGTTTTTTGGGTTTTATGTTCTAAAACTCGTGGTTTGTAAATAATAAAGCTTATTTGAAAATTCAATAAGTTGTTATTGAGAATATGTATTGCTTATTTTGTTTTAGAAATAAATACAATAAACTAAAAGATCCATGACTATTACATAGTACTTGAACTTTATATGGAGACATAAAAGTGGATTAGGTTCGAGTAAATAGTCAACATGATCTATAGTATATGAATGAGGTTGGGTGCCTTATTCTGGTAACACTATTGGATGCGGCCCACTCTGTAGTTGTTACAAAGAGTTGTAAAGTGCTACAGACGATATGATCCTAATTCGTACATGTTATGACATGAGGAGTGGGGGCGTTCTGTACAATGGGTTTATACAAGATTGGACCATGAAATCAATCACTCTTACTATATAACGCTGTTTACTGTTTAAGATTGAATATTTCAAAGCGATGACCTGGATAACTTGACCTTAATCCTGAGCTAACTATGAACTCCTATTTATTCGAGATTATCTTTAGATTTTCATAGGTGAGGGTTGGCTCAATATCATCGGCTCAATAAACCTCCATTTCAGGGGTAAGACCAGGTAGATAGTTGAGGACATAGGGTGTAAGTGGAATTTACTCCTACCCACTTTTAGGGATAGTAGAAAGGTTGTTCCCTTAAGTGCTGACTCCAGGTCTTGAACAAGGGGCCCCACCCTCTCATTGGCCTGAGAGGGACTCAGTTTGTTGATTGGATTACAAACCAATTGTTCATTAGAGGATCGGTGGGTCTTAAGGAATAAGAGGTAATCTTGGGGGTAAAACAGACATTTGACCCAGCCGTTATTACGAACAACCTGTGAAGGGTTAAAACTTACTAATCATGGTTATATCGAGTGGACATAATATATCTACAATGAGGGGAGTGCAACTATGGTTTTAGTGGAGTGACCCATTAGTTAACGAATGAGGGTTAATTCGGTGTAAAGAGTTTAGCCAATTAATCTTGGATCGTTGGAGCCTATGGTCTGTAGGTCCACAAGGTCCCCCTACTAGCTCGTAAATGTATTAGCTTTAGAGTAGCGTGATAAGTTAATTTGAAACGTTCAAATTAGAATTAAGGGAATTAGTAATTATATGAGATATAATTACGCATTCAATTTTGGAATTAAATGAAATTAGAGAATTTAATTAATATTTAAATATGATTTAAATATTAAATTCATGAAGGTGGAATTTGTGTAAAATTAATTTAATATTTGATATTAAATTAATTAGAATTAATTAAATTATTTATTATTGATTTTATTAGAAAATTAACTTGTGAAATTAATTTTATAAAATTAATAATGTTTTCAATTTTGTAATCAAATTGATTTTTGAAATCATTTTGTAAAATTGAAAAAGTTTGGAAAAACACAAAATGGAAATATGGATTTTTCCATTAACACCTTCAAGTAGCTCACACTAAACCCACTTAAATTTTGCTTCAATTATCCAAGCATGAGTTGAATCTCATGCAACCTTCTTCATTTCATGATAGTCCTACAATAAATAAAGAAGATTGAAATGGAAATGAAGCATGCATCAGTTGAGTTTTTGTTGAAAAATTCGAGAAGAAGGTGTTCTTCAAGTGGGTGTAGCAGTGTGTTCTTCTCCAAATTTCCTTCATTCAAGCTTATTTTGAGTCCCACAACTCAATCTAAATTTCAAGAAAATAGTAGGGAAGATCTTGAGGTGGTTCACAAGAAGAATTAGAGAAGATTTGCAGCTGAATTCGAGATTTAAGAAGTTCTACAAAGGTATTACTTGAAACCCTCTTATTATTGTATGAGTATACTTCGTTTATAGCCAAAATTGATGAATTAGAATACTTATTGATCTTTGTTGCTTCCGCTGTATGCTGATATACTTCTAAAAGAAATATTTGAGACGAGGTTTTGTATCTCGTGCACACTCTCCAGTGATACAAAAGGTTCTTCGGCGTAGGGGCAGACAATATTCCCCCTATATCATTCGGAATATCTTGATAAAAGCCAAACTGCCGACCAAAGCGAATGGGACTATATGACTCTATAGTCCGAACATTCCCACATTGGGATGATAAATAACCTGATCGCATGCTGAAAAAATAACTAGACTTCAGAAATGATAGTTTTCTACCATTAGTCAAGTAGTCATGCCTACTAATGTTCTGAATGCTCACATGCCACTGAATGCTGGCGCCGCCATGGATCAGTTCCCGTGCCTCGTACTCGTCAAAGTAAATCGAGCCACCTTCGCAAGAAAAGTTGGCCATCTTTGGACCCTGAATAGCTATAGGGATAGGGTAATGCATATTAAAGTAATGAGCCAGTCAGCCATGACGTAGTGCATAGGGAAGTGAAAGTCCATATGTCCAATAAGGTTTGAAGCTTCTGTTATCAGCCCTAGACCGTGGTAGATATTGGCTAAGACTGAAATAACAAGACTATAGAGAGTCCTGTTAGCCATCAAGCTAGACATTCTGAAGACTCTAGGGCGAAGGTAACCTCCATTCTGAGGGAACACAAAGAGACATAGCCAACAAGATATAAAGGCAACCAAATATGTTTTGTCCTTCAACTCGTCTCCTATCTCCAATTTTGCGAATAACATGTATTCCCTAATCAACTAATCTCGAAACGCGATCTGTATACCGTCCGGATTCTGCGTAGACTAGGAACAAGAGGCTTTCTTTTGCTTCCGGGTGGTAGGTTTGTCATATCTCCGAACCCCTAGAAACCAAAAAGAAATCCAGGAGCTAATGGACACTGAGAAGTCATTCTTTGAGGGCATCGTGTGATTTTCTCTCTGTGAGCACACTATCGAAAAATATGCCTGAAAAAGGTGTTCGCATGTTTTTGGTAGGTACCTCTCTTTGTCACATTAACCAATTAACTCTTTGAGGGAAACCACCTCCTCGTAAAAGGTTCCCTTGATTGGAAAGCCCTCGAACGACTAGAGGTCCAATAAAGAAATTGATATTTCACCCACCGCGGTATAAAAAGTGTTGGTTGAAGGGACCAAGCTTCACAGAAGGCTCGAACTATGTCACCATTCTAATCATACGTGTATAGGGAGGCCATCACCACGCCAAATAAATTGATTTCGCGAAGGAATCGCTCATTACGACCAAGTATAAATTTGAGCCACTCCCAATAACAGTCAACAAAGCCGAATTCTCAAGAACTTTCATTATGATGTTCAGCGGACTTGGCCCTCAATTATACGACGTCTGAGAGTTAGCACTCGATCAGGGTTAGGGGCCTCTTCATGAATAGAAGATTGTAAAATCCATACGCGTTTGGGCATCTCCATTGATAATTTGGGAAGGAACATGTTGTTGTCTAGACTTGGCCAACGATCAGCGAAAGAGCCAGCTAATGACTTAGCCATAAGAAGGCTAAGTCCATCCTTTATGGGCTGTCCCCTGTCTTTAAGAATCACGAGGTATCTCTCATCAGATGTGTTGAGATTGGTGTCCTAATTCTATTGGAGTCTTGTTGTTTTGTAAAAATACACATTGTTTAATGAATAAAAATGTGTTATTTAATTTTGGGATTTATTCATATCCAATAAACAAAGCACATTGGTTATCTTATGTGAACTTAAGCATGTATATGTGATATACAAGTAGATCATGCCTTAAGTGATAACCTAAATAGGTCTGTAATATAAAGATTAAGGTGGGATACCTGATCCTGGTGACACTACGGATATGGCCCACTTTGTAGAGGTTTGCAAGTGTTGTAAACTACTATAGATGGTAGATTCTGACCATTCATGTGGAGACGTGGAGTAGGTGTGTCCCATACAAAGAGTTTGTATAAGACCGGGACCCCAAGATGACTAGACTCTGTATATAACGTCGTTGATACTAGAGACTTGCATCTCACCTAAACGACCATAGGTGACACGACCTCAATCCTGAGTGTTTTGAGAACTCCTGCCTTTGAGGGCGATCCTTTGATTAGTATGGGTGAGAGTGGCTAGATTGCCAACTCAACATGCCTACCTTTTTAGGGACTTGTCTAATCTGGGAGCTGGGAACTCAATCCACAATATGGAATTCACTCCTTTCCTGAAGTAGGGATAAGTAGAGAGATTGTTCCCTTAAGGATTGATTCCGGAGCTTGAACATAGTGGCCACAACTTCTCTTTGGAAGAGAAGACTCAGTCATAGTAGGACTATGACTTATGTTCATTAAAGGTATCAGTGGTACTTAAGAAGACAGATGTAACTACAAGGGCATAACAGTTATTGGCCCAGCTGTACTTACGAGCGATCTGTGAAGGGTTGTCGCACTGCTAATTGGTTAAGATAGATACATAATATATCTATGATAAGGAGAGTTCAGTTGTCGGTCTTTAATGGAGTGCCTGACAGTTAATGGATGGTGGATCCCGTGACTAAAGAGTTTAGTCAGTTATTCACTTACCGTTGGAGCTTCGAGCTACAAGTCCATAAGGTCCCCTTGGTAGCTCAATGGATTCAGTTGAGGATCAGTTAGGTGTTGATTTGAAATGTTCAAATTGACAAAAGGTATTTTGATTATATATGATATAATCGGTATGATGTATAAGATACATCTAGTAGAAGATTGATGTAAATAAGATTTACATTAAGTACTATGGAATAGAAAAAGAACTATGGTTTATATGTTTCATGAGATGAAATATTAAAACTATAGGTTATAAATATAGTATGATAAGGGTTATCATTTATGTTTATAATAATATTAATTATTGTATAATTAATTCTTTTTCTTTTAAATAACCAAAGTAGTGGGCGGTTATTGGATCATGGTAACCATGAGTTTAAAAGGAAAATGGTTTTTCTATTTTCAAAAAGAAGTTTTACAAAAGTTTGAAAAGAATTTTGAGTTTTCTCTCCACGTAAAAGAACTCACGTAGTCGTCAAGTAAATATAGATTTACTAAACGACGGCTGGGTGAGCTAAACGATTGTGCAATATTTACTAAATGATCGCATAATTTTGCTAGACGATCGCTGGCCCGAGGTAAACAATCGTGTAGTGTCTGTAGGCGACAGAGCGAGCTAAACGATAGACTAAACGATCACATAGCTTTTACTAGACGATCGCATAACTCTAAACGATTGGGCATCAAACTATACGATAGGTCTTAGCCATCTCCCACTTACCCAGTCGTGTACGCGATTGGTGTTTCCTCTGTTCCTCTGCCTCATACCATGTTCGAATAGAGCCCATCCTCTGGTTTCTCACACCGAGAATACCAAGGTCGCCTTGTTGGTGGTGTCAGACTCAACTCGACACTGTTGAGGTTTTCTGGAGGCTATTCGTGGTGCTGTTGAGGCCGTTCATGTTGCGGAGGAGTTTGTGACTGAAGAGATCGTTGAGGATGAGTGCGAAGTGTTCGTGCGGTGTTGCGGTCGTGTAGACTGGGTGTTCGAGGTTGCTGTTGTTCAAGCGACCGTGTGCAACGGAGCGTGGAGATGCTTCTGCATTTTTTCATAGAGTTTCTCTTTTTTATGCATTTGTATTGTTCATGCTGTAATTTCTGTATATTAATTGCATAACCGTTTGTATTGAAGTCGACTGTAAATATATGTTCATTCATGATTGTAATTTGGAATAGTCTTGTTCTGTTGCTCATGGAAATCTCGCTTCTGATTTCCTTCAAGTTGAACTATGCTCAGTGAAGTAAACCATCATTCTGCAAAAAAAAAAAAGTCATAAGGGAATGAGTTTCAATTGCATAAAAAGTAATTCCGACAAAAAAGGACGACAAAAAAGGAGGGGCCTGGCAAGTATACTAGGGTAGGACTTTCCGAGGTCATCCCTAGGTTGATCGAATGGGGGAGTTGTAAGCCTTTCCGGGCTTTCCCCCCCTCCCCCCTCCCTCCCCCCTCCCTACCACCCCCCATGACGATCAAAATGTACAAGGGTATACCTTTCCAGGGTAATCCCTAGGTTGATCAAATGGGGAGTTGTAAGCCTTTCTGGGGTTCCCTCAATGACGATCGAAAGGTACAAGGGTAGACCTTTCTGGGGTCATCCCTAGGGGTCATCCCTAGGTTGATCGAATGGGGAGTTGTAAGCCTTTCCGGGGTCCCCCCAATGACGATCGAAAGGTACAAACGTAGACCTTTCTAGGATCATCCTTAGATTGATCGAATGGGGGAGTTGTAAGCCTTTTCGGGCCCCTCCCCCAATGATGATTAGGAAGCAAGAGCACGAGCGGTAGTACAGTAGGTAGACAATTCTGGGGTCGTTCTTAGTTGATCGAATGATGGAGTTGTAAGTCTTTTCGGGACTCCTCATGATGACCAAGAAGCACGAGCACGAGTGGCGATATAATAGGTAGACCTTTCCGGGGTCATCCCTATGTATACAAAGGAAGTAGTCACGTGGCCGGTATTTTTGCAAAAAAAAAAAAAAAAAAAAAAATTCAAAAAGACGTTTAAGAAAAAAAAGCTCACCCTTTGCAGAAAATTACTAATGGGTCGATGAGATTAAAAGAATGATGCCCAATCAAGTGCGAGTTGTGAGTCACTTTAATTCCTGTAAAAAAAAAAAAAGATAAAGCCAAGTTAGTAAAAAAAAAAGGATGGTTTCAATTAAAGTTGAAAGAAAGAAAAAAAAAAGGGGGAAAATACATATATTTTTTATAATAAAAGAAAAAAAACCAGAAACAAATTTTGCTGAAAAAAAACAGAAAACAAAAAAGAAAATAAAAATTTTTTCTTAAAAAAAGAAAGAAAAAAAGGAAAAAAAAAAAGAAAAAGAAAACAGAAAATTTATGTTAAAAGAAAAGGAAAAAAGGAAAAGGAAGGGGGCGCGGGAACCCTAGGGCCCCCATCTTTTTAGTCGGCGAGATGCAGCGGCCACGAGCTTGACGAGCGACGATCGACGGATAGCAAGATGAACAATGGTGGCAATGCAGCGGCGATCGACGGTAGGGAGGTCGTGGAAGCTTCACAGCAGCGCTCGGGTCGCGGACGATGTAGCAGTGATCAGTGGCTTCGTGACTGGAACTAGGAGCAGCGATTCGACGGCTAGAGAAGGAGCTCGACTCATGGATCGACTCAGCTCCATTAAGTGATTGCATGGGGCGCTTGGGCTTCGCGAACGACGCGGCGAATCGGGTAGTAAAAAAAAAGAAAAAAGAAAAAAAGAGAGAGTTTCCTTTACCTTAATTGATTGGGATGGGATTGCAAAACGCTTTGAGTCATATTTATAGGAACTTCACTAAATCCAGAATCAAATAAGAAAATCCAAGATTTGGTTAAATCTAGATTTTATTTGGTATAAAATTTTATTTCAAGCCCTAAATATTATTTTTGATTATTTTTCTTCCCCTCCTTTTATAAAATGGTTGGCTATGTGCCAACCTTTTTCATTAATTAAGTTTTATCTCTAAATCAGATTTTTTTTAAAATAATATTTTTTTAAAAATATAATGACAAAAATAGGGTTGGAGGGAAAATTTTTCTAAGAATAGGTGTTTTGGAAAACTATTGACAAAATTGGGGTAGTGGAATCGTGTACTGGGTACACGATTTCCATGTGGCATCGGTACACGAGTACCATTTAATCTAGTCAGCACTACGTCGTCTGATTGGTTGACCGGTCAGATGCAAACTTGTGGACCCAGTCCACGATTTGCTTATTTTTTTTCTTTTTTTTTAAAAAAGTTTGTTGACTATTTTTTTTTAATTGTAGATGTACAACAATATTAAAACTTTAGGAATTGGTCCACAAATTCCTTCATTATTAAACTTAATTATATATTTAATCTACAATAAAAACATTTTGCGCTCATATTAAAAAAATATATCATGATATTAAAGAATATTTACAATTAGTTCTTTAATTTACAATTTGAAAATGAAAGTTTACATGAAATTTTTTTAATATCCATGAGTGTAAATGATCTTGTGTCAATTCTGAAAACAAACATGAGTGTTCTCGTTGAAGTTTGGTGATTTCGAACATCCCATGAGTTTTATGCCAACATGTCCGTAACCTCCAAGCACAACCGTCACTCCATGATTTACATTTAACGTACCAAAGATCCTAATTTGATTCCACTACGACAATTTCGTAGTGTTCTGTCACACAATATTTTTTTACAGCAAGCTGTAAATATTCTTTGGTATTAAACAACATTCCTTTTTGTATTAAATTATAGTTATCTACACCTATATTCCTTTCTTCCAAAGTAGATCCTAGTTCACTTATTGAATTTGTCATTTTCCAATCTATTTGGGTGAACATTTCCGACGGTACCAACTCAAGATCATGTTCCCCACTACCGTCATTTTCAAATAATTCATAACTTCAAGGTCAGACATATTTATTATGATTTTTTCAAATGTTATGGTTGACAAAAAAATATGTTAATATGTCATCCCAACAAAATCCAATTTCTAATCTAAATATTATACATTTAATCAGCCCAAATCTAAGATTTATAAACTATATATTTAAATCAGCCCAAACAAATAAAAAAATATAAGACCTAAGATTTAAGATTCATAAACATATATATAAGATCAACTCAACAAATACATATAAGATCAGCCAAACAAATACATATATTTGTAAGTTTAACATACATATATTTCTAAATTT
The DNA here is from genome assembly GCF_027475165.1 of Benincasa hispida. Taxonomy (NCBI): domain Eukaryota; kingdom Viridiplantae; phylum Streptophyta; class Magnoliopsida; order Cucurbitales; family Cucurbitaceae; genus Benincasa; species Benincasa hispida. The sequence goes on along the minus strand of NC_143484.1, from coordinate 57,062,619 downwards.
AAATCAGCCCAAACAAATAAAAAAAATTTAGATCTAGAATTTAAGATTTATAAACATATAAATATAAGATCAGCCCAACAAATACATATAAGATAGATTTAAGATTTATAAACAAATACATATAAGATCAGCCCAACAAATTCATATATTTCTAAAATAAAAAAATATAAGAACTAAGATTTAAGATTTATAAACAAATACATATAAGATCAACCCAACAAATTCATATATTTCTAAGTTTAACATACATATATTTCTAAGTTTAAATCAGCCCAAAAAAATAAAAAAAAATATAAGATCTAAGACTTAAGATCTATAAACATATACATATAAGATCAGCCCAACAAATACATATAAGATCAACCTAACAAATTCATATATTTCTAAGTTTAACATACATATATTTCTAAATTTAAATCAACCTAAACAAATAAAAAAATATAATATCTAAGTTCGGACGATTATATATTGAAAAACAACTAGAGAAAGAATTTTACCACAGAAGTATTCGGACAATTTTGGATGGACTAACAAATGGAGGACTTGGTGAGGAAAATCTTCCAAAATCGGAATTTTGGAAGATTTCGGTGAGGAAAATTGAGGACTCGGTGAAATGGAGGACTCGGTGAGAAAAATCGAGCAAAAGAAGCAAGATTTCGGAAGGCAGAAAGCAAAATGGAGCAAAATCGTTCGAAGGTCTCGGTGAGGAAGAAGAAAGGCAGAAGCTCTTGGTGAGAAAGAAGAAGGGGCGGACGACGATTTAATGGAGAGGAAGTCATGTACCGGGTACACGACTTAAGGTAATCGTGTACCGGGTACACGATTTCCTCAATCAACCCGACTGCCACGGCAGATTGCGCGTGCCAGATGGACAGGGACTCGTGTACCCGGTACATGATTTAGAGCTAATAGTGTACCCGGTACACAATTAAGGTGTAGTACACGATTTAAACTATTTTTGGGAATACTTTCCCTCCAACCCTATTTTTGTCATTATATATTAAAAAAATATTATTTTTTTAAAAAAAATCTCCAAATCAAATTAAATTGGGGATGAAACTTGAATTTTCATTTTAAATTCAAAATTTTAAATTTTATCTCCAAATCAAATTAAATTGGGGATGAAACTTGAATTTTCATTTTAAATTCAAAATTTCGAAGTTTTTATCTCCAAATCAAATTAAATTGGGGATAGAAATGAACTTTCATTTTAAATCCAAAATTTTTGAATTTTATCTCTAAAATCAAATTAAATTGGGGACAAAGCTCAAAGTCTTTTTCATAAATCTGGCCATATCCCAAAATTTTTTTTTAGAACCAAATTTTTAAGTTTTTAACTCCAAATCAAATTAAATTGAGGATGAAACTTGATTTTCATTTTAAATTAAAATTTTTTAAGTTTTGGCTCCAAATCAAATTAATTCAAGATGAAACCTGAATTTTCCTTTTTAAAATTTGAGAATTTTTGCATTTATCTCTCCAAATCAAATTAAGTCTAAATTTGTGCACTAAATTCATGGTTTAATTAAATTGGGGGCATTGAAGTCAAACTAAATTGCTTGCATCTCGATGCCAACTTTATCTTTTTCGAGATTTATGCACAAATCTCGAAGAGGGACATTTGTTGGAGGATAAATTTTGGACCAATCACAAGTCACCATATCATTTATTAAATTAATGACAAAATGTCTAAATCATCAAATTTGGGACCAGTTAAGAGTTGACATGTGTCCCAAATTTAAATTGAAGACAAATTCTGATGTTTTCATATAAGTGTTGGGTTGAGTAACATTAATTCTGCCCAATTTCACGATATAATTTGGGCGATGGTCTAGTTACGCCCATAAATTCAATTAATAGGGTTGAGAGGCAGACCTAAGTCCAATTAATTAGATCCCAAGCCAGGCCCATGGGCAATCAAGCTTAGACTCATGTGCGCCCAAGTTTATGAAGCCCATTAGAGAGAGCCCTATAAGTAGAGGAGCTTTTCTCATTCCTAGGGGTTTATAATTTACTTTCAGCAGAAGATTTGGAATACACAAACAATTTTTCAAGATTAAGTACTTGAGATCGAACCGAATCGACATCTCAGTTCTAAGAAATTGAGGACCATGCAAACAACCCACAAAAAATGGGTAAAACACCACTCTCACCATACATAGTCCCATTGTAATCTTTGAACTCTTTATAACATAAATCGAAGCCAAAGATTTCCCAAGCAAATCAAACACATAATATACCCAGTAATTGGATACCAATCCTTCAAAATCTCTGAACTAACATCCTTTGTTACGTAGCCTGGGAATATGGACATAGATATCATGAAGACACTGGGTACTGAAGAGGCATAGATCTTGATGGTGTTTAATATTTCCCAGAAAGTGGATCTGCTTATTGACCCAAAAAGAGGGCCCTTCTTCTGTGTCTCTTGATTCTTCAAATTCTGGTGATGCTTCACAACCGGAAGCTTGGTTGTAAAATTGTACAACAAAATGGGCAGAATTATGAATGAAATTCCGGCACCAAAGTAGGGAATTGCGCTTTTGTTACTAACCTCAGCAATGACACTATCCCACCTGCTCCAAAATTCACATCTCATGTTTCGTTTCCATATGTTCTAGATTCGATACAAACACGACAAATGAAAATGTGGTTTGGGGGAGTTAAAAGAATAAGCGAATTTTATGAGTTGGGTTAGTTCTTAAATTTATGTGAAATAAATATAGATTGAACTAAACTAATTTGAACTTATTTTAATTTTAAAAATATTAATTTTCTCCTGATGGTGTGTATATATATATATATATATATATATATATACTTATTTTAATTTTATTTGATTTAATAATTCTTATTTCAACATTTATTCTTCAGATACTCATAAAAAGTAATTCTTCAAGTCTATAAAACGTAGTTTTTCAAAATATAAATGGAGTTGCAAATCTTCATTCAAGAAACTAAAATAAATAAACTAAAGTTTTACATATTTAACTTTTTATTAAAACAAAAATTTGAATAAATAACCAGAATAGCTAGAAATCAACCAACTCAAATATTTTTTTTTGGTTAGATTGGCAGGTGATTTGCTTATAGGGGTGTTCAAATAGCCCGATATTTTGAACACCCCAAACTACCCAACCCAAAATTTAAGTGTTGGGTTGGGTTAAACTTTTTTTTGTTGGATTGGGTTGGCTAAAATTTTTATTTTCTAGTTTTTTTTCCTTCCAGTGTTATTTTTAAAAAATAATAACTTGCCCCCACTTTTTTTGTTTTTTTTTCACAAGAGCAAAGCTACTAAGTTGGTGAAGCAAACTTGAACTTGGAGATGGAGCGTGCCAAACTTGAACAAACTTGGAGATGGAGCATGATAACTTGTAGAAATACAAGTTATTGTGTCTTAAAGGTTGGAACAATTAGGATTCTTAGTGATAAAAACACATTCATCTTAAGGAAAATTGCATGAAATTCCTTAAAACGTCACCAACGCATAAAAAAGTAGTCTTCTTGTTAAATTTGCTTCACTAACACATCTGATTGCAGAAATTCAAGAAATTTCACCAAGTATTGCAGACCAAGCTAACGCAAGGGCATGTGTCCAAATATGTCTGATGCAGAAGAGATACATTGGCTCGCGCTTTTTCTGTCAAATCACCACTTGCAGGTATGGGCATCTGAATAGCGGCGTCTGAAAAGCTTTGAAATGGTAGGCGGCTGACCAAGACATGAAATTTAATGTGAGTCTTGTCATAAGTTGATGAAGGAAACATCTATAAATAGGGAAGCTTGCTAGCAAGAGAAGAGGTTAGACACATTAGAAGACTTAGAGGATTCAGATAGTTAGAAGCTCTGATGTTGCAAGAAGAAGATAGGAGGAAAAGATCCATTGTCATCGTTGATCAAGAGGAGTTGTTGAAAACTAAGTTCGAGAGAGAATTCTTCATCACTTCTTCACCAAGTTAGTTGCAACAAGAATTTAAATCAAGCCAAAGAGGACAAGAGATTGAACTTTGTAGTTTGACTTCTTTCTTTTCTTTTACTTCTCACTTTCATTTACCATCCCATTCGACTAAGTTAAGATTGTTGTAAAAATATTTGCTATTTTTAAATTCAATCTTACATTTGATCAATTCACTCTTGTTTCTCTATTCAAATTTGCGTATGGCTGCTGCTTTTTTGACTTGTTACATACTTGAAATCCATGCTTTAATCATCTTGATCACTTGATTGAAGTTATTAAGTTGTTAAACTACTTGAGAGAATAGGTTAACTAAAGAAAGCATTTAGTCCGAACGTATAGTATGTTTAGAGAAAAAAATACTTGCGTTTTTACCATTCTCTATCACCAATACATGCACCCTAGAGATAGAAATACATGTGACATTCACAATGAGAAATGTTGAACAATACGATCTAAGGAATAGAGACCTAACGCATACACACGCACTTCGTTTGTAAACAAGCACCCATATCATATCTATTCCACTCTCACACCTTTACAAACACTTGTTCATCTTGCTTGACCATATCCCCAAACACTTAGTAGCATCATTCACTCATAAATTCCAATTTTCCCCTTGAACTCCTATGTTTTCTTGTATGCGTGAATTGAGATTAGTGTAAGTAATCTTCACTCATTAATCTGGGAACCCTCTACAATTGAAGCAACGCAAGGACTGCATTAGACTGTCTTAAAATCCCTGTGTTCGACCCTGGACGTACAAAGAAACCTAAGTTAGATTTATTCTTGGGTCTGATTTAGGAAAGTTTGTATGCATTAGACAAGTGTGCTACATCCACTTTGACGCATCGCCTACTCTTCTCACATAGAGAAGCAATTCGTCATTCATATCCATTCATCTAGTTATCATATTTCATCCTTATTCAAAGCACTTTTAGATACAAATCATGAGGCAAACAAGTTTTTGGCGCTGTTGTCAAGGATTTTAGCAACAGAGCTAACCAAAATTTTGCTTGTTTCTTTTGTAGAAAACTTTCAGCTAAAGAAGTATTACAAGTCAAGCCTAAGCTTGTAAACATTTTATGAGAAGGGAGAATACTCCTAAACTCATATACGACCCCAAGGTTGAAATGACCTTTAGACGAAGGAACCGATCTAATCATCATCGACGGTTAAGGAAACAACAAAGAAAACAACAACAACAACAGATGGCAACGATAAGAGGAACCATAACTTAGCTCAACAATTAGCCAATGCTGCTATAAACCCAATCCTGATAGCAAATAATAGCACGCGTCCAATGTGAGAGTATGCGTCGCCTGTATTGTATGACTTTTTTCCAAGGATCATATATCAAATGCCTAATGGGACGAGATTTAAGGTCAAGTTTGTGATGCTCCAGATGCTTCAAACAGCAGGACAATTTGGAGGCACCCACGGCAAAGATTCACATGTCTATATGAAATGCTTCCTGGAAACATGCAACTTGTTTGTGATTCCTGGAATCATATCGGAAGCTATCAGACTGTTCTTATTTCCCTCTCTCTCCATGATGATGCCAAGCAGTGGATGAGTTCTTTAGAACCTATGAGATAACAACGTGGGAAAAAATGCCAACATTTCTATCTCTAGGGTTGAAATCTTTAAGCAATTGCATATCAACATTCCCCTTATAGAAGCTTAGAACAGGTGCCAAGCTACGTAAAATTTTTGAAGGATGTCTTAACAAAGAAAAGAAAGATCAGTGAGTTGGAAGCAGTAGCACTAACGCAGGAGTGTAATGCGTTAATCAACAGTAACATTCTTGAAAAGCAGAGGGATCCGGGCAGTTTTACCGTTCTTTGTTCAATTGGAGGAATAGATGTAGGGTATGTGTTGTGTGATCTTGAAGCAAATATTAACCTCATGCCCCTCTCAATCTTTAAGAAACTTGGAATTGGTGAAGCTCAACCTACTTCTATAACGCTTCAGCTTACTGATAGGTCTATCACGTATCCTGAAGGAAAGGTTAAAGATGTCTTAGTAAAGGTTGACAAATTAATATTTTCGACGGACTTTATCATCTTAGACTATGAGGCTGATCGGGATTTTCCAATCATCCTTAGACGTCTGTTCCTTGCTACTGAAAAAGTTTTGATAAATGTACACAAATGGGAATTGACCATGCGTGTGGACAACTAGGAAGTTAAAGTTAATGTGTTGAACACATTAAGATTTCCAGATGATGCATAGCAATGTCAACCTATTGACTCAATTGAACTGCCTGAAGAAGAGGAAATGAACCAAGTTTGTGAGGTCCATGTGTTAGGTGAAACTATGAGAAGATTTGAGTCACTAAGTCTGGATGAGCGGTAGATGAAATCGGCGCGTCCTTCCCTGGAAGAGCCACCAACGTTCAAATCAAAATCTCTCCCTGACCATTTAAAATACGCTTTTCTTGGATATGATAATACTTTGCTTGTTATTATTTCAGCTAATCTTTCTCAGCCTAACGAGTTCTCTCTTTTGTAGATATTAAAGAAACATATGCGTGTAATTGGCTAGACGATTGCTGACATTCGAGGAATCAACCCTTCGTATTGTATGCACAAGATTCAATTGGAAGAAGGGAAAATCATATCAATTGAGCCTCAACGCAGGCTAAATCCTATTATGAAAGAAGTGGTAAAGAAAGAAATTATAAAGTGGCTCGACGCGGGGGTGATCTACCCCATTTCTAACAATAGCTGAGTGAGCCCATTACAATGCGTCCCCAAGAAAGGAGGCACTAATGTAATAGTCAATAGCAATAATGAACTCATCCCATCCAGAACTGTCACAGGATGGCGCATATGCATGGACTATAGAAAAGTCAATGCGTCGACTAAGAAAGACTATTTTCCCCTTCATTTTATTGATCAAATGCTCGATCGACTGGCTGGTAAAGAATTTTATTGTTTCTTAGATGGATACTTTGGATACAACCAAATTCTTATCACCTTAGAAGACCAAGAGAAAACAACTTTTGATGCCCATTTGGGACATTTGCATTTTGACACATGCCCTTCAGGCTATGCAATGCACCGGGAACTTTCCAAAGGTGCATGATGGAAATTTTCTCTGACTTCATTGAGCAATCTGTTGAAGTATTTATGGACGATTTCTCAGTTTGTGGGGACTCCTATTAATCCTGATTAAACAACTTAGAGGCTGTTCTCGCTCAATGCGAGGAAACAAACTTGGTGCTTGATGCGTTATTTTATTGAATGGAATTATGGATGATATGCGTTGATGGATTGCGTTGTGCACTCAAGTTTCCCCAGTGGAATTCATGTGTAAATTCCTTTGAGTTTCCTAGTAAGTCCAGGGTCGAACATAGGGACTTGTGAAAATAGTTGCGTTGGTGATTTTTATGAAAACTTGCAGTAACCAGTTAAATGAATAAATCGTTGGATTTGTTGTTTGCATTGATGAAAATAAATAACGAATGCGGCAGAGTTTGAAAAGAGTTGGTAAACGGGAAATACAATGAATATGCGGTGAACGGGTTGAGAAAAGTTTCGGCTAACACTCTCTAGAATGCGTCCATGCTTTGCGATCATGCAACATGCATACAATAGTAAACCACCTCTCGGCGTGAATGTTACGACTTCTAAGGCTAGAACGCATGCGATAAATATGCGATAAGTCTACAGAGTTTACACATAAACCTTTATCTCTATTTATGCGATGACAACATGACATTCACACAAATATGCGACCACATAATATCACTCCCATTCCTAGGATGCATGCGATGCAAGTTGAGAAATAGAGCTTATCTCTATGTCCCTATCTCTTGTTTATGCAAACCTAATCTTGTTCTTTCGAGTTCAGATTCTAACCTAGCTCTCTCGAGTCATTAGGTTCTTTCTTTAGATTTTCTCTTGAGTAACTCTAAAGGGTATTTTGTACAACATACAACAAGACAATCGCAAGCGATGAACTTTCTAGGTTATGTTAGCTTAGTTCTTCTCAACCCATTCAACTAGTTTAGCTACTCATTCATAATAAGAGAGTGAGAAGATGTAGAAATAGAACTTCCATTGAATAGATATGAGATGAAGTACAAAATAACAATGCAAGTATAGTAAAGAGCCTGATAGAAATTTCTTGCTGCCAAGCGTTGACACTGTTTCCACTCATGCTCTAAAGATATTCTCACTCTCACGAGAGTCGGCCCACTCTCTACCCTTACACCCCAAGGTTCTCTCTCAAGCTGCCCTAGGTGATCTCCGACGTCACCACTCTTCTCTTGCTCTGCCGTAAAATGGAAAAGAAAACTATGAACGGAGCACTGATGAATTCGTTAACTGATCAACCCCTTTTCTGAAGATTGCACTTGGTAATTATAGGGTATCAAAGGTGAAAGGCGGCTTCTCTCTCTCGGTTGTACAGATGGGACAACTTTAATTCCTGATTGACGCGCCGGATGATTGTTACCGATAAAGCTGAATGTACTTTTTGACTGTTATCAGCTGACAACTTAATTTGGATCCGACTGTCATCAGCTTCTGTCCCATCACTCTTAATTATCCTATCACCCGGATGCGCCCACCTTGTTGCGCTGACCAAGTTGCGGTGATTCTTCTTGGGTGAATGTTTGCGAGTACGATCAATGCAAAGTCTTGTGGTAAAGTTGCGGTCGACCAATGTATTCCTATGATCGCAATCTCTGCATTGCGTTAATGCATATTCTGCACAAAAATGTAAAGATCAACTGCTCTAATGTGTTGGACGCATGCGACTGCAATATTATAGAATTTATGCTTAATGAACGCAATTTAACATATTTCATCAACGCAATCCAACATTGTTTAAGAACTTAGCACTATGATAACGTGCATTTCTGCCCATTATCAGTGCTGAATTGGGGAAAATGTCACTTTATGGTGACTGAAGGTGTAGTTCTAGGACACAATGTGTCCAAAGCTGGATTGGAAGTAGATGAAACAAAAATTGATGTTATAGCCAAACTGCACTCGCCTGCCAATTTTAAAGCTTTGAGGAGTTTTTTAGTCCATGTAGCCTTTTATCAAAGGTTTGTGAAAGGATTTTTCTGTTGAGTTGATGCCCTAAATCTCGTAGGGTCCCGTAGTTTGTAAACACTTGTATGAACAAACATTTTGTGATTTATAATATATGATATTTTATTCACTCCACTCCATGAAATATGAGATATTGTAGTTGCATTAACTACAAATCAATAAACTAGGATCCATGGTTATCGTTGTAACTTAAACATGTATATGAGACATACAAGTGGATCGTGTTTTAAGTGATAACCTAAATGATCTGTAGTATATGGATAAGGAGGGATACCTTATCCTTATGACACTACGAGTGTGGCCCGCTTTGTAGGTGTTACAAATGTTGTAAAGTGCTACAAATGATCTGATCTTGATCATTCATGTATTAGACATACAAATGAGGATATTCTATACAAAGGAGTCTGTATAAGACCGGACCATGAAATGTTTAGTCTTGTTATATATCGCCGTTCATAATTGAGACTTTCATTTCACTAGGATGACCATAGGTAACATGGTCTTAATCTTGAGTGAGTTGTGAACTTCTACCTATGAGGGCGGTCCTTTGATTTGCATGGATGAGAGTGACCAGATCGCTGACTCAACAAGCCTACCATTTTGGGGATTCGTTTGATTGGGGAGCTGGGAACTCAGCTACACAAGATGGAATTTACTCCTTCCCCAAAGTAGGGGTAAGTAGATAAATTGCTCCCTTAAGGGCTAATTCTGAGGCTTGAACAATGTGGCACCACACCTTCTCTTGGCCTGAGAAGGGTTTAGTCATAGTGAGACTATGATCTATTGTTCATTAGAGGAATACAGTTAGATGTATTTGATACATTATTATTTGATTGAAGGAATTAATATAAATATGATTTATATTAAATGCCATAAAAAGAGAAAAAGAACTATGGTTTATGTATTGTATATGATGCAATATTAAAAGTATAGGTTATAAATATAATATGATAAGTTAGTTATTGTATTTATTTATAAATTATTAATTATATGATAATTGATATTTCTTGGCTTCGACTAGAACGTCGATGAGCCTTGTGTTTATAAGAAGATCATCAACAACTCAGTAGCTTTCCTGGTACTGTATATGGATGATATCCTACTCATTGGGAATGATGTAGGGTATCTGACTGACATTAAGAAGTTGCTAGCTGCTCAATTCCAAATGAAAGATTTGGGTGAGGCATAGTACATTCTAGGGATTCAGATTATTTGGGATCGCAAGAAAAAATGTTTAGCCTTGTCTTAGGCATCCTACATTGATCAAATGTTGATCAAGTACAAAACGCAGGATTCCAAGAGGGGTTTGTTACCCTTCAGGCATGGAATCGTTTTGTCTAAGAGGTTGAGAAGATGAGACAAATTCCCTATGCTTCTGCTGTAGGAAGCTTGATGTATGCAATGTTGTGTACCAGACCCGACATTTGCTGTGCAATAGGGATTCTAAGTCGGTATCAGTCCAATCCAGGATTTAATCACTGGACGGTGGTTAAGACGATCCTCAAGTATCTTCAGAGAACGAGGGACTACATGCTTGTGCATGGAGATAAGAATCTGATCGTTATAGGATACACAGACTTTGACTTTCAGATCGATAGAGATTCTTGCAAATCGACATTGGGGTCAGTGTTTATTCTGAATGGAGGGGCTGTAGTCTGGCGAAGCATCAAGCAAGGATGCATCGCGGACTTCACTATGGAAATCGAATACGTAGCAGCTTGTGAAGCAGCTAAAGAGGTTGTTTGACTGAGGAAGTTATTTTCAGATTTGGAAGTTGTTCCAAATGTGGATTTGCCTATCACACTGTATTGTGATAACAGCGGGGGTGTGGCAAATTTGAAGGAACCTTGGAGTCATCGTCGGGGTAAGCACATCGAACAAAAATATCATCTGATCAGGGAGATTGTGCATCGTGGTGATGTGATAGTCACGAAGATCGCATCAGAGCATAACGTTGGTAGAGGTTTGCAAGTGTTGTAAACTACTACAGATGGTAGATCCTGACCATTCATGTGGAGACGTGGAGCGGGGGTGTCCCATACAAAGAGTTTGTATAAGACCTGGACCACGAGATGACTAGACTCTATATATAATGCCCTTGATACTAGACACTTACATCTCACCTAAACGACCATAGGTGACACGACCTCAATCCTGAGTATTTTGGAAACTCCTGCCTTTGAGGGCGATCTTTTGATTAGTAGGGTGAGAGTGGCCAGATTGCCAACTCAAAATGCCTAACTTTTTTGGGACTTTTCTGATCTGGGAGTTGGGAACTCAATCCACAAGATGGAATTCACTCCTTTCCTGAAGCAGGGATAAATAGAGAGATTGCTCCCTTAAGGGTTGATTCCGGGGCTTGAACATAGTGGTCACAACTTCTCTTTGGAAGAGAAGACTCAGTCATAGTAGGACTATGACTTATGTTCATTAGAGAGATCAGTAGTACTTAAAGAATTAGATGTAACTACAGGGGCATAACGGTTATTGGCCAAGATGTACTTACGAGCGATCTGTGAAGGGTTGACGCACTGCTGATTGGTTAAGATGGACACATAATATATCTATGGTAAGGAGAGTTCAGCTGTCGGTCTTTAGTGGAGTGCCTGGCAGTTAACGGATGGTGGATCTCGTGACTAAAGAGTTTAGTCAGTTATTCACGTACCGTTAGAGCTTCGAGCTACAGGTCCATAAGGTCCCCTTTGTAGCTCAATGGATTCAGTTAAGGATCAATTCTTGGTGTTGATTTGAAATGTTCAAATTGAAAAGAGGTATTTTGATTATATATGATATAATCGTATGATGTATGAGATACATCTAGTAAAGGATTGATGTAAATGAGATTTACATTAAGTACCATGGAATAGAAAAAGAACTATGGTTTATATGTTTCATGAGATGAAATATTAAAACTATAGGTTATAAATATAGTATGATAAGTTGGTTATCATTTATATTTATAATAATATTAATTATTGGATAATTAATTCTTTTTCTTTAATAACCAATTGAGCGGGAGATTATTGGTGGTTCATGGTAACCATGAGATAAAAGGAAAATTGTTTTTCTAATTTTAGTAAGTTTTTTTGACAAAATTGATTTGAGATTTCTCTCGCAAAAAGCATCTCACGGCCGCTTGTCAAGTAAATACCGATTTACTAAGCGACAACGTCTTTTAGTAAACGACCGTGTAGTGTTTTGTAGGCGATAGACACTGAGCTAAACGATCGCTTAGCTTTAGCTAAATGATTGGGCATCGACCTACGCGATAGGTTTCTGTCTTCTCCTATTTGCCCAATCGTGTACATGATTGTTCATTCCTCCTTCGTCTGCCTGATTCCACGTCCAAATAGAGCCCACCCTCTCGATTCTCACATAGAGAATACCAAGGTAACCTTCTTGGTGGTGTTATACTCAACTCGACACCGAGGTTCTGTGGAGGCCGTTGTTGCTAGGGTGTTCGTGACCGAGGCGATAGCTGAGGATGAGCGCGAAGTGTTCATGCAATGTTACGATCGTGTTGTTTGAGTGCTCGTGGTTGCTGTGTTCGAGCGTTCGTGAGTAAGGAGTGTGGAGACGAGTCTACAATTGTTTGTAGCTTTTGCCTTATTCATTTGTAAGGTTCATGTTGTAATTTTAGTAACTATTGCATAACTGTATGTTTTGTTTACGACTGTAATTTGTAATGTTCATTCATGATTGTAATTTGGAATGATCTATTTTCCGCTGCTTATGCTAATCTCGGATTCGATTTCCTTTATTAACGACATTTTGGCTAAGAAGCATGAGCCCATGATCACTGCACATGTAATCATGGAATCCCTAAGGGGAATGTCCGAACAACCGTCCATGAAGCTCAGGCACGATGCTCTTAAGTTCATCTTCAACTCCAAGATGAAAGAGGGTACATTTGTTCGCAAACATGTTTTGAACATGATGGTCCATTTTAATGTGGCAGAGATGAACGGGTCGAGCATCGATGAGGCTAACTAGGTTAGTATCATTCTAGAGTTGTTACCAGAAAGCTTCCTTCACTTCGTAAGCAACATTGTTTTGAATAAGGTTGATTACAAAATTACAACTGTACTCAACGAGTTGCAGACTTTCCAATCTTTGCTGAAAAGCAAGGAGAAGAAGGTTGGTGAGGTAAATATTGCTTCATCTTCCAAGAAATTCTACAGAGGTTCGACCTCAGGAACTAAGTCTGCACCTTCTTCTTCCGGCACTAGTAAGTGGAAGAAGAAGACGGGTCATAAGGGGAAGGCACCTGCTAACCCACAACTTGCCGCTCCGCGGGTAGGCAACTAGTGCGGGTTGAAAAGGAAAAATGTTTCCACTGCAACCAGGACAGGCACTGGAAGCAAAACTGCCACGTTATTTGGCTGAGAAGAAGAAGGCCAAACAAGGTAAATACGATTTATTGGTTTTGGAGACTTGTTTAGTGGAGAATGATGATTCTGACTGGATTATTGACTCTAGGGCCAATAACCATGTTTGTTCTTCATTTCAGGGAATTATTTCCTACAGCTTGGTGCTGGTGAGATGACAATGCGAGTTCGAACTGGATACGTCATCTCAGTTGTGGGAGTGTGAGGTCTCCCGTTGACTTTACAGAATAGGTTTATCATTCTGAATGATGTATATGTAGTTCCTAAGTTAAAGAGGAACTTAATTTCTGTAAAGTCTTTGCTTGAATGTAATTACACCCTAAATTTTTCTGTTAATAAAGTGTTTATTATGAAAAATGGTGTTGATATATATTTAGCTCATCTGGAAAAAAAAATTGTATGTGCTAAGACCGTTAGCAAAAAATTTCCTCCATAACATAGAGATGTTTAAAACTGTCGTAACTCAAAACAAAGACTTAAAGTTTCTCCTAAAGAAAATGATCAACTTTGGCAACTATGTTTAGGGCACATTAATCTCAATAGGATTGAGAGGTTGGTGAAGAATGTGTTAGGGATGATGCCCTAAACTTTCGTTGGGTCTTGTAGTGTAAACACAGTTTTGAACAAATGCTTGTGATATAATAATATATGATATTTTCTTCACTTTTATCTATGAACATTGGATGTTTTATTTGCTTTACTACAAACCAATAAACTAAGATTGCTGGTTGTCATTTATAACTTAAGCATGTATATGGAGACATACAGGTGGATCATGTCTTAAGTGATAACCAAAATGGTTTGTAGTAGAAGGATATAAGAGGGAAACCTTATCCTGGTAACACTACGGATGCGGCCCGCTTTATAGAATAGTTACAAGTGTTGTGACTTGCTACAGATGGTCTGATCCTGATCATTCAGGTGGAGACATGCGGGAGGGGGGGCGTCCTACACAAAAGAATTTGTATAAGACTGGACCACGAAGTGTTATAGTTTTGTTATATAATGCCATTCATGACAGAGACTTCACTTCACTAGAATGACCATAGGTAATATGACCTCAATCCTGTGTGAGTTGGGAACTCCTGCCTTTGAGGGCGGTCCTTTGATTTGCATGGGTGCAAGCGGCCAGATCGCCCACTCAAGCCTACCATTTTGGTGATTCGTCTAATTTGGGAGTTGGGAACTCAGCTACACAAGATGGAATTCACTTCTTCCTTGAAGCAGGGGTAAGTAGATAGATTGCTCCCTTAAGGGTTGATTTCGGGGCTTAAACGAAGTGGCACCATACACCTTCTCATGACCCGAGAGGTATCCACACATAGTAGGACTATGTTCTATTATTCATTAAAAGGATCAGTGGTACTTAAGGAGTTAGATGTAACTATAGGAGCAAAACGTTAAATTGGCCCAACTGTACTTATGAGCATCTGTGAAGGGTTATCATATTGTTGATTGGTTATATCCGATGGACACAGAAATATATCTGTGGTGAGAAGAGTGCAGCTGTTGGTCTTTAGTGAAATGCCTGGCAGTTAACGGATGGTGGATCTCGTGGCTAAAGAGTTTAGTCAACTATTCACGTGCCATTAGGCTTTAAGCCATAGGTCCATAAGGTCCCCTTGGTAGCTCAATGAATTAAAATTAAGAATTAGTTTTTGGGTCAGTTTGAAGTGTTCAAATTGACAAGAGGGAGTTCGATTGTATATGATATAATTGAACTGGTCAATTATATATGATATAGTTGACATGATGTATGAGATACATTAATTGGAGGAAAATGATACAAATGTGATTTATATCTAGTAGAGGAGAAAAGACAATGGTTCATATGTTGCATTTGATGTGATATTAAACTAGAGGTTAATGGATATAATATGATTATATTTATTATTTATTTTAAAAAAATTATAGGATAATTGTGGTGGCTTTTTCTCCTTAATCGAATGATAATGGGAGGTTACATTCATTTTTCGTAACTGAAAGATAAAATGAAAATTGTTTTCATTTTGTATTTGATTAGTCATTCACTCACGAGTGATGTATACTGCCTATTGTATAGCTAACAGAGAGCCTACACGATACCTCAAAGTTTCTAAACGATCGTATACTGATAACGGACAGAAATGCACATTATCATAGCGCAAAGTTATTAAACAATGTTGTATTGCGTTGATGAAAAAATGATAAATTGCATTCATTAAGCATAAAATCTATAATATTGCAGCCACGTGCGTCAGTGCATTGGAACTATTGATTTTTGTATTTTTTGTGCAGAATATGCGTTAACGCATTGCAGAGATTGCGATCATAGGAATTCATCGGTCGAGCGCAACTTCACCGTAAGACTTTGCATTGATCGCGCTCGCAAATATTCACCCAACAAGAATCACCGCAACAAGGTAGGCACATCCAGACGAAAGGACAATTAAGATCTATGGGACAGAAAGCTGACAGCAGGTAGATCAAAATTAAGTTGACAGCCAATAACGGTCACAAAGTTCATCCAGCTTTATCGGTGACAATTATTTGGCACATCAGTCAGGAATTAAAGCAGTCCTATCTGTACAGCCAGGAGAGAAAAGCCGCCTTTCACCTTCGATGCCCTATAAATACCAAGTGCATTCTTCAGAGAAGGGGTTAAGCAGTCGATTACTTCATCACCTTACAAGTTCACACCTCTGTTCATAGTTTTCTTTTCCATTTCACATCGAAGCTAGAGAAGAGTGGTGACGCCGAAGATCGTCCAAGGCAGCTCGAAAGAGGACCTTGGGGCATAAGAGTAGAGAATGGGTTAACTCTCGCGAAAGCGAGAATATCATGAGAGTAAGAGTAGAACAGTGTAACTCCTGGTGGCAAGAAATTGCCCTAGCCTCTTTACTGTACTAGTATTGTTATTCTGTACTTCATCTTTTATCTATTCAATGGAAGTTATATTTCTACATCTGCTCACTCTCTTAATACGCATGAGTAGCTAAACTAGTTGAATGGGTTGAGAGGAACTAAGCTAACATGATCTAGGAAGTTCATTGTTTACGATTGTCTTATTTTATGCTGTGCGAAACATCCCTTTAGAGTTGCTTGAGAGAGAATCTAAAGAAATAACCTAATGTCTCGAGAGAGCTAGGTTAGAATCTAATTTGAAAGAGCAAGATTAGACCTGCATAAACAAGAAATCGGGACTTAGAGATAAGCTCTATTTGTCAACGTGCATCGCTTGCATCCTAGGAATAGGAATGATATTATATGGTCGCATATTTGTGTGAATGTCATGTTGCCATCGCATTAATAGAAATAGAGGTTTATATGTAAACCCTGTAGACTTATTGCATATTTATCACGTGCGTTCTAGCCTTAGAAGCCGTGGCATTTACGCTGAGAGGTGGTTTACTATTGTATGCATGTTGCATGATCGCAAGGCATGAACGCAACTTAGAGAGTGTTAGCCGAAACCCTTCTCAACCCGTTCACTGCATATTCATCGTATTTCCTGTTGCCAACTCTTTTCGAACTTTGCCGCATTTATTATTAATTTCATTAACGTAACAACAAACCAACCACCTTATTTATTTACCGGTTACTGCAAAGTTTTCATAAGAAAATTATCAATGCAAACTATTTTCACAAGTCCCTGTGATCGACCCTGGACTTGCCAGGAAACTCAGAAGAATTTATACTTGGATTCCGCTAGAGAAACTTGAGTGCACAACGTAATTCCATCAACGCATATCATCTATATTTCCATTCAATAAAATCACGCATCATATACACGTGCGCGGTTTACAAAACGATCGCACAGGATTTGCTAAATGATCGTTTAGCTTTTTCTAAACGATCTCACGCCTGACCATCTTATTAAACGATCTTCTATACGATCGCGACCCTTTTACTAAACGATCGTGTTCCTCTACCTAAACGATCAAGCATCGTGTATATGATAGATACCTGACTTCTCCCACTTGCTTGGTCATGGTATACGATTGTCTCTTCCTCCTTCCCTCTACAAAATCCAACAGAGCCCACACCTCCTGGATTCGCACACTGAGAATACCGAGGGTTCCAAGTGGTGGTTTCTTCCTTGCTACCGAGTTCCTGAGGAGTCCGTTTGTGGGTAGACAAATTGGTGGACGATTTGTTGGACAATCTCAGCGAGAGCGAGAGGAGCAGTCCTTGGACGAGAACGAGTGTTGAGGCGAAGAAGGGTTCTTCAACGGGTATGTATCTTCTCTCTTTTGTTGTTTAAGTTTTAGAGCATGCCTGTAATTTGTTGTTAATGCACATCTAGCCTGTTTGATTGTGAATGTGGCAATTTTGTCACAATGAGTTTGGAACGATCTTGCTTCTGCTCAGAGGTACTCTTTGATAAGAGTTCCTTCAGAATGGACTTGTAAATGAGTTAGAAGAAAATTCTTTACCTGTGTGCGAAGCATGCCTTGAAGGCAAACGGACTAAGAGACCTTTTACTGGAAAAGGTTATAGGGCCAAAGAGCCTCTAAAGTTAGTGCATTCAAACCTTTGTGGTCCGATGAATGTTCGAGCTAAGGGAGGCTATGAATACTTCATCACTTTTACTGATGATTATTCAAGGTATGGGTATGTTATTTAATTCAACATAAGTCCGAATCCTTTGAAAAGTTCAAAGAGGTCAAGGTTGAAGTTGAAAACGCATTAAGTAAAACGATTAAAGCTTCGATCTGATCGAGGTGGAGAGTTTTTGCATTATGAGTTCCAAAACTATTTGATAGAACATGAAATCGTTTTCCAACTCTCAGCACATGATACACCTCAGTAGAATGGTGTATCAGAGAGGAGAAATCGAATTTTGTTGTACATGGTTCGGTCGATGATGAGTTACGCTTCTTTACCAGACTCGTTTTGGGGTTCTTTAGTAGTGACTGCAACTTACATCCTGAATTATGTTCCCTCCAAGAGTGCTGCCAGAACACCTTTGGAGTTGTGGAACGGTCGTAAAGCTAGTTTATGTCACTTTTGCATCTAGGGTTGCTCAGCACATGTGCTTGAGGCTAATCCTAAGAAACTGGAACCACGTTCGACGTTATGCCTATTTATAGGCTATCCTAAAGGGACACGAGGGGGTTGTTTTTATGATCCTTAGCAAAACAAAGTGTTTGTATCGATAAATGCTACTTTCCTCAAGGAGGATCATATAAGGGAGCACAATCCTAGAAGCAATCTCGTGTTGAATGAGCTTTCTAAAGAAACTACTGAATCTTCAACAAGAGTTGTTGAAGAATCTGCTATCTCAACAAGAGTTGTTGATGTAGGTTCATCTAGTAGGTCAAATCCACCTCAAGTGTTGAGGGAACCTCGATGTAGTGGGAGGGTTGCAAACCCATTTATTCGCTATATGGGTTTAACTAAAATCCTGGCTATGGTAGCTAATGGCGAGGTTGAGGATTCGTTATCTTAAAAGAAGGCAATGGAGGATGTTTACATAGATGAATGGGTCAAAGCCATGGATCTCTAGATGAAGTCTATGTACTTCAACTCAGTTTAGGATCTTGTCGATCAACCTGATGGGGTTACACCTATAGGTTGCAAATGGACCTACAAGAGGAAACGGGGTGCTGATAGGAAGGTGGAAACCTTCAAGGCTAGACTTTTGGAAAATAGTTATACCCAGGTAGAGGAAGTCAACTATGAGGAAACTTTCTCGCCGTTGTCATGCTGAAGTCTATCTGCATCCTCCTATCCATTGCCTCATATTACTATGAGATATGATAAATGAATGTCAAGACTACTTTTCTGAATGACAATCTTGAGGAGACCATTTATATGGTGTAAGCCAAGGGATTCATAACCCAAGGTCAAGAGCAAAATATTTGCAATTTGAATTAGTCCATTTATGGACTGAAATAGGCATCTCGATCTTGGAACATAAAGCCCTGGAGTAGATGCAACCTTTCATTCTAATGTGCAATGCAAGTGATGAGGCAGTCGAAGCCATGTTGAGTCAGAAAAAGGGAAACTTAATACACCCTATTTCCTATGCGTCGAAAACACTGAAAAATCCCAGGAACACTACACCACTACTGAAAAAGAAATGTTAGCGATAGTGTTTGCCATTGAAAAATTCAGAGCTTATCTGGTTGGTGCATCACAACAATCTATACAGAGCACTCCATTATTAAGTTCTTGATGTGCAGGAAGGACGCGAAGCCCAGGCTGATTGATTGGGTGCTGCGACTACAAGAGTTTGATGTGGAAATTAAAGATAGAAAAGGTACTGAGAACTAGGTGACTGATCACCTGTCAAGACTAAAGAACAAAAAGTGTTCATAGACAATTTTAATGGACGATTAGCGGTAGTGTTTGATGTGGAAATTAGCGGTAGTGTTTGCCATTGAATTTTTGATACACCCCATCTCTTACGCGTCCAAGACACTGAACGACTCTCAGGAACACTACACAACCACAGAAAAAAAAATGTTGGCTGTAGTGTTTGGCACCGAGAAGTTTATATCTTATTTAGTTGGTGCGTCAGCAACCATCTATACAAATCACTCAGCCATAAAGTTCCTGATGAGTAAAAAGGACGCAAAACCAAGATTAATAAGATGGGTGCTGCTATTGCAATAATTTGACATCGATATTTAGAACAGAAAGGGGACTGAGAATCAGGTGGCTAACCACCTGTTCAGATTAGAAAATCAGGAAATACAAGACCAAGAAAATGAAATCAGAGATTCATTTCCTGATGAAAGCTTATTCAGAATCGAAGGTAGGGAACCATGCTATGCAGACATAATTAATTACTTAACTACCAAGCAATTCCCTGAAAACTTCAACTCTCAGCAAAAGAAACAGTTAGTACATGACAACAAATTTTATTTTTGGGATGAACCGTTTCTTTATAAATGATGCATTATTTTATTAAGTGTGGAAAATGGATGATATGCGTTGATGGAATTACATTGTGCACTCAAGTTTCCCAAGTGGAACTCAAGTGTAAATTCCTTTGAGTTTCCTAGTAAGTCCAGGGTCGAACATAGGGACTTGTGAAAATAGTTGCGTTGGTGATTTTTATGAAAACTTGCAGTAACCAGTTAAATGAATAAATCGTTGGGTGTGTTGTTTGCGTTGATGAAAATAAATAACGAATGCGGCAGAGTTTGAAAAGAGTTGGTAAACGGGAAATACGATGAATATGCGGTGAACGGGTTGAAAAAAGTTTCGGCTAACACTCCCTAGAATGCGTCCATGCTTTGGGATCATGCAACATGCATACAATAGTAAACCACCTCTCGGCGTGAATGCTACGGCTTCTAAGGCTATAACACATGCGATAAATATGCGATAAGTCTACAGGGTTTACACATAAACCTCTATCTCTATTTATGCAATGACAACATGACATTCACACAAATATGAGACCACATAATATCACTCCCATTCCTAGGATGCATGCGATGCAAGTTGAAAAACAGAGCTTATCTCTAAATCCCTATTTCTTGTTTATGCAGGCCTAATCTTGCTCTTTCAAGTTAGATTCTAACCTAACTCTCTCGAGACATTAGATTCTTTCTTTAGATTCTCTCTCGAGCAACTCTAAATGGATATTTTGCACTGCATAAAACAAGACAATCGCAAGCAATGAACTTCCTAGATCATGTTAGCTTAGTCCTTTCAACCTATTCAACTAGATTAGCTACTCATGCGTATTAAGAGAGTGAGCAGATGTAGAAATATAAATTCCATTGAATAGATAAAAGATGAAGTACAGAATAACAATGCAAGTATAGTAAAGAGCCTAGAGAAATTTCTTGCCACCAGGTGTTACACTGTTCTACTTGTGCTCTAAAGATATTCTCACTTTCGCGAGAGTCAACCCGCTTTCTGCTCTTATGCCCCAAGGTCCTCTCTCGAGCAGCCTTGGATGATCTCTGGCGTCACCACTCTTCTCTAGCTCTACCGTGAAATGGAAAAGAAAATTATGAACATAGGTGTGAACTTGTAAAGTGATGAAGTAATCGACTTCTTAACCCCTTCTTTGAAGAATGCACTTGGTATTTATAGGGCATCAAACGTGAAAGGTGGCTTCTCTCTCCTGGTTTTATAGATGGGACAGCTTTAATTCCTGACTGATGCACCGGATAGTTGTCACCGATAAAGCTGGATGTACTTTGTGACCGTTATCGACTGTCAACTTAATTTGGATCCGACTATTGTCAGCTTTCTATCCCATCGATCTTAATTGTCCTTTCGTCCGATGCGCCCACTATGTTGCGGTGATTCTTCTTGGGTGGATGTTTGCGGGCACGATCAACGCAAAGTCTTGCAGTGAAGTTGCACTCGATCGATGTATTCCTATGATCGTATTCTTTACATTGTGTTAACGCATTATTCTGCACAAAGAAATACAAAAATCAATTGTTCCAATGCGCTGATGTATGCGATCGCAATATTATAGAATTTATACTTAATGGATGCAAATTATCATTTTTCATCAACGTAATCTAACATTGTTTAATAACTTAGCACTATGATAACGTGCATTCCAGAGGAAGAGACATAACGCATCCTAGCTGAGTGTCATGACTTTTCTTACGGAAGGCATTTCGGAGGGCAAAGAACCGCTGCGAAGATTCTTCAAAGCGGATACTTCTGGCCCACCCTCTTAAAAAATGCAAGGAATATGTTCGCAAGTGTGACCCTTGCCAACGCACCGAAAATATCTCATCAAGGGACGCAATTCCCCTAAACAATATTCTTGAAGTTGAATTATTTGATGTCTGGAGGCATTGATTTTATGGGACCTTTTCCCCTGTCCTGCGGTCAACAATATATCCTGCTTGCAATAGATTACGTATCAAAGTGGGTGGAAGTAGTAGCTTGTGCCAGAAATGATGCGTCTATTGTTTCTAAGTTTCTTACCAAGAACATTTTCACACGCTTTGGAACGCCAAGAGCCTTGATAAGTGACGAAGGTACGCATTTCATTAACCGCATCATTTCTAAATTACTTTCCAAATATAATGTCAGGCACAAGATTGCTACCGCATACCACCCACAAACAAACGGTCAAGCTGAGGTATCAAATCGGGAAATAAAATCAATACTGGAAAAAGTTATCAACGCATCGCGGAAAGACTGGGCACAGAGGCTGGATGAAGCACTCTAGGCCTACAGGACTGTCTACAAGACCCCTATAGGTATGTCTCCATACTCTTTAGTATTTGGAAAAGCTTGTCACTTACCCCTAGAGTTGGAGCACAAAGCTTTATGGGCAGTAAAAAAGCTGAATTTAAACTTGGACGCCGCGGGTGATCAACGCAATCTTCAGCTCAATGAGCTTGAGGAGTGGTGGTTGAACGCATACGAGAACAACAAGCTCTACAAGGAGAAGACCAAACGTTGGCACGACCAACGTGATAACTTTTAGAAATATAAGTTATTTATACTGCATTAATTAGATATTGCGGCCAAAAGGAAGGAAAGTTATGTCAATTGTATGGAAATTAGGTAAGAAATGCAAGAATTATAAATTATCATCAATACACCCACTGAAACCATTGCGATGGTAGGAAAGGATATTTTAAGTCTGTTTTGTAGGAAATCAAGTCACTGCATGCGTTCATGGCTCAAGATAAAAAGAACAACGCATCTACATCACATTGCGCCAATCATTCAGAAATGAATAGGCGATCAATGCAATGACGGCGCATGCGACAATCGATCAAGAGCTAAGCGATCAACGCAACTTCAACCGCATGTGGTAATAAAAAACAACACCGCATGCAGGCAAACGATTGAAGATGCAAAAGAGCAACGCAATTGCGGAGGATCCAGACACGTGTACAGCTGAACGTTGTGCATTTCTGACAGGATTGATCACATAACAGAAGGAATATTCACTCCACCATTCCGGAATTTCCATAACAATAAAGTGGAGTCCATAAGTTAGAGAGTCAAAGCTAAGCCTATAAATAGCCTCTGAAATTCTATTGGAAAATATACTTGATACGGGCATATTTTGATATTTGTATATTAAGAGAGAGACTGGTCTGAAGAGCCTGATCAGAGAAGATCCAGGAAGATTTAAGAGACAAGGTCGAGAGGTGAGTCTCAGGGCAAATCCTTTTTATCTCGTCGTTGAAGCTCTGTACCAAGGTCACTTCTACCGGATGAGCAAGCCCGGGAGGGAAGCTCTTCTCTACATTCACTCCATCCGTGGGCAAGCAAATCCACCGTCCAGATCTGTGTCAAGACGTTGGCACTTTTCTGTATTTTTTTCTATCTCTTTGTCATCAATTGTATTCATCTTCATAGTCTATCATTCGCACCAAGTATCAGACGTTAAATATTAATATTGAATGTCATGATCATTTTCATCTCCATATTTCTGTCTATTTTCGTTCCCCCATTAATCACTTTCTCCATGATATTTTCTTAATCCCTTGGTAATTAGCATGAATCTAATCTGTGCTCAAGAAATGAATATGTTTAGCTAAAGCATGCTAGACAACATCTTCACCTGTGAGAGCAAAAGTGAAGATGCCATTCCTCCTGTCGAGAGAAGGTTGGAAGAATGCGTTAACTAAAGCGAGAAGTACTCCCAGAGATGGAAGCAACCTTGCGTTCATCACGTTCATCCCTGTTTCAGCATAGAGATGTGGGA
Organism: Benincasa hispida; assembly: GCF_027475165.1. NCBI lineage: Eukaryota > Viridiplantae > Streptophyta > Magnoliopsida > Cucurbitales > Cucurbitaceae > Benincasa > Benincasa hispida. The sequence goes on along the minus strand of NC_143484.1, from coordinate 57,038,568 downwards.
ACATGGCCGATCACCGAGAGATATGCTTTAATTATGGATGCTCACGTAGTATGCCATGTGTTGTCACAAGTTTCCTTACGATGGAACCAAGTGTAATTCCACCGTAAGTTTCTCGATGTGATCCGAGGTCGAACACAGGGACTGTTTTAGATTATTGTGGTATGTTCGTGATATATGCGACCAGGTTTTTCAATCTTTAAAAAGATATTTTGTGTACAAGTATATAAAATTACGGTAAAGTAAATGAAAGAAATAAAGATGCGATAATGAAAATAAGATACAGTAAACCTAAGCTAAATGATACAAGATACAGGCTTCTTGATACACGATGTTGGGGTCAAGGCTGGTTGTGAAGGTTATGCAAAGAACGTGGGATGCAGCGGTAAGTCTTATGAACAGAATAGAAAGAGAAAGATAAATAATATAACCAAGACAAGTCCTCAATTGTGCTGAAGCTATAAATACGGTTTCGCTCTTCCCTTGGCGTACACCTTTCAGTGATTGGCCGTGCTCCCACATGTCTGTGGTGAGACAGAGACCAACGTAATGAACGCAAGGTTGCTTCCATGTCTAGAAGTACTACTCGCTTTAGTTAATGCATTCTTCTAATCTTCTCTCGATAGATCAGAATGGCATCTTTACCTATTCTTTCGCAGGTGAGGATGTCGTCTAGCATGCCTTAGCTAAACGCATTTTATATCTTTAACACAGATTAAGTACTTATGTAATTCATATTAACTATCAAGGAATTAAGAAAACATCATGGAGAAAATGATTAATGCGTGAACTAAATAGATAGAGAATGGAATATGAAAGCTATCGAAACATTTAATATATCTATTAAGCGTTTGGTACATGGTGTGTGAATGAAGAGATAAAAAAAAGTGAAATACAACGATGAAAGAAATAGAACAGATACAAACAAGCGCCAACGTCTTGACACCGATTCGATGGAGATCTGCTTGCCGGATTGGATGGATCTAATGATAGGAAGAGCTTCCCTCTCAGGCTTGCTCAACCGGTAGCACGGGTAGTAGGGGCCTTTACACAGAGCTTCACCTATTGTGAAGAGACTGAACATAAATTGAAATGAAGTTTCCATTTTTGCAAATAAAGTGTTTGAGTACAAAACAATAAATGGTGTAAGAAGTATCAAGCCAGGTAAGCAATGTCTTGCTTCCTCTGGCTTTTTACACTACTCATATCACTTCAATTCTTTTCAAAGTTGTTAACTTTTGCTCACGCAAGGGTTTGGTGTCTCTCCTTCGTGCTGTTTCCGATATTCTCTCGACCTCTCCAAAAATTCCCTTTTGGTTTGGTAACATTGGGTATTTCTATTTATAGACTTCCAGGAAAAGCAGTTCTTCTCATTAATGATTGTGTGGATGGGCAGCATTAATTTTCATACCCTGTTGCGTCGTCTGATAGTCACCGGAAGTTTAATGTATTTACAATGGTATGGTCTTCAACAGTAATCAACTGTATTTTCGATTTGAGCGTTATCAACTTTTCGTCCCATCATGTCTCATTACGTTAGGCTACTGCCTTTGTGTAAAGTCATCACGCGATCATCTTTGAGGTACCCTTGGATCGCAAACTTAAACGCGCCATTGCATTGTGCCCTTGGATCGCAAACTCAAGTGCGCCATCGTATTGTACCTTCACAGAATAATGCAATTTAACTGCTTTTACGTGTGAGCGTTAGCGATCATAATTTTATTTTAGTTTGGCGCATTCAATCGTAATATTTCCTATTTTACCATCGTTTTCTCCCGTTGTTTTAATAACTTGACCTTTATTTCTACCAATTATCAGTAGGTCACCTAAATCAACGCATGGGTAGTCCTAAAGGAATAACAACTTGCATTTTGAAAAAGTTTTTTTGTTTTACAAGAATAACATTGATAACTAGCAGAAATGCCAGTTATTATAAGCCTTTTATTTAGAATTATGAGGGCTAATAAGTAGAAAATGCGGTGATAATATTTAGAATTTGTGAAAACTGAGTTTTGCGTCGATTAGCACCTAAATCCTCACTGACCCCAATATTATGCGTTACTCCGTGCCAATGTGTCTATTTTTGTAGCTATCACAGGAATCAAATGCATGCGATGAAAATAAGCAATCGCAATCAAATGCATGCGCTGAAGCCAGGCGATCGCAAAGACAAACGTATGCGCTGAAAGTCGTTATCGCATAGGCGAACGCATGCGGTGATCGCATGCATCCATCACATGGAAGTTGTAGTGATCGAATGCGTCCATCGCATGGAAGTTGTGGTGATTAAGCGAATGCGGTAATCACTTGAAGATTGCAGCCTCGGAGTGATAACCATAATAGAAGGGTGATCGCAAGATGGGTAGAATGTGTTGATACTTCAGTTGAATCAAGCTCGGACGCATACCTTGGGAGTATCATCAAGATAAGATGATGTGACATTGCCCATACCGCGACAACGGTAGCAGTGAGACATAACGCAATCATGATATCTGTCGGCGTTTAAACTCTATAAATAGCCCCTTTGACCTTTATTTCAAAACATCCGAACTTCTGCCTCAAGGCAGAGGTTTGTGATCACAGATGAGAGCATGAGCGAGATTTCCAGTGAGAATTCTTCACCTCCACAAACCAGACCGATTGATGACCGGAGCTTTCACCGAAGATAGAGCTTGAGAGAGACATCTCCACCATTCATCCATGGTACCACCAGCAGGCTTGACGCAGAGTCTTTCATTTCTCCTCTAACCTTGGACTTCTATGTTTTCTTGTATGCATGCATTAAGATTAGTGTAAATTATCTTCACTCATTAATCTGGGAACCCTTTACAATTGAAGCAACGCAAGGACTACGTTAGACTATCTTAAAATTCTTGTTTCGACCCTGGACTTACCAGGAAGCCTGAGTTAGATTTATACTTGGGTCTGATTTAAGAAAGCTTGTACGCATTAAAAAAGTGTGCTATATTCACTTCGATGCATCACCTACTTTTTTCACATAAAAAAGAAATACGTCATTCATCTCCATTCACCTAGTTATCAACTTTCACCCTCATTCATAAGCATTTTTAGATACAAATCACGAGGCGAACAGAGCATGCCAAACTTGTACAAACTTGAAGATGGAGTGCACTAAACTAGATTGAAGATGGAGATCTTAACTTCATCATTATTTCAACTTGAACTTGAAAATGGAGCACATCAAACTTGATTGAGGATGAAAGAACTGAAGTCGCACCAATATTTTAGAGATGAAATGAAGCCATACCAATATTTTGGAGATGAAATGAAGCCATACCAATATTTTGGAGATGAAGCGAAGCCACACCAATATTTTGGATTTGGAGATGAAGTGAATTCGCACCAATATTTGGATTTGAAGACCTTTTCAGTTTGATTCACATAAGGATGACCCCAGATAGGTCTAAACAACCCTATTATGTTACTTCACAAGGCTTCATTTTGGAGATGATGAAGACCTTTTCGGTTTGATTCGCATAAGGATGACCCTAGAAAGGTCCAAATGACCCTATTAAATGACCCTATTATGTCACTCTTTGATCCACATTATATCATGGTTTGGTTCATATAGGGATGAATCTAGAAAGGTCTAGACAACCCTAATATGTCACTCTTTAATCCGCATAATATCATGGTTTGGTTCACATAGAGATGACCTTAGAAATGTCTAAACAACCCTATCATGTCATTCCTTGATCCACATTATATCAAGGTTTGATGACCCTAGAAAAGTCTAACCCTATTAAGTCATTCCTTGATCCGTATTATATCATGGTTTGGTTCACATAGGAATGACTCTAGAAAGATCTAAAAAACCTTATTATAGCAGTTCTTGAACTTTGAAGTTGAAGTGAAACAGGCTCCGATCTGTTCACTTTGAAGATGAAACGAAGTAGGCTTCGATATTGAACTTTGAAGTTGAAGTGAAGCGCCATTCCAAGTGAATGAAGCCCCAAAGTTGAAGATACAATATTGAACTTTAGGCGAGCAACTTCTTGACTGAACCAAACAATGCCCACTTGAAGCTTCCTTCTTTAAGTGAACAAAGAGAAGTTAGACTTTTTTAGCGAAGATCTTTTTCTATACATTCAACTCAGACAGACTCATGCAAAGAAGTCTTCTTAAGAGGGATGGACATCTTCAATTTGTTGTGATGCTCTCAGTAGGGATGAACATCTTCAAATTCATGTGTTGCTCTCAATAGAGATGACCATCTTCAATTCAGAGTGTCATTATTTAATGGGGATGAATGACATCAATTTGTAATGTCACATATCAAGGGATCGGGTGATGGCCACATATTGTATTACGTGCGGCATTCCTATTGATGTGGGAAGGTTGATCGCAGGGAAGATTAGAGCACTAGTGGGGCATATAGGGGGGCAGTACTTCTTTCCGTGGATCGTCTCAAGTTTATGCCTAAGTGCGGGTGTAGGCATTGATGAGGAGCCCATGCCCGAAGTCCACGGCCTCATCAACATCAAATTTCTGAGGATGCTCCTCAAGGATTCCCCTTATTACCCGGAACTGCTAGCAAAGAGACCTGCGATTGATTTGAATGCGTCGCAGGGGCCCAGACCAAAAAGAAGAAAAAGTGAAGATAAGGGAAAAGAGAGGGTGCATGAGTCACCAGCGCATGATCCTGAGCCCTTAAACCCTCTTCCCTTAGTCATCAGATCTCCAAATCCTCCAAGCCCGCCAGCGCAAACTTCCTCCCCTCTTCATGAACCTATTATCGATCTTCCTCTTATCCCCAACTCTCTTATTCAACTAGCAGCCCCACCTTCGCCAACAACTTCTTCATCACACCCCACTACCCCACGCCGCAAGTTTATAACCCATACGCTTTGGGTGAAGGAACATCTACCCAACCTCAAAATGATGCTGGCGAGACTTCGCAGGCACAACCATCCTCCACCTCCTTGGCTACTGAGTTAGCTGAAATGAGAAGCCTCTTCGCCCAACAGCAAGAACTTGCCTCTCAGCAGCATCTCTTCTTCAACCATCGATTTGAGGTAGCAATGGAGCGCATTGATGAGATTCAACGCAGTGCTGCAACTTTAAGGGAAGCACTCATCAATATCCAGTGCAGTATGCACAGGATCTTCCAACACCAGTGGCAGATAGCGGAGCGCAATCAAGAATACTTCAACTTTCTCACCACCTATCTACATGGTCCGATGGTGCCTCTATATCTAAGGCAGCCCTTTATTTTTTATGATGGCTCTGTTGCACCGCCTCAATACCTTCCACCAGATCCCCCTGCTTCTCAACCTTAGCTTTTATTCTTTCTTCAATTTTAAGTTTTAATGCGACCATTCTTTAATTGTATTCAATTCTTTTATTATTTTGTAACTTTACCAAATTCTTTTACTCTTGTACAGGCATGAGAAAATTTTGTTTGTAATGTGGCCATTTGTAATCTATTCGCATACTTTGTTAATAGTCAATACAATCAAAGTACATATTTCACTCTACTCTTTGTCTGTGCCTCTTTCTTTATCTTCCTTTGTTAATCATTGCTATATTTGTACTCTTGTATTTTTACGATCTCCATTGTGTTGCTATGATGTATTATGTGTCACACTTAGAAACATTGCCCATACTTAGTAAATTCTGACTAACACTTAGTTAGCTCTTAGTTTAGCAGTACTTTACCTTTTATCTTTCAAAGTCCTACTCAAACCTTCTTTTTGAAATTTTCTTCTAAGTGTTTGTCTAGTCTATCCAAACAACGCAATAAGGACCTTGTTCATCTTTAAATTTAGGGGTGGGGAAGGTCTGAGCAGATGAACTCAGAAGTATGCAGTATTTCAAAAAATGCGTCTACTTTCATTTGAAAAAAAAAAAACAAAAAAACAAAATTTTTATGCAAAACTCCAATGTCAGCGCAAGGGAAAATTTAAAAATTGTTCCCAACCTGATAAGAGTTTAATTGTGAAAGGAGCCTGCTCGTAGTTGGATATTCGTATGACACCTGTAGGAGCAAGCCAAAACGAAGGTGGGTTTCCAAGAACAACATAGTATAAGCCAAAAAGGGAAAAAGAAGGCAAGGGACAACTTCTCTGATTATCATGAGTTAAAGTTAGAACTGGCACACTACCGCAATTGGATATTCGCATTACACCCATGGGGACAAGCTAAAACGAAGAGTGTAACCAAGACCAACTGTCTCTAAGTGAATAAATGATGCAAAGTTTTGCTCACCGCATATAGATACATCAGAGTTGTTTTGATAACGAAGAGATAAACATTCTATTTTAAAAACTCGAAAAGTGTCTTTGAGCAGAATTTTGTTACATAGAAGTATAAAGTACTAAGAATTAGCAAGGATAGAAAGAAAGTGCGATGTCAGGTAATGTGCCTAAGTGTAACATTCAGAGCAACTAATCATCGCAGAAATATAGGATAGAAATGGAGCATGATTGCCTTAGTAGAAGATATGCTTGAGGACAAGCATATATCTAAATTTGGGGGTGTGATAACTTGTAGAAATAAAAGTTATTTATGCCACCTTATCTAGATATTGCGGCAAAAAGTTAGTAATTATGCGTCAATTGTATGAAAATTACCTAGTATGACAAAAATTATAAATGTTTGCAATTACACCCACAAACACCAAAAAGATGGAGGACAAGCCAAACTTTACTTTGTTTTGCAAGAGACCAAGTCACCGCTTGCGCTCAAGGCTCATGAGAAACTAATCAACGCATCTCTATCACATTACACCCGTCGATCAACCTTGAAGAGACAATTACCAAAGTAACGGCGCAATGCGATAATCGGTCCAGAGTTATGCTTCGACCGCATGCGATAATAAAAACAAACACCATTGTGTAGATTTGAAAGATGCAACTGAGCAATGCAAAGGCGGAGGATTGAGACACGTGTACACCTAAGCGTTGTGCAGATTTGACGGTCCGATTGCATAACAGAAGGAATAATATCCCTCCATCTTTGGAATTTCCATAACAAAAGTGGGGACCACAAGGCTGGAGTCAAAGGATCTACTCCTATAAATACCCTAGCGATTTCAGAGAAAAATATGCTATTTGATACTAGGCTAAGTGTTGTAAGATTTTAGAGAGAAAAAGGCTGAGCTGAATGCTAAAAAGAAGAAATCCGGGAAGAGAAAGAGATAAGGCCAAGAGGTAAATCTCATATCCGAACAACTGTATACCCGATCGAAGCTCTGTGTAGAGACCCCTACTACCGGTGGAGCAAGCCTAAGAAGGAAGCTCTTCCTGCCATTGAAACCATCTGATCCGGCAAGCAGATCTCCATTGAATCTGTGCCAAGACATTGGCACCAGATTGTATCTGTTCTATCTCTCTTTCATTGTATTCCATATTTTCTTTATCTCTTCATTCACACATCATGTATCAAACACTTAGTAGAAATATTGAATGTTTCGATAGATTTCGTTTACCATTCTCTGTCTATTTTCGTTCACCCATTAGTCACTTTCTTCATGATGTTTTCTTAATCCCTTGATGAGCAATATGAATCACTAAGAACTTACGTTTAGCTAAAGCATGCTAGACGGCATCTTCACCTGTGAGAGCAGAAGTAAATATGTCATTCTGATCAATTGAGAGAAGGTTAGAAGAGTGCGTTAACTAAAGCGAGTTGTACTTCCAAACATGGAAGCAACCTTGCATTCATTACGTTAAACTCTGTTTCATCACAGACATGTGGGAAACGCGGTCAATCACTGAGAAGTGTACGCCAAGAGAAGAGCGGAACAATATTTATACCTTCAATTCAATTAAGAACTTGCGTTGTTTGCAATACTTATCTTTCTCTTTTTAATCTGTTCACAAGACTTGTCGTCGTATCTCACGGCTTTGTACAATCTTCACAGCCAGCCTTAATCCTAGTATCTTGTACATAAAGCCTGTATCTTGTAACATCTAGCTTAGGTTTATTGTATTTTTATGTTTTATCGCATTTTTACTACTTTCCTTTATTTTACTGTAATTTACATATTGTACACACTTCTATAAAGAATTGAAAAACCTGGTCGCATATACCATGAACATACCGCAATAACCGGCACCACTTTCCCGTGTTCGACCTCGGATCACACCGAGAAACTTGCAGTGGAATTACGCTTGGTTTCATCGTAAGGAAACTTGTGACAATGCAGGGCATACTACTTGAGCATCTCTAATTAATGCATAAATAGTAGTAGTATCGCATCATCATGAACATTGAATATCATACATAAAAATCATGCATAACAAAACTATTTTCATTTTATTTTTCAGTTCTTAAAAACTGAATGCAACCTCCCACTTCCACGCACGGTTATGGAGAAAAACCACCAACAATTGTCATTTTTTAATTATAAATAAATATAATAACTAACTTATCATATTATATTTATAACCTATAGTTTTAATATCATATTATATGCAACATATAAACCATAGTCTTTTTCTCCTCTACTAGATATAAATCATATTTATACCCTTTCCCTCCAATCTGTTGGATTTTATGTCCTAAAACTCGTAGTTTGTAAATTAATAAACATATTCTGTTTTGTTTTTCAATAAAGTTGTTATTGAAATAGTAATCTTGAATCCAATAAACTAAGGTCCTGAGGCTATTTGATATAATTCGAACTTTATGTAGTGACATAAATGTGAATCAAGTTCAAATATATAGCCAAAATGGTCTATAGTATATGAATGAGGTTGGGCGCCTTGTTCTGAGGACACTATGGATGCGGTCCACTTTGTAGTTAGTACAAACGATATGATCCTGAATTGTTCATATGGAGATATGAGAGTACAGGCATCCTATGCAATGAGTTTGCATAAGACTAAGCCATGAAATAGTCACTTTTTACGTTCTAAATGTCGTTTTATGTATAAAACTGACTATTTCATTAATTTATGACCTAGGTAACTTAATCTTAATCTTGAGCTAACTATGAAATCCTATTCACTCGGAATTATCCTTAGATCTGCATAGGTGACGGTAGCTCATCATCGCTGGCCCAATAAACCTCCCATTTTAGGGGTAAGATCGGGTGGATAACTGGGAACATAGAGTGCAAGACGGAATTCACTCCTACCCGTTATAGGGATAGTAGATAGGTTGTTCCCTTTAGTACTGAATCCAGGTCTTGAACAAGAGGCCCCACCCTCTCCCTGGCCCGAGAGGGATTTGGTATAGGTTGGACCTTAAACCAATTGTTCATTAGAGGATCAGTGGAACTTAAGGAATAAGATGTAGTCTTGGGGGTAAAATGGTTTTTATGACCCAACCGAGATTACGAAAAACCTATGAAGGATTAGCTTACTAATCATGGTTATTCAAATGGACACAAATATATCTATAGTAAGGGGAGTGTAACTACGGGACTATAGTGGAATGACCTGTTAGTTAACGAATGTTAATTAGCTCCGTCTAAAGAGTTTAGCTAGTTAATCTCAGATCGTTGGAGCCCATGATCTATAGGTCCATTAGGTTCTTCTATCAGCTCATATGGAATAAACTTAGAACAGTATGATAGAATGATTCGAATTGTTCTAATTAGGTGAAGAGAGAGAAACCGACAAGTATATTAGGGTCTGATTTTCAGTTTAGAGATACAACTTTAATATTTAAATGTGATTTAAATATCAAGAATATGAATACGTTCATATTCAGAAGCTCGGAAATAATGGAAATGGTCAAATATATAAAAATTCAAAGAGTTGACTTTTTGACTTTGAAAAGTCAAACTTTGACCGCCCTTATATTCAAATTTGATTTGAATTTCAAGAAAATGAATGCGGATTCATGCTCGGGAGGTCAAAATTAGTCAACACGAAAAAAATTATAAAAACTCAAAATGTTGACTTTTTGGTCAAAGTTTGACTTTGACCAAATGATTGTTTTGCCCTTTGACTAGATAATGGGAAAATCCAAACTTTTGTTGGATAATTCTACTAACAAAATAGTGGGCAAGGTGTTGGTTTATAGTGGAGACATTAAGCCCACTAAGATAGTGGATTATAGGTGGGGTTTTTTATGGATTTGGTTCATGCAATTATTGCATGGCTTTTTTTTATAAATTGGGCTTTTCAATTTAGTTAAAAGACTTTTGCCCATTTTTGCAAAAAAAATTTCCAAATTTAGGCTGAAAAAAAAAAGTATTTTCTTTGAAAAAAATTCATAACCCAACACAAAGATCCATCTTATTTTTCATCTATTTTCTCTCTCTCGTTTTCTTCATCCACCGGGTCCCACAATCCGGTTCTGAGTCCAGAGGATAGTAGGTCAATTCTAGTGGTGGTCTAGAAGAGTTTGGGTCGAGGTTCAGCGAGGAAAAACGGTTTTTAGAAGCTACAAAGGTTATATCTTATCCTATTAATTTACTATTTTTCCACTTCAATTTGCATGCTTATTTCCATTTGTTTAGAAGCAATTAGAGTGTAATTAGGTCTAATTCTGCTGCGTATGTCTCGTGTTCCATCACAATCAATGTATCTCATACATTATGTCAACTATATCATATATAGTCGACCAGTTTAATCTTATCATATATAATCAAACTCCTTCTTATCAATTTGAACACTTCAAACTGACCCAAAAACTGATTCTCAACTTGAATCTTGAGCTACCAAGGGGACCTTATGGACCTGTGGCTTGAAGCTCAAACGGTACGTGAATAGATGACTAAACTCTTTAGCCACGAGATCCACCATTTGTTGACTGCCAGGCACTCCACTAAAGATTGGCAGCTGCACTCTTCTCATCAAAGATATATTTATGTGTCCATCAGATATAAACAGTCAACAATACAATAACCCTTCATAGATGCTTGTGAGTACAGTTGGGCCAATTTACCGTTCATGTTACCTATGGTCATCCTAGTGAAGTGAAGTCTCTATCATGAACAACGTTATATAACGAGACTATAACACTTCGTGGTCCGGTCTTATAGAAACTCTTTTGTATAGGATGCCCCCCTCGCATGTCTCCACATGAATGATCAGGATCAGACCATCTGTAGCAAGTCACAACACTTGTAGCTCTTCTACAAAGTGGGCCACATCCGTAGTGTCATCAGGATAAGGTTTCCCTCCTATATCCATATACTACATACCATCTTGGTTATAACTTAAGGCATGATCCACCTATATGTCTCCACATACATGCTTAAATTACAACGACAAAATAATACAATAGTGGACTAAGGCTCAGTACAAAAAAACTCCCACTTGCCCTAGTCCAGTCGGGGGCGATCCCATAGACCCATGCTCTGAAGGTGACCCTAAAAAATTGTAGTCGTGAGAGCCTTCATAAATGGGTCAACAATGTTGTGCTCTGAAGCGATCTTCATGACTATCACATCCCCTCGATGCACTATCTCGTGGATGAGATGATACTTCCGCTCTATATGTTTGTCGCGCTTGTGACTCCTAGCTTCCCTGGAGTTCGCCACAATACCACTATTATCACAATAGAGAGTGATGGGCCTAGACATGTCTGAAACAACTTCCAGATCAGTCAGGAACTTCCTGAGCCAAACGATCTTCTTAGCAGCTTCAAAAGCCACTACATACTCAGCCTCTATCGTGGAGTTAGCAATGCACCTCTGCTTAATGCTTCGCCACACTACAGTTCCTCCGTTAAGAGTGAAAACTGACCCTGAAATGGATTTCCGAGAATCCTTATCAATCTGAAAGTCAGAATCTGTGTATCTAGTAAGGATCAAATCCTTAGTTCCATACACGAGCATGTAGTCCCTTGTTCTCCGAAGATACTTGAGGATGTTCTTGGTTGCAATCTAGTGACCCTGTCTTGGATTAGACTGATACCTACTGACTATCCCCACAGTGTAGCAGATGTCTATCTAGTATAGAGCATCACATGCATCAAACTACCAACGATAGATGCATAGAGGACCCGTCTCATCTCCTTAACCTCTTAAGGTTTCTTAGGACACATTTCCTTAAACAATGTGACTCCATGCCTGAAAGGCAGTAAGCCCCTTTTGAAATTCTGCATCGAGTACTTGAGCAACATATTTTCAATGTATGATGCCTGAGACAGCGCTAGCACTTTGTTCTTTTGATCCCGAAAGAACTGAATACCAAGAACAAACTGAGCCTCTCCCAAATCTTTCATTTGGAATTGGATCGCTAGCCAATTCTTAACTGTAATCAATAGACCTGCATCATTCCCAATGAGTAGGATATCATCTACATACAACACTAGGAAAACTAGTGAACAGTTGATGATTTTCTTGTAGACACAAGGCTCATCAACGTTTTGGTCAAAGCCGTACTATTTGATCATAGTATCAAACCGCATGTTCCGAGATCGAGATGCCTGTTTCAGCCCATAAATGGATCGATTCAGTTTGCAAACCTTTTGCTTTTGACCCTGGGCTATGAATCCCTTGGGCTGCACCAATAAATGGTCTCCTCAAAATTACCATTCAGAAAGGCAGTCTTGACATCGATTTGCTATATCTCATAGTCATAAAATGCGGCAATAGACAGTAGGATACGAATAGACTTCAACATGGCAACAAGTGAAAAAGTCTCCTCATAGTTAACTCCCTCCATCTGGGTACAACCCTTTACCACAAGTCTAGACTTGAAGGTTTGCACCTTTCATCGGCACCCCGTTTCCTCTTGTAGATCAATTTGCAACCTATATTTTACCCCATCAGGCTGATCTACAAGATCCCATACTGAGTTGAAATACATCGACTCCATCTCAAGATCCATGACTTTGACCCATACATCCCGGTCAACATCCTCCATTGCCTTCTGATAGACAACAGATCCTCAACCTTGCCATCGACTATCATAGCCAGGATTTCCGTGAAACCCATATAGCAAATAGGTGGGTTCGCAACCTTCCCACTACGTCGAGGTTCCCTCAACTCTTAGGGTGGAACTGATCTACCAGATGAACTATCATCAACAACTCTTGCTAATGAAGCAGGCCCTTCAACAACTCTTGTTGAAATTTCAGTAGTTTCATTGGAAAACTCACGTAACATGATCTTACTACGTGGATTGTGCTCCCTAATATGATCCTCCTCTAGAAAGGTAGCGTTCGTAGACATAAACACTCTGTTTTTCGTAGGATCATAAAAGTAACCCCCTCGTGTACCTTTGAGGTAGCCTATAAAAAGGCACAACCTCAACCGTGGTTCCAATTTCTTTGGATTAGCCTCAAGCACATGTGTTGTCAACCCCATATGCGAAAGTGATACAAACTAGCTTTACGTCAGTTCCATAACTCTAAAAGTTTTCTCAAACACTCTTGGAAGGAATACAGTTAAGGATATACACTGCAGTCTCCTCTGTAAAACCCTAAAATGAGTCTGATAAGGAAGCGTAACTCATCATCGATCAAACCATGTCCAACAAGGTTCTGTTTCTCCTCTTCGCTACACCATTTTGGTAAGGTGTATTTGGCGCTGAGAGTTGGGAAATGATTCCATGTTCTATCAAATAGTTCTGGAACCCCGAAACCAAAAACTCTCCACCCCGATCTGATCGAAGTGTTTTAATCCATCTATCCAATGCATTTTCAACTTCAGCCTTGAACTCTTTGAACCTTTCAAAGGATTCAGACTTTTGTTGCATCAAATAAACATACCCATACCGAGTGTAATCATCAGTAAAAGTGATGAAATACTCATAGCCTCCCCTGGCTCGCACATTCATCGGACCACAAAGGTCAGAATGCATTAACTCTAGAGATGCTTTGGCTCGATAACCTTTTCCAGTAAAAAGTCTTTTAGTGATCCGCACACCGGTAAAGAATCTTTCTCTACCTCGCTTAAAAGTCCATTTCTAACAAACCTCTCAATCCTATTGAGATTTATGTGTCCTAATCGAAGGTGCCAAAGTTGGGCATTTTCCTTTGGAGAAACCTTTTGTCGTTTATTTTGAGTTATAGCAGCTTTAAACATCTCTATGTTATGGAGGGAACTCGTTGCTAATGACCTTAACACATACAAGTTATTTTCCAGATTTGCTGAACAGATTTCAACTCCATCTTTATGAATTAACACTTTATTCAAATTAAATTTAGAGTATAATTACACTATATCAGACACTTTACATAAATCAAGTTCCTCTTTAACTCGGGAACTATATAAACATCATGCAAAATGATAAACTTCTTCTATAAAGTCAACTGGATCCCTCCCACTACCACAGTTAAGATGACATGTCCGGTGCCTACAAGCATCGTCATCTCTTCAGCCTATAGCTGCCGCTAGGATCTAGTCCCCTGAAAAGAAGAACAAACATGATTAGTGGCTCTAGAGTCAATAATCCAGGCAGAATCATCATTCTTCACTAAACAGGTTTCTAAAACTAGTAATTCATATTTACCTTATTTTTCCTTGGCCTTAGCTCTTTTCTTTTCCTTGATCCAGCGAGGACAATTCCTCTTCCAATGCTCATCCTTGTTGCAATGGAAACATTTTCTTTTGTCAATGGGTGCTGGTCATCTTCCCCGCTAGGCGATAGGTTGTAGGTTAGCAGGCGCCTTCCCCTTCCCCTTACCACCCTTCTTCTTCTTCCACTTGATAGTGTTAGAAGTAGAAGGTGCAGACTTAGTCCCTGAGGTCGAACCTCGATGGAACATCTTTGAAGACGAAGCATCATTTTCCTCACAAACCTTCTTCTCCTTACTTTTTAGCAAGGATTGGAATGTCTGCAACTCATTGAGGAAAGTTGTAAGGGTATAGTCCACTTTGTTCAGAATCGTATTACTGACAAACTGTAGGAAGCTATCCGGCAACAAATCCAAGATGATGCTAACTTGGCTACCCTCATCTTCGCCACATTGAAGTGGACCATCGTATTAAGCACATGTTCACGAACAGAGATTCCTTCCTCCATTTTGGAGTTGAAAATGCATTTGAGCTTCATGCCTGAGTTGTCCAGATGGTTGTCCGAACATCCCCCGCAGGGACTCCATGATCTCACGCACTAAGACCATCGACTCATGCTTCTTGGCCAAAACGTCGTTAAAATGGCCAAGATGTAAGCTCAAGCCTTCTCATTCACCCGTGTCCAACGCTCATAGGCCTCCTAAACATTTCGAGTGGCGTTTTGAGGTGGAATAGGAGAACACTCCTCTAAAGGATGAACCTCAGGTCATCGATGATTAATATGGTTGTGATCGTGTGTTTTCAACTAGCGTAATTTTCGCCAGTCAATTTTTCGGCACTTAAAAGAGCTAATGTGTCAATAGCCATATTTACATTGCTGAAAAAACAAACTTAATAAGTCTGTAATACCACATTTTTAACACCAATTTTAGTTTTAGCAAAATAGTTTCCAAGTACCCAAAGTGAAAAGACTTTTATTTCGCAATGATGCCCCAGCAAGGCAAGACAAACGTCACCGGTTGGGTGATCAGATGTCTTTTCACTAGGATGAGACACTCTCAACCATTAGGCAGAAACAACTCTTGTAACTGACCCTAACAGTCAACATTTTTTGGACCAGAACTGTTAACCCTTAACAATTCTGCGTAAGTGTAACCCCTCATTTTCAGCCCTAGAGTCCCACCCTAATGCGCCCACCGTAGGGAAAAAGCATATTAGGACAAGAGACTAAAGCGACCTTATCCTATACAAGAGATCAGATAAAGAATCGTGCAAAACTACTATCCTATAGGGGGACACTCCTAGGGTGCCTCGAGACGATGCACAGAAACGTTATCCAACCTAATCAGAAAGACCTTGGGATATGCTGTCACACGTCCCACTCCCACTTACTATGAACATTCTCTCTGTTCACCTTGATATTGACCTACCTAAACACCATCCTTTAGGACGACACTCCTAGGGTGCCACAAGGTCGAGGATAAATCTCACAGTGTGAATATAAAGGGAGAAACACGAAGAGGTTTAAATGAAGTATCATATACCCAAGTACCTCTCACTGAATGTTCTACCTAGGAGTTCATTAACTTAGACCATCCGGTTACTGATTTTATCCAAGTCAATTTAATTTGCTAAAAAACAACTCTTGTCTTTGAAATTAAACAAGTTCAAGTAGTCTCATTAAACTCTTTAACGGATTGTCCTCAAATTTGCATGCATGCATCAAATCTATCTAATTCACCTTTCCAGGTAGGTTTTCAAGTAGGGGTGTTCCACTTCTATCAGCTTAAATACCCCAGCCTAGACAGAACCCGCCTTAGACAAAAGATCCCTTATAGATAGATTTGCTACATATTTAATCTTTTATTAGTCAATTTAATCCTATTAAACTGATTAAAATATTAAACCTTAGGTTACTAATCTCTTCAGAACCTTGATCTTAGGTCTATCTCCACTAAGTTTTAAAACACTTTTAAAACCATGATTCAAGCCTAAGTTCGTATGCATGTCTTTCTTATAGATTTTAGTTCTAATTTCCCTTATAACTCTTATAAAAGAAACAACCAAAACCCATACACATTGCCATGCACAACTAGGTATTTATAACTCTTATAAATTTAACCTGTGTGTCATGCTTCATGCAATGTCCATTCGTTACTATATATAACACTTATATACTTGGTAATGAACAAAGCAAACATGCTTTCATACACCCTTATACTATAACATTTATAATAAAAAAGATGATGCATGTCTATGTTTAATGCATGCATAAATATAACTTTTATATTATATGATGCATGAGCATACTCTTATGTAGTTTAAATCATGCAAACTATATCATAACACTTATAATATAGAGATGATGCATGATCAATGCATAACCGAAGGTGGGATTTCAACTATATGACATACCATATGACATATAATCAAACATACATCCTATGTACATTCACCAAAGACTAATGGATCGGGATGATCAGCCTAAAAAATGGAAATAAAATTCTATCTATTATATTAACTCCATCGAACAAACCGGTTCACAGGCGAACCAGGTCTTGAACCACCCGAGCGAAGCCTCCCTAATCGTTTAGTAAACAGGCCAAGTATCCATGATCGTTTAGCTACGATCGAGTACCATTAACAATGCAATGAAGCATGAGGCACTCGATCGTTTAGCGCATCGAATTCAAACACGTAAGTCTAAACAATCATTTAGATGACGATGTTGCTGTGAAGCACGATCGTCTAAACGATCATAGAACAAGCATTTAAGTAACATTTACTCTGCGATCGCATAGTCAGTAATTAAGCGATGAAGCTTGCTGTGCTATACGATCATCTAGTGTGCGCGTGTTAACATGCTGCCGAGTATCTGATACTCAACGATCACTTACCTCATCGTTTACATGACCTAACCAATGCTTGGTCGTCTTCATCCTCGAAGTACTATGCAACTTCTTGCCTTGAAACTTCATCACAAGTGACTCACAGTGATTCAAACTCTTTGAATTACAGACTCAATAGAAAATTAATACGCCTAAAAACACAAGAGCCCTTACAATTAACTTTGAATGTAAAAAAATTAAAATAACCAAAGGTATCATCCCAGAAAAATCCATTAATCCCACATTCGCAAAACTATTTAACACTTAAACATAATCTAGACATGTTTTACCCACCTCGAATGTAAATGCTATTCTATACAACAATGGATTTGAAATATCAAAACCTGGCTCTGATACCAATTGAAGGAACTCTTATCAAAGAGTACCTATGAGCGGAAGCAAGATCGTTCCAAATTCATTGTGACAAAAATAAAAACATTCACAAACAAACATACAAGTTATGCATTTACTATCAAATTACAACATGCTTTTAATAACAAATACAAATGAACAAGAGACATGCCTCTTGAAGAACTCTTCTTCTTTTTATCTCTTGCTCTCGCTTGGAACAACACCTCTCACTATCGCTGTGCACGCCAAGCCAATCGTCCACCAAATCTCGCTGTTGTTCACCACCGACCGGTCTTCTACATGAACACGCAGTAAGGAGAACACCACCACTTAGTAACTTCGGTATTCTCGGAATGAGAATCCATAAGGTGTGGGCTCTGCTGGATTTGGTAGAGGGGAGGAGGAAACTACGATTGTATTCAACGATCAAGCAAATGGGAGAAATTTTGTGTCTACCATATAGACAGGTGCTTTGTCGTTTAGAAACAGGTGAATGGTCATTTAGGTAATCGGGTCTGATCTTTAGACGGTCATTTAGGTAATCTCGCTCTCGTGCGTGATCGTTTAGTAAAAGCTATACGATTGTTCAGGTCGACAGTGCGTGTACACGATCATTTAGGAAAACTTGAGTTATCATGTAGGCTCTCATTAACTAAACGATGGGCAGTGTACAAATCTGAAGTGATTACCCGATCTCTTTGAAAATTGAAGACTATTTTCATTTTATCCTTCAGTTATGAAAAACTAAATGCAACCTCCCACTTTCACACACGGTTATGGAGAAAAACCACCAATAATTGTCTCATAATTGTTTAATTATAAATAAATATAATAACTAACTTATCATATTATATTTATAGCCTATTGTTTTAATATCACATCATATGCAACATATAAACCATAGTCTTTTTCTCCTCCACTAGATATAAATCATATTTATACCTTTTCCCTCCAATTAATGTATCTCATACATCATGTCAACTATATCATATATAATTGACCAG
Source organism: Benincasa hispida (assembly GCF_027475165.1). NCBI lineage: Eukaryota > Viridiplantae > Streptophyta > Magnoliopsida > Cucurbitales > Cucurbitaceae > Benincasa > Benincasa hispida. The sequence goes on along the minus strand of NC_143484.1, from coordinate 57,019,942 downwards.
TTTAATCATATCATATATAATCAAACTCCCTCTTATCAATTTGAACACTTCAAACTGACCCAAAAACTGATTCTCAACTTGAATCCATTGAGCTACCAAGGGGACCTTATGGACCTGTGGCTTGAAGCTCCAATAGTACGTGAATAGATGACTAAACTCTTTAGCCACGAGATCCACCATTCGTTAACTGCCAGGCACTCCACTAAAGACCAACAGCTGCACTCTTCTCACCATAAATATATTTCTGTGTCCATCGGATATAACCAGCCAACAGTACGATAACCCTTCACAGATGCTCGTAAATATGGCTGAGCCAATTTACCATTTTGCCCCTGTAGTTACATCTAACTCCTTAAGTACCACTGATCTGGTGCTACATCGTTCAAACCCGGAATCAACCCTTAGGGGAGCAATCTATCTACTTACCCCTGCTTCAGGGAAGGTGTGAATTCCATCTTGTGTAGCTGAGTTCCCAGCTCCCCAATCAGACGAATCCCCAAAGTGGTAGGTTTGAGTTGGCAATCTAGCCACTCGCACCCATGCAAATCAAAGGACCGCCCTCAAAGGCAGAAGTTTCCAACTCACTTAAGATTGAGTTCATGTTACCTATGGTCATCCTAGTGAAGTGAAGTCTCTGTCATGAACGGTGTTATATAACGAGACTATAACACTTCGTGATCTGATCTTACAAACTCTTTTGTATAGGGCGCCCTCGCTCGCATGTCTCCATATGAATGATCAAGATCATACTATTTGTAGTAAGTCACAACACTTGTAACTCTTCTACAAAGCGGGCCACATCCGTAATGTCATCAAGATAAGGTTTCCCTCCTATATCCATATACTACATACCATCTTGGTTATCACTTAAGGCATGATCCACCTATATGTCTCCACATACATGCTTAAGTTACAACGACAACCAGAGATCTTAGTTTATTGGTTTGTGGTAAAGTAATTAAAATATCTCATGTTTCATAGACAATAGTGAAGAAAATATCATATATTATTACATCACAAGCATTTGTTCAATATAGTATTTACAAACTACAAGACCCAACGAAAGTTTAGGGCATCATCCCCAACAAAGGGATCATGTCATCATATAGTTTAACTATTTATTTTCCTTTTTTTTTTATTCACATTTTATGCTCATATAGACCAAGAGCAACATGCAGTTTAGGCTCTTACGATAAGGAGTTGTTGTTACATTTATACTTTAGAACTTTTTACTTTCATCATGGCTTTAATCATCTTCTTCATTCGTAGGATTCGTCAATATAATGAGTTTTGGCTTCACCGTGAAGGAACCTTTTGTACTTATGAAAACAAACAACTTCCTCTTCGTGTGTGAAGGGACAAGACTATGAAATTTCTCGTCATTGTTTGCTTCACGAAATGGTTTTGCCTTCAAAGTTTTCATATTTCTTTCATGTTGATCACTTGTCACTTTGAGACGGTCAAAAGTAGATATCAAAGGTCAATCTTTCTTTGATGTGAAGATGCTTAGCATTTTGAAAGCTGAAGTTCGAGCGGAAGTGGACGTGAAACATTGATTTTTTTCTTTTCTTGTGGGCATACCCAATCTTTGGAAGACTGAAGATCAAGTAGTTGAAGGCTTAATATGGTCGAAGATATAAGTTCTTTTCTCAATTTGTTTTAATCATTGACTTCTTTGACATTGATATGATATGAACTTTGATTCCAACTATTTGATGTTAGTGGAGTGACTCGGTAGTTAACAAATGATGGTTAATTAGGTTAAAGAGTTTAGCCGGTTAATCGCGGATCGTTGAAACTCATGATCTATAGGTCCATGAGGTTCTCCTACTAGCTCGTATTGGAATAAACCTTAGAACAATGTGAGGAATGAATTTGAAGTGTTCAAATTCGATTTTTGGAGAAAAGCGTTAAATATTAACAATATATTTAACCTATTGTTTAATTGTGAATTAAACATAAAGAGAGAGAAAATAGAAGATATTTAAATAAGATTTAAATATCAAGATTATGAATAGAGATTCACATAAATTGGGATAAGTGTTGGATTTAATATTTAATTAAATTAATTAAATTATTTAATATTAATTTAATATTAATTTAATTTTAAAATTGATTATTAGAATAATTTTGAAATTAAATGGAATTGGTCAAAATTGCATTAAAAGTTAAGTTGTTGACTAGGTAAAAAAATGCAATGGAAATCAAATTTTTTGACTTTTGACTTTGAGAGTCAAACTTTGACCAAGTCAGTGGAAAGATCCAACATTTATGAGTGGAAAATGCCAACTTTTGCATGGCTAAGTGTTGTCTTCATTTGAAGACACTTGTCCCATTAAATCACACTTTGAGTTAGTAGATTTTTTAGTATCAAATTCTCATCAAACTCAAAGTTGCATGTTTACATATAATGGTCTTTAAAAATGAGAGTTTAATATTTTTGAAGAACTCTTGGCCATAGTGGAATTGGATGAGATTATGTGATAATTTCATTTTCAATTTTTTCTCAAATTCTTAATCTTTTCCTCTAAAAATTAGTCACTCACCGAATCCCACCATCCCATTCTAAGGTCGAAGAATAGTCGGAAAAAATATCGTGGTGATCTACAAACCGTTCGTGAGGAGATTGGAGTGGATTTGGAGAAGCTTCAAAGACTACAAAGGTTGTCTTCTTTTCCCCATTTTTCTTGTTTATTGCATGCATGCTTATCTTTGTAGTTAATCTAATTAGAGTACTTTAGATCCATTTTTCTTCCGTTGTGCATGTGTTCGTTCCATTAACTTTGTGGTTGGTTACTGGAGAAAACAAAGCGGAAAACGATGGAATTTCGAAGGAGTTCGAAACAGTATAGAGGCATCTGTATTGTAGCGTTGCGACGCTGCAATACGGCGGACGGAGGAAAATTTCGGTAGCGTCGCAACGCTGGGGCACAACGTTGCGGTGCTCCGAGACGGAAGTTTCACATTGTTCAACTTCGATTCGCGCATGGTTCATGGTCTTTCGGTCCGGTTCGGCTCATGGGTTCTTCAGTTTGAGCATTTAGGGTTTATCTAGACCGGTTCCTAGTCCGGTTCGAGCGGTTCAAGGCCCAGTTCACTTGTTTCAAACTGGATGGCTATTATTTTTGTAATAGTTAGTTTTTTTGAAAAAAGAATTTTAGATGTCCAATCTCAATTCACCAACTGCTGTTTTAATATACATGTGATTTATATTTTATTCTTATATATATATGTTATATTGTATGTCATATAGAATTCAAACCCACCATAGGTTATGCATTTAATTCCATGCATCATTTATATTATAAGTGTTATAATATATGTAAATGTATGATTCATTTGATATGCGTTCATGCATCATATAATATAAATGTTACAATATATGCTTGCATGCATTAATAGCATACACATGCATCATTTATATTATAAGAGTTATAATGTATGGTATGAATGTATGTTTGTAGTATGTTATTAATTTTTTCATTACTTTAGTATATATAATAGTTATGTATATTAGTAATGAATTGAGGTTGCATGAAGCATGACATTTGATCTTAGATATTTTATAATTATTATAATTTACAAAAAATAATTAAATTAATTAAATAAGCTTGCAGTGATTCCCTCCCTTTGCTCGCTTGCGGAGGGATGATAGACTTTTTCATATCCTTCCCTCTATTTTTATATATTTTTCTTTTGTATTTTTTGATGCATTTAGGTTGTTATTTTCAGAATATTACTCTGTTATTTCTTTCTCCTATTCCCTAGTGAAACGTGGCCCTATTAAGTCTTTATATTCCAATGAATGGTCCATGGCTCATCACCGATCTTTCCCATCAATTTTAGTAGTTTTATTTACTTTGTACAATTATTTCAAAATTTTCGAGACCACTAGATATACTCTAAACAACCAAGTATCTAAATAAAATCCAATCAAATCAATAAAAAAACCCTTTTAAAAAAAACCCAATAACCTAAACAACGAAGATTCTAAATAAGTAAAATCCAATGAAGTCAACAACCTGATTTTGTTAAATGTCCACAAATTTAGGCATCTAGTGTGCAATAGGGATGTACGGGTTGGAAAAAATTTTTGAACCAACTTAAAAATTCGGGTTAGTCGGGTTGGCTATCCGAATGACTCGAATAGGGTCTCCAATCCAACCCAACTCTTAAAATTCGGTTGGATTAGGTTGGGTTAAGTCAGGTTGGAAATTGGAGCGTATAGCAAAATTTAAGGTTTTATTTTGAAAAATGGCAAAACCATTTAGGAATCAGATTTATGGCAACTCACGTGACATGCACATAACCACAAATTCCTAAATATCTGATTTTCCCTTATCTGGTTCGTAGTAGTTGATGAAACTATAAATACCAAGTAATTGTAGAATAAAAAACAAGGTAAGTTATGTATACAGTGTAATTACTGATATTCTCAAGAATAACTTATCTCTTAATTTTACTCATGTAAAATTAATATGATCTCCGTATTTTATTATTATTTTAGATTCTTTATCCATATATTTTATTAACGTTTCTTTATCCATATATTTTATTCAAATCTTTGAATGATTTTTCATTACTTTATACATATTCAGTTTTATTCAAATCTTTGAATTGTTTTTCATAATTTTTTACATACATTCTTAATAAATTAGTTTTATATACTGTTTTTGCTATTATTTTAACAATTCGGAAAAAAAAATATATCACTTTGTAAAAAGATAGTCATAACTTTTGTCACTCACACAAAGTGTTTTTTTGTTGTGTTTTCTAATAGCTACTGTTTTTGCTATGGTTTAAAATAGATTAGACTCCTCTTTGATGGTCGATGGGATGATAATTTTCACTACCATGATTTTCGAAATTTTGAGGCGCATATTCCACCAAATTCATGGTTCCAACAATTTTTTAAATATATCCAAGGTAAACTTTTTCCTTCAGTTAATTATATCTCATTTGACAATGTAACAGATTGGTTCTAGGATTGTTGAAGATAAAGATATTTCGTGGTTGATGTCAATTTTATGAGTCCCCCAAATTGATGAAACTATAAATATGAGATAATTGTAGAATAAAAAACAGGGTCAGGGTAATTGCCGATATTCCTAAAGAACAAATGCCCTCTTAATTTTGCTCATGTATTTAACATAATCTCCATATTTTTTTTTTTATTATTTTAGATTCGGTTTAATCACTTTTCGAATTAATCTCACTTGAATTAAATATCCATATTACCAAATTTATATTTTAAATATCCATATATTAATAAATTTTATTTTATCCATATATTTTATTCAAATCTTTGAATGGTTTTTTATTACCTTATTTCAATTCTATTCAAATCTTTGGATTGTTTTTCATAATTGTATACATACATTCTTAATAATTAGTCATATATTCTCATATTCTTAATAAATTAGTTTTATATATAGTTTTTGCTATTATTTTAACGATTTGAAAAAAGAAATATCACTTCGTAAAAAAAATGGTCATAACTTTTGTTACCACATAAAGTATTCATTGATTTAGGTTTAAGCTACTGTTTTTGCTATGGCTTTACAACGAATTAAACTCCTCTTTGAGGATCAACTGGATGAGAATTCTCCCTACCATGATTTTCGAAATTTTAAGATGCGTATTCTATCAAATTCATGGTTCCAACAATTTTTGTAATATATCCAAGGTAAGCTTTATATCTCATTTGACAATGTACCGGATTGGTTCTGTCAATTCGATGTTATTAGGATTGTTGAAGATAAATATATTTTGTGGTTGATATCAGTTTTATTCCTTCAAATTGATGAAACAACAAATAACAGTTAATTGTAGAATAAAAAACAGGATCGAGATATGTATATAGGGTAATCATTGATATTCCTTAAGAACAACTGCCCTCTTTATTTTGCTCATATAATTAACATAATCTCCATATTTTATTAATATTTTATATTCAATTTAACCACTTTTCAAATTAATTTCACCTCATATTTTTCTACCAAGTTTATATTTTAAATATCCATATATTATTAAATTTTATTTTATCCATATATTTTAATCAAATCTTTGAATGGTTTTTCATTATCCAATTTTATTCAAATCTTTGAATTGTTTTTCATAATTTCACACATCCATTCTTAATAAATTAAGTGTATATTCTCATATTCTTAATAAATTAGTTTTATGTACTGTTTTGCTATTATTTTAACGATTTGGAAAAAAGAAATATTACGTCGTAAAAAAATGGTCATAACTTTTGTTACTCACCTAAAGTGTTCATCGATTTAGGTTTTGTTGTGGTTTCTTTAACAAGTTACTGTTTTTTGCTATGGTTTTACAACGAATTACACTCCTATTTGATGGCCGACGGGATGAGAATTCTCACTACTATGATTTTCGAAATTTTAAGGTGCATATTCCATCAAGTTCATGGTTCCAACAATTTTTGGAATATATCAAAGGTATTTTCCCTCCTGGGAGTTAATTATATCTCGTTTGACAATGTACTGGATTGGTTCTGGCATATCGAATCTTATTAGGATTGTTGAAGATAAAGATATTTTGTGGTTGATGTAAATTTTATCAGAATCTCCCCAAATTGATTTATGTGTAGTGGTTGATCATATCTCATCTGCTGCCTCGAACACAATGCACTATATTTGAATAATGAATCAGTAGACATTGATCATTCTTTCCAACCTCCTGAGGGTTTCCAAGATTTCGATTCCTTTCAATGTTGTATTCCCATTAGAGTAGATTTACTTTTTAGGAGCAATTATGTATTGAAGAAAGCAGTTTATTTCTTGTACACGTGGATTAGACACTTTGTCAGAATGCATTGCTTAGTATGTAATAGTTGTCTAGCTAGAGAATATTTGTTGTTTTCAAACGGTTTTGAAACTCTCACACCTTAGAATTCCATGTGGGGTAGTTTTGACAATTGTTAATTATGATTTTCTAATTTTATAATCCGTTTTACTATTTTTACAATTTTAAAAAGATTTTACTATTTATCCAAATGAAAACTTAAATTTTGCTATTTATCTAGTCAGTCTTTTATTTTCTTTTTTTTTTTAATTATTTTTTTTATTAACTTAAAACACTTAAATTTGCGGACAACACATATTAATAACTAAAATTTCATAAAACTATTAAATATCAGAATCTAAGATATCTATTACAAACTTTAAACAAACATCATAAAAATATATATGAATTATAGTATTTATAAATTAATATATATATATATATATATATATATATATATATATTAGAAATTCGGGTTGGATTGTGTCAACCCAAGTTTTTAGAAGAGTAATGCGGACCCAACTCAATCCGAAAAAAACATAAAAAATCAACCAAATCCAATCTGAAATTAAAACAAATCCATTCCAACCTTTTTACAATTTGAGTTGGGTAGTATAGGTTATTCAGTTATCAGGTCATTTTAAACATCGGGCAAACGGTTTTGAGGGTGAAAATGGTAATTAAACTTAATGAATTTCCTAAAGCTTCCAACTGTAGACATTTTTCAAGTAAAAATTTAAATTAGACATTTTTTAAAACCACTCACCTGATTTATATACGGCAATTTCTCAAATTTAATTGGCTAAATTTGTCATTCAACAAAAAACAAATAGCTTTAAAGCTTTGGATGAAATTTGTAATTTTGGTGTAATATTTCAAGGTGACAGATGCCCATTCAATCATTTTCTTCATGAATTAACCTTGGAGTCTTTGCTAAAACATAAAAATAAAACAAAAAATTAGCCCCAACGTTAAGCTTTTTATTGACTAAAGAGAAAAATATTTTTTAAAAAACTTATTTACTCTCATTTTTTATAAAAACCATTGAAAATACACTTTTCAACATACTTGAAAAGTTGAAACCAAATATACCTTAAATCTATTATTCAAGTCAATGTAGTTTCTATTTGATAATGGTTTTAATTTTTTAAAATTAAACTTATAAATACCACATCTATTAATTTCTTTTTCCTTTGTGGTTTCATTTTCAAATTTAAGCTTTGGATCATTAATATTATACTACAAAGATGATAGAAAAATTCTTTAAACAATGAAGAACAATGGGCTCTTTGATCTTTTCCTTCCAATCAATATGTTAAATTCTCTCTTTTTATCGTCAAATTATATGCTGTGAAGGTTTATGAATTATATTTGATATTAAAGGCATACTACAGAAAAAGAAAACAAAATCAAAACTAAAATTTAAATGCTTTTATTGCCTTTAAATTGAATAAAGAATAACACGAATACTTGTTCGTTTATGTACAAAGCTTCATTGATACTTCCAAAAAACAATAATGAAGCTAATGCACTGCAATGTTATTAGCTCCCAAAAACCCGAGCTAACACCAAAAAAAATTTAAATCAAAAAACAAAAAACGAAACTTATTCACATCCTTCCTATTTACCCAAAATAAATCAAACTAATTGGGAAATTCTAAAAACGATTCCCAAATTTACCAGGCTTGAACAATTCGATCTTGAAGAAGATGAGTTGACTCGGAGTTTGATGACTCTAACTCAGTGAATTCATGGAGAACTCTAATCAAAGAACTCGCCTTCCTCTTCCCTCGAGTTGTTCCTTCACTTACAATACTGTACACCGACGAAATTACACTTTGATTCTTTGCAATGACACCAATTACTTCAGATCCGCCATTAATGCACAGAGCAACCAATAAAGAAACAGAGTACTCTCGTCCAGCAATTGAGCTACATGAATTCAGAAACCCCACGATTGAATTCAAAGCCCCACTTCGTAAAATCGCTGCCGTTCCTTCTGGTTTCCCTGCTAGAGTTGCAAGAATCTCCATTGAATCTGAAATCAGAATTTCGCTATCAGATGTTTCGATTAAATCGACCAATAATGGAACTGCTCCAGCGGAAAGCACTTTCCTGTGGTTTCCAGAATCCATAAGAAGTCCATATATTGCGACCATTGCATTCTTTTTACTTCGATCTGCTTTGTCTTTGAGTAAATTCAATAAACCCGAAAGCGCATTCGGGATTTCCCCAATGAGTTTTCTGTATTCTTCAATGGAAGCCATGTAAAACAGAGCACCAGCAGCAAATTGACGGGCTTCTACTCTGTAACCCGTCACTAAAACATCTACAATTGCTTCTAGTCCTTTGTTTTCCGCTATTACTTTCTTGCTTTTTGAATGCTTCGAGAGATTCGACACAGCTGCAATGGCGTTCTTCTGCGTTAAAGCATCTGTAGATCTTAAAAGCTCAAGTAAATTTGGAATTAGACCAACTTCCACCAAACAATAACGATAAAAAAGGCTCGTTTTGGATAGAAATTTGATCTCGAAAGCGGCTCTGTTCTTCTCTTCCAGCGTTCCTGATTCAAGAAAGTTAGCTAAAAAATTCACTAGAAACCCAATAATCTTCTCCACTGTGGGAGAACCAGAAGCAATCGTCCTCGTCAAGTTGGGTTTTTGTTTGTTTGATTCTGGAAAAGGGGTAGAATTTTTAGAACAGTATTGTCGAATTATCCGACGGAGAGCTAAATTAGGGACTAATTCTCTGTTCTTCAATCTCTTCCCTGTATTGGGGCAGGTGAGATTTGCTGCCCGAAACCACTTTTGAATCGAAGAGCGATCATAAGTCTGCCCTGTTGCGAGTGTCACAGGATCAAACATGAAATCCAACGAAATCGGGCATCGAAAATCATCTGGGTTTAGACAATCGATGATTTCGTTGCTACGTTGATCTAATCGAACCACTTCGCCGCTATCAACGACATCGAATAACATACATCGACAGTAGTTCATCAGACCCATTAAGTTGCTTAAGAAGGAAATCTCTGTTTTATCCTGATTCGACCATTCAAATTCAATTTCTGAATGCAAGAATCTGACCTCTTTATTGCACAAACTCCACGATTTAACCCCAATGTAATCAAGAACACGTTTGATTTGACTATTCTTCGGAACAATTCGTGAATCAAATAGATACAGAATTGAATTCACCTCGTTGAGAATGTCCTCATCTTCACGATCAATTCCAAATTTCGCCCTTCGAGCTTGTTTGATCACCAGTTCTACATATTCCACGACATCAAGTGAAACATCCATTGAATCCAATGGCAAAATCTCCAAAGCCAAAGCAACCGATCGGATCAAAACCCGAAACCGATTCGCTATGAGTTCTGATTTCATGAGCATCAACAAACGAGCCCCTTCTAGAGCACAATCCTCCAACAGATACAAAATCTTTTGAAAGATTAAATGGAGCTCTGACATGACTAAGTCGGTGGAATCTGAAAATTCTTCTGATTTCCGATCTTGAAGTTCTTCGAAGAATGTTAGAAGGATTCCGATTTGGCGAATCGATTTGATGGCGTTTCGCTTGTTGCTGCCGAAGAATTTGTATCTGTAACTACAAATGGTTCGACTGAGATTGATCAAAGACGTCAGTAGCGTCGCCGGAGCTGTGCATTCGCATGGTTGTATTGCCGGAAACGACATGATCCGGCGTTGGAAATCTTTTGATCTTCGAATCATGAACTCAACAGATGGGAAAAGCTAATATTTGGATTTTGGTGATTTGTTTTTTGTTTTTTTGTTTTTTTTTTTTTTTTTTTTTTTTTTTGTCTCAAAAGAGTTCAAAGACGCCACTAGACCTAGGGCAACACTACTATTTATAATTTACGGGAAAATGTCTATTTCTTTAATCTATTAGGAAATTATCCTTAAAAAATTTATGTGGACACGTGTCGAATAGAGATTGATTTTAGGGATGTTTGACTTGCAAGGGACACGTGTACGTATGGGATTGGATACTGTAATTTCGTGGAACTAGCTGAACTTGAATTAATATCATGGCGACGCGTAGCACAATATAATTGGCCTTGGATTCCTGACAGGTGAGTTTCGCCGACATTTAATATAAAGAATAATTTTTTTGGGGAAGTGGAAATTATTGAAACAACAATTGCTTCAAATTGCCCAAAATTATTTTAGATAATGAATTTCGTGAAATTTCCCTTTGCAATCTTGTTAGAGCCAACAAGAGCGTAGTTTAATTGAGATAATGTTGATACGGTTTGAGGTTCGATTCCTCCACCCTGCACTTTAATTACAATACCTATTCAAAATATATATATATATTGTTAGATGTAGTGATGTATCAGTTATCCTACACGAATTCAAAAATTTTGGGAAAAAACAAACTTTTAATTCTGGTTTAGTAACCCTTTTCTTTTTTATTTTTTGTTTTTAAAATTAAGCATATAAATATTCACTACAAAAAATCTAACTTTTAATAACAAAAATAATTTGCCGTAAAATTTATTTGTTCGTTACATAAAGGCTTAGTGAAAAGTTTTTTCATCAAATGCATTTGTCACTAAAACCTAGTCCTTGAAATGGGCTAGAAGGTCACATTCTTGTTGCAAGGAAACATAAAAAGTCGCATATTGCGATGTTCACTTGTAGCAGTGGCTAATCCAGAAATTCTATTGACAGGGGACTTTATATAATTTAATAAAAATAAATGAATATACACTGAGATAGCTAGTGGTTTTGATATTATGTCCGTTTCTTTTATATATATATATATTATATAAAGAGCATAAAGTTGAGGGGGGCTCGAGCCCCTTAGGCCCATATTAAATCTGTAATAATGCAATTTTATGTACAAATCATGAAATTAAATAGAGTTTTCTATACTAATAGCCGAATTAAATAAACTAAATTATAAGAATGTCTCAAATCTACCATTTTTTTCATAAAAATTAAGTTCAAAAGTTCATAATACCCCTATTAATAATTGTTTTTATTTTTTTTAAAAACATAGGAAATTCGTAGTGACACAAATATGGATATATATTTTGTAGGAGAGATTTGGTTTATTTAATGTGTGATAATATATGTTTTTTTTGTCAATTGTAGGAGATTTGGTTTATTTTCTTACTTATCCTGAAAATTCAATATTTTTTTTCATCTTTATCCGTCATGTGTGGTCTTTTACATGATTTTGTTTTCATTTCTTTAGTTCCCATGTTTTTTATGTTGTTGGAGTCTTGTATGTTTGTATCCACGTTTTTAGCATTTTTCATTTTTTCCTACATATTCCATAGTTTTGTTGGAAATATGTTTTGGTTTATTTCTTGTGTTGATAAATATACTAAAAAATGAAAAAAATACATTTATATATTGTTTGGTATATATGATGGTATATTGTAAAAAATGTCATGTTTGTGTACTTACGAAATATACCATTGTATTTTTTTTAGGGGAAAAAAAATATATCGTTGTACATTAATATTCAACAAATAAATGTAGTTTATATGCATTCCATTTTTATGCGTAATATACGAGGTTTAAAAATATGGTGTAAACTTCTTAACTTGTTTTACTAGTTAATTAAGTTTAAGTTCTCTTAATTGTGTATTGAAGATGTGTATTAAGATTAGTGCGAAAGTAAGCTAAGTATGTAATGAATGATACATTTGAAGTGCTACAAGTTTATGCATTCAGGTTGTAAGCATAACCAATGCATGAAGAGTTTGAGAAGTTTAGAAATGACAAGCTGTAAAAAAGGGGTAAGAAATTATGCTAAATATGGAATGTTGAGTTCTCGGGTAAAGAAGGAAGAAGTTAACACTTAAAGTAAATAGAAGACTCCATGCATTGGAGCTTTGAGGCGCCATACAGCCCGTTCTGTTAAACTATGCGGTCAAAGGTCCAAGAAGGGGACGTTATGGTTAAGTTCAACAAAGTGGTATGAAGAAAGTATGCGATCAACCTTGTATGCCAATGTTGAGGCTAAGCTAACAAACGAGGCGGCAGAAGATCATGCATTGAAGGTGACGCTCAGAGGGTATGACAATAAGTAGAAGTATACGCTGACAAGAAGAGGCTTCAGTGGCCACAAAGCCATGTGACGAAGTTAAGCTGAGGAGTTCAACTTAATTAACTGGTAAGCAAGTCAAGTGGCAACCTTGCAAATGTTAATTGAAAGATAAGTATGTCAGGTGGCATTTAATTAGTTTGAAATGTCATACAAACCTAAGTATAAATTAACTAGATGAAGAAGAGAAATGGTTGACTAAATTTTCTTACGTTTGAGAGAAGAAGTATTGCTGCCACCTGAAGACTCTAAAGTTTGAAGAATTCTTGGCAAGTTGAAGGAAATTCCAATCAATTCAAAAGGGAATAATGTTCAATTTCTAATGTAAGTGAAAGTTAAGATACTTATAAGCAAATTCGTCGAAGAAAGTTTATCTAAGTGAATGTTGGGATTAAACTTATGAATCTAAAAGACTGAATTTGAAATGATGTTGTGGATGAATAAGCAGGTAGCTGCAAACGAAGAACAAGCAAGCAGCCGACCCATTTATGATGTGTGTTGACGCATATGGGCATAGACAAAGTTCACAACTAAGGCATTTTGAATTCGTCGCATAGTAGATGTTCATTGCATAGGCTAAGAAGGTGTTTCAGTGCTTACCCGAGCACCTTGAGGAAGGATTTCCAATTCTTAGCCAAGTTATAAACTAAGATGAGTAAGAATAGCTGATGTGGTAAAGATGATTTATGATGCATTGAACTTAGCTGTGATGCGATAAATTACTAGTATACGATGAAGTTAAATTTATGCATTAAGCTAAAGAGGGAGTTAATTATGCTGACCAAAGGACCTTTCCTTGTTTCAGGGTAGACGCAAATAGAAGAAGCTTATAGACCCTTTGGATAAGTAACTTAAGACAGTGAATGACTAGTTTTTAAAGTATTTTCTAACTATTTTACTTATGAATGTTCAATGCCTAGTTGCTCTTGCTTCAATGTCCAATGCATGCTTTTAGTAATGGGAATTGAGTTTACGTATGATTGATGTTTCTAAAGACAATTTTTATATGAAATCTCCATGCGTTTTACTTGAATTTTTATGCCATAACTTAGCATTTAAATGAATTATCCATTGATCCTGTAAGTTTGAAAGCATGCTATTTAATGATGTTAATATGTTCAGTGATATGAAAACCTACTCCTAGCTTTGGCACCGAAGGTATGGTAAGATAAGCAGGATCCTGTTCAATTCTATGTGCACGTAGGAATTACGTTATCAACGTTGATGAGATTGAACAAAAAGACTCTCTCTCAACTAAGGTTATTAGGGATTGAGCAAAAAGGCTCTATCGTATGTTCAGGCAAGGGAGTAGAGGCATTCTACAGGATATGTTGATGAGTTTTAAACTAAGGTTTTTATGTAATATTTTCTTTATTTCTTAAATGTTTCTGAACCCTGGTATGTTAATTAGAATATTTTGTTTTAAAGTTGTTTATATTATCGGTTATGAAAGCATGTTTTTTTTAAAGAAAGTCACTCACTGGACTTTCTGGCTCACTCTTTTTAATGTTTCCTTCCCAGGTAGCGGTCGACATCCCAAGGCCTTGCAGTTCTGCCAGTCAGTCACTTCTCAAACCTTCAGAAAAGTGTGAAGCTTAGGTGGCTCATCGTGTTTTGTTAATCCAGTCTTTATGTTCATGTCACGGGAAATAGGGTAGAGTTTGTGTTGAACAGGTGTTATAAATGGTTTGGTTTTTTTGAAACTATTAAGTATGTTGAAGTTGATATTCTGATTAGTAGAAATTTGTATGCTTTGAGCCATTGTTGAGCTTGCATGTTAAGTTCTAAAGAATTATAACTGCTAATCAGGTTTAACGGGTGCTAAAGACACAGGTTTTCAGGCGTATGTCTGACAGTAGTTGTCATAAGAGGGTTGATAATTGTTGTCTTCACATCTCTTTCTAGATTAAGAGGGTAATATAGGGATGGGTGTGACATATAGGACGTCTATATCAAATGTAATTAGAAGAGTACAAATTTTAGATAAGTTATGTAATATATACATCATATTATGATACATATTTCACGTATTTTGTTGTATATATACATGTATATTTAGTTATTTTACAAATATATACCCTATATTGTATGCTTGACTAATATCAGAATATGATCAAGTGCACAAGATATCCTATATTGCACATATATATTAGTATATGTCTATACAAATATACTACAGTATATTATATGGTAGTTCGCTGAAATATACTACGGTATATTGTATTGTCATTCACTGTAATATATCATGAACATTATGGTATAAAATTGTCAATTTTTTTTATAAAAAAAAAAAAAAAAAAGTCGTATAGATAAGCAAACAACATGAAATGGAGAACATTGAAACTTTATATCGTATAAAATATGAAATAATAATAATAATAAATTATTGATACTTTTTTAGTGCAATCATTGATATCTAATATCATAGAATCATAAAAAAAAATTAAAAAAATTAATAATTGTGCATTTAATGTGAAATTGGTTTAGCTAAAATCAAGGAAATTGAAATACAGCTGTTAGGGAGTGTAAAGTTTGATAGTGGATCTGTTGAAAATTTTCAGAATTCAAAATAAATTAGATGAGACTCATCCGGGTGTAATTTTTTTAATTAATTAATTAGAAAATAATACATATATTAAATGAGATATTGTACCAAAAGATTATAATTGTCCTAAAATTAATTTTTGCATAAATCTGGTTAGGAAATATAATTAAAGTTTAGGACATTTGTAGATATGGTTTGTGAAGTAGGCCAATTCTATAAATCTTTCAATAAGATAAATATGAACAAAAATATCCATTACAACCAAAATAAATTTTTCAATAAGGTTTGAATATTGCTACTAACAAGCTAAGTTTGGTTTAATTCTTTAAAAAATATTTAATATTGTCACAAACAAATTTTGGTTCACACATAAATTACGCATATCAAATTATTTTTAAACATGATATATATTCTTGAACATTCCAAATTTGTTAAATATTAAACTTTACATATTCACGACATAAAAAGATTAATTCATTTTTAATTATCAATAACAAACTAGTGTAAAACATAATTATCACATAACTCAATTCACATAATTTCAAACACAATTATTACAAAACTCCAGTCACAACAAACATAAATTTTCATTCACCCCATCCCACCATCCTCCGACCCCCAACTAGGGGTGAGCAAGGATAGTCGAAAAACCGAGTCATGGAGGTTGGTTTTTCAAAAAATCATTCATTGATCTGTTTTGTCAAAATATAGTTAAAAACCGACCACCTCTAATCGATGTGTAAATCGAAACTGACCGCCACCAACCGAATATTAATATCATATCTTTTTTGTTATATATATTATATATTTTTACTATAAAATATATTCTTCCTTCTCCCAACTTTCAAAACTAATTATTACTTTACATTCTCTCTCTTCTCCTTTCTTTCAACTTCCAAGAAGCATCATTATTTTTTTCCCCTCATACAAAAATGAGATTGAAGGCATAAATAACATCCAAATCACCTTTTAAATATTTCATCAACAAAGTTTCAACTAATATTAAAAAATAAGAATGATAAAAGAAATAGTACAAAAAGCTACACACCTTCAAAGAATTTAACCGAGAAGAAGATCAATCAACCTTCGAATGAAATCTTTGAACAAAAGAAATAAAAGTATTTGAATAAGTAATCATATAATCTAACAAATAAAGAGAACAATCTCTAATCACATAAAGTTCCAAATAAAATTTTGTTCAACAAATTTTGAATATAATACATCATGTTTTAATCAAACAATGAGCTCCTAAGTAAAATTCAATCACATAAATAGTATCCAAACCACAATAATCACAAAATATTCTCAAAATCCAAATTTAAACAAAAACCTACACTCAATCACAAAAATTGCTTCCAAATCACAATTTATCTACACAAATGAAATTAATAACTTTCCAAATTGAGCCATCAAATTGAAATCAATAACTTTCCAAATTGATTCACGATCATACATCAAATTTTTATCGTTTAAGATCATGTCTTATTGATTAATTCCTTTTATTATTAGTTTTTAAAACAAATTTCTCCATAAAATGATCTTCTTCTTAATTTTGCCTTTATTTCTATGCTACACAAAATGCCATTTTGCAAGCAACACAAATTTTCCCTACACTTCTATATAACACAAATTGTTCTTACGTTGTGTGCTACATGGAACACCATTTAAACTCCAATTTTGGTTCAAGGCAAAATGTCACTTCTTAATATCTAAAGTAGATGAAAAAAGCATAAAGAAAAAGAGAGAACAAGAAATCCACACTAAAATTCTCGAATTAATTCAGTAACCATCAACAAAATTTTCTCCAACCCATCATTTGCAAAATATTAAACAAGAAAAAGAATCAAACCCCACAAAAGTTCAAACCCAAAGTCAATGACCAAACAGCAGCAGCAAAATAGGGAGATCACAAAACCTATTCCTCTTGTTCGCCTTATTCTTTAAAATGGGGTCCAACTGAATGAAGATTTTAAAACGTTGTGGTCAATCACCAAAAAATTTATCATTGACAATGAAAGCTCCTCTGAATGGTGATGGTTCTCTGAACGTGTAGGTAAAATTGAAAATGGGGTGGTCCTCTGAACGGCAACGAGGATCCCTCTTCTAAATGTTCCTCCCAGCTTTAGATGAATGGCACGGGCGACTCCTCTTCTTAGAACGACGGACTAAACGAGTAAAGACTAAACTCTAAGTTAATGGTTTAAACAACACCTCTTGCGACTAAATCTTATTTCATCGCAAGCTATTGCTTTGAATTCTACGTTTTATCGCAGATTATTACGACAAAAGTCCTTTCGTCGCAACACAAGTTTGCCACTAAAGTCCATTTTGTCGCAAACCCTAAGATTGGGTGTCAAATATCCCGCCAATTAATTAAGCTAACAAGTATCAAAATCATTTTTTGTCGCTCACTGCAACAACTTTGAAATTCGTTGCATGCCACTTGTGACGATTCGAATATTCGTAGGATACCACTTGCGATAATTAAATTTATTCCTCACAAGATTGGGACTTATCAGTTTTTCATCCTATGGATAGATAAGAAAGATGTATTTCGTCGCTATAGTTGCAACATTGTGAATTTCGTCGCTAGATATTCGTTGCAAAAAGTTATAATTCTTGTAGTGACTACTTCCGCCCTAAATTCCTTCATTTATTATCTACTTTCTACAATTGGTTTTAAAAAATAAACTAAAATTTGGAAACTAAAAAAATAGCTTTTAAAAAAATTGTTTTTGGAATTTGACTAAGAATTCAATCGTTGTAGTTAGAAAATTGTAAGAAGTTGGGAGGAAATAGACTTAATTTTAAAAAACAAAAAACTAAAAACTAAAGTTTCATTTGGTAATCATTTTATTATTATTATTTTTTTAAAAAATTAAGCTTATAAACATTACTTTTACCTCCAAATTTCTTTACTTTTCACCAATGGTTTAAAAAACCAAGCTAATGTTTTAGAATTAAAAAACGTAGCTTTCAAAAGGTTATGTTTTTTGAATTTGGCTAAGAATTCAACCATTGTACTTAAAAAAGATGCAAATCATTATATGAAATGTGGATGAAATAGAATTAATTTCAAAAATAAAAATAAAAAAACGAAATGATTATCAAATGAGACTTAAATGATTACCAAATGGAGCTTTAACTTCCGAGTTTTCAAGTCATGAGCAAATAGTTGTTTTATAAAAATGAAGAATTTTAAATTTTTAAATATGGAAAACTTATCATCTTGGTTATTGGAGAAAGATAAATTTAGTTAAAAAAAATTAAAATAGTAATAATGTAATTAATTTTATAATTGAAGTCCTAACATACAACCAGCTACTTAATTGAAGTTGGGTCTAAATAACCTTAAGTTTTGTTTTTATTTTTTATTTTTTAAAAAAGATAACCACTACTTTGAATAGAGTGATAAAAAATTAAAAAAGAAAATTCAAATAACATATATTCATGGTCATAATAAGTAACATTAAGCACTTTAAGTATTTTTCAGTTTCTAAATTTGGAAGAATATACTTGTTTTGTCTAATTTTTAAAATGTATCTTTTTTTAAGAATAGGTTTCTTCTTAAATTTTTTAATTATATTAAATAATTATATGGAATTTAAGATAAAATAATTTTAAAGAGAGAAGATTATATTTAAATATTGTTTCTCTAATTTAAAATGTCATATAATTAGTTTTTTTAAATAATATTATTATTTAAGGTATTTTTTAAAGCTATTAAATTTGGGAACTAAAAAGGTACATCTTAAAAATCTAGAACTAAATATACCTATTATTTAAAACTTGGAGATAGATAATTTTCCTGTAAAATAAATACGACAAACATTAGGTATTAAATCACATTTAAAATTTCATGAATTATACGTTGGGCTTAGCCCATTCAGTTGAATCTTGGGCAGAACACTTTCTTTTGATGTCCATTTTAAAAGTACATGGCTTTGTTTCCCAAATAAATAAATAAATAAATAAATATCAAATTGTTTTGAATTATCACTCTACTTCAAATTCTATTCATCATTTTTTTTTTTAATTTATACAAATAGAAAAAATGTCAAACTATTTATAGAAATAATAAAAAAAAAATCGATAGATAATAATAGACTTTATCAGCGTCTATTAGTGATAGAGTTCTATCAGTTTCTATCTATAATAGACACTGACTTCTTTCAGACTCTATAAAAAAAATAAAATTTTACTTTTTTTAAATAGTTTTCCTTATTTTTCTATTTTTTAAATTTTTTTTATTTTTTATTTTGAATTAGTAAAAAAATCTTTCTTTTTAAACTCCACTCTACTCCAATTTTCGTAATCCTTTCTTTTTCTTCTTTTTTTTGTTATTTTATTTTCAAACTTTTTTCCTAATTATTCTTTTTTATTGTTTATTGTTTTTTCGCATTATCAGACTTTATTTCATTTTATTTTATATTTTTCAGTATTTTTATATTTATCGTTAAATCGTTGAGAATAAAGTTCAGAATACCATTAGTTTTTTACGTAAAAATAAAAGTTCAAAAGTATATTTTTCATTAGTTTTTTTAATTATTTTTATGTAAAAATCATTAGTACCTTATTTCAAAATACCATGAACTTTCAAAATTTTCATCAATACTTTTAACTTTTTATATTAAAACAAAGTTTGAAATAACATTATTGTTAGTAAAAAGATGAAAACCGTTAATACCATATTTTAAAAATACTCTCGAACTTTGCATGAATACTATATAGACAAAGCGGTTTATCTACACCCCCATAGATTACATCCCTTTTCCATTTCTCTCTCTCTTTCAGTTTGTAGCGGTTCCCCACTTTTTCATCTTTTTGTTCCTCACTTCTTCAATACCCTCTTAATGTTCTTTCAATCTCCAATCTCTAAAATCTCCTCAATTTCTTCTAATTTTTCTCTTCTTAAATACCTGAATGGAAAAGCTCTCTTTAAAAAAAAAAAAAAAAAAAAAAAAAAAAAAAAAAAAAAAAAATCAAGCTCAAACATAATTATAAGAAAATTTAACAATCAAATAGTCAATTTTTTTTAAATATTTTCTTGAGATTCCAAATTTTAAGTTAAAATATAAAATCTTACCGAACCTCTAAATCAAGATCTTTTAAAACTTAGTAAAATGACGAATCATCAAATACTTAAAAAAAAGCTAAAAGGGGAATAAGATCTTTGATAATTGAGAACCTCTAAACTAATCACTATAAATATATTAATTTGAATTGCAAAATGGATAAACAAAGCCTTTCATTGCTACAAATTTAGTAATACACATGTTTTTTTCTTTTTGTGATTT
Source organism: Benincasa hispida (assembly GCF_027475165.1). Taxonomy (NCBI): domain Eukaryota; kingdom Viridiplantae; phylum Streptophyta; class Magnoliopsida; order Cucurbitales; family Cucurbitaceae; genus Benincasa; species Benincasa hispida. The sequence goes on along the minus strand of NC_143484.1, from coordinate 56,999,215 downwards.
CCTCCATAAGTTGTCCTCAAAATTATGACTCAAATGCTTAACGTGTACTCTTTTGTTGTTTATTAAATGCAACATATGTAAACCACATTCAACTATTAATATACAATTTAAGAAGAAAAAAAAAACATATTGTCTTAAGGTCCGTTAGTGGTTCCATTATTCTTCTTTCTTCTTTCTTCTTGCTATAACCCTATATACCTTTATTGGTGGGGATAATTTAGAGATTGGAAAATAGAAGAAGATGAGTAAGAGAGTATTGAAGAATAGAGTGAAACTAGAAAGTGTTAGATCCTAGATTAAAGCATGAGAAAGAGGAAATGGATGAAGGAAGTGATGAGATGCAAATAAAACGATTTTTGTCCAATACTAACGAAGAGAATTTTTTTAACTTAAAAAAAAAATCGTTTAGGGTATTAATATAACATTTGAAAGTTCAACTAATTTTTAAAATGAAGTATTTATGGTTTTTCTCTACATATATTAACACAATGTATTATTTATTATTTATTTTTCTAAGTGTAAGGGTATGCATGAAACATTTGAAATTCTATAATTTCTATTTTTTTAATTTTATGATTCTTTTTCTTTTAAGTTTAATATATTCTTTAACCTTTTTTAAGTTTACAATTATCATGAAAAATTTTTAGAGTTTAAACAGTTGTAAATATAGCCATCAAACCTAAATTATTAGTAGATATAGCATAAAATAAAAAATAAAAAAAATTACAAATATGGTAAAATTTAGATAGTCTATAAGTGATAGACCATATCACTAGTAAGAGTCTATCAGTGATATATCATAGTAAGAGTCTATCAACAATAGAAATCTATCTAGATTTTGCTATATTTGTAATTTTTTAAAATATTGTCATATACTTGGTTATTATTCTTAAAAATGCTACATAATGTAATTATTCATTTTTTTTAAAAAAAGTATAAAGTTCATGAATATTTTCAATAATTGTGTCTATTTTAGTGTATATATATAAACTAGTTTTAATATATATATATATATATATATATATATATATATATAAATCTACCAATGAAATAGGGAGGCCTATGTCACAATGCTGTATATAGTCTCAAATAAACAGCTGGAAAATTTAAGTGCAACAGTCCAGAGAAGTGTCTCCAAAATTCACAAATATTGTTCCATTGGGTAATTAAAAACAGACTTCCATCCAAACCTATCACACCATTAAATTTGGATTCCTACTTTTATTAGGTACAAACAAAAAGTCTACATTAATCAGGAAAGAGAATTATTATTGATAAATAAGTAACCACGATTATCTTTAATGATTAGAGATTTTTTTAGTGCAACAGTAAATTTAAAATTTTTTGTCAAGGACATAACTGCATATAAGTTCAGAATTTTAGTCATTGCATGAACTTCCAGTAACATCTCGAGTTTTTCATAATTCAAATTTTGTATGTTGGTAAAATTTGAAGATAATTTTGTTAATTTTGAAATTCAATTTTATATAAAGGAAATATTTGGATTTATGTTGCAATTAATTTAATTTTAAGTAAGTTAATTTTTAGTTAGTGTCGAGATTTTTTTAAAAAAATTAAAATTTAGAGAATGTGATTGGTTTGATTTTGAATTTATAATTTGAAGAGGAGGAGAAAATGGTTTTAAAAATATGTATGTATTTGTGTATTTAAGGAATATAATAAAATAAAATGAAAGGATGTGATAAAATTAAATAATATGTATAAAAATTAAATAATATATGTTTTTTAAAAAAACCTCTATTCTCTTTCCCTTTCGTACACAAACCGAGACCTCCCCCCAAATTTTTCCTCATCGCGTGAACACCTCCCCAGCCCTAACTTTGTCACCCGCTCGTCGTTCGTCATCACCGGAATCGTCTTCAGTCGCACCGCCATGAGTCGTCCAACCTTGCGCTGCCACTCATCCCTCGCACAGCCGCGACCAGGCTGCACATTCGCGTTTCCAGTCACCCAGTCCGTTCGCGTCGCTTCACGTCCATCAGCCCTCTTCAACGCGCCACTAGTCAGACGCAAAGCCAGCCCTATCCATCGCCGCCGAAGCTGCCATGTCATTTCGTTCCTCACGCCCACTGTCCAGCCACCGGTGAGCTGCCATTGTCTTGTCGGAATCTTGTTTTGGGGTGAGACTCTTGATAATTTTGTGGGATTCTTTGCAAAATCTTGAATACCCATTTGATTTTGGGTTAGATCGTTGATACCCTTTCTGTTTGGACCTTTGATTCAAGGGTTGGAGAATTTGAAGGTGTTGCCTGTTGAAAACGGTAAGATCCTCAAAATGACGAACAACAAACGATCAAGGCACAACGGTCAAGCAAAGAACAAAACCTGCAAAACAGAAACTCGTTATAGGTTGAGTCATGGAGTTCGCTCTCCTTAAGACGTTTCACGGCTCCGTCCAAGTGTGCAAGCAAGTCTGGAATATTGCCACGTCATCCCCAAAATAAAACAGGCAAAGAAACCCGGCACCGTTACCAACCGGAACACACACCCTTTCTAAAACCCACTGCTCGAAAAACGAAAATTGGAAGAGTTAGGAGAGGAAAAGAGAACATTGGAATGAGAGTGAATGAATAATTCGTGTAAATGAACTATTGAAGGTCACGCCTTTTATAGGCCTTCGGCGTGAAACGATAGCAAGCGAAAGAGGCGAAGAGCCTCAGAACGTGTAATGCTCAAGCCGACGAATCGGACTCGCGAGGACGAGAGGACTTTTCCTTTTTTTCAGTTTTAAAAAATAATAAAAATAATAAATAATAATATTTTTATTAAAATTAATAATCACATGCAACGCGTGTAAGACATTCACCGAACCCACATTGGTCTATCTCCTCACTCCCTTTAAAACATGGATACCCCTTAAGGCCCAAACCCAAAGCTCAAGATTGGAGTACATAAGGGAGGCTTCCAAATCAAAATCTTCCAATGTGGGATTCTCCAACCAAAGGTTGATTCCCTCTTATTAAAATTAAATTCTCACCCAACAATCCCCCACTTGGAAATTTAATCAAAAAAAGAAAGGAAAAATATTTCATCGAGCAGTTTCAGTCTATACAACACTGTGCATAAACAAAGGTGTCTTACGACTTGAACCTTTACGTAGTGTAGATGAATTAGAATATACTAGAGTAACCCTTGGTTTTGAACTCTATCTCTAACAGCATCTAACACAGAGTGTCATTAGGGTGTAGTACGAAAGCCCGTGCTTTAAGGCCTAGCACGTGTATCCCGGTTTAGTGAACGCTCTAGAGAGTTTGCCTACAAACTCCATAGGAAGCGGCCCTCACTTCCACATTCACATAAGTGAGTCTATCAAGAGTACTCCTGTAGCTAGGTACCCCATTTGTCATCAATTATAGATCTTATTAAGAACTGAGTTCAACCTTTCTTACGCTTCAGAATATCATGCTCGGACTATAAGTCATAGGAATGGAACTCTGTATTTAGTTTAGCATGATTCATTATATATCACTCGTGATCAGTTATTACCCGTTGAACCTGTTTCTTGGGATCTCCAGTCTACAGGTTTGGTTTTCCTCACCGTGATTCATCTTTCTATAGGCATGAGTCTCATCCTTTCTGAGGTTCTGAAAACCTTTTCTCTAACCAGTCCTTTCGTCAAAGGATCTGCCAAATTTTAATCAGTCCATATGTGATCCACTCTAACTGCACCAGTAGTGAGAAACTCTCTAATGGTACTATGCTTACGACGTATTTGTCGTCTCTTTCTGCTATAATAATGGTTCTGAACTTTTGCAATTGTTGCAGTACTATCGCAATGGATCAATATGGCTGGTACCGGCTTTTCCCATAAAGGAATCTCTGATAGACTTCTAAGTCAATCTGCTTCTTCACTAGCTGTCGTTAGTGCTATCATTTCTGACTCCATCATAGATTGAGCTAAAATAGTTTGTTTCTTGTACTTCCAAGGTAGGGGTGTTATGTTTCCATCAACTTAAATATCCCAGCCTAGCCAGAACCCGCCTTAGACAAAATGTCCTTTATAGATAGATTTGCTACACTTTAACCTTTTATTGGTCAATTTAATCTTATTAAACTGATTAAAAGATTAAAGCCTAAGGGTTACTAATCATATTAAAACCTTGATCTTAGGTCGATGTCATCCAAGTTTTAAACATTTTAAAACCATGAATTAAACCTAAGTGAGCATGCATGTCTTTCTTATTGCTTTTAATTCTAATTTCTCTTTAACCTTTAAAAGGAAACAACTAAAACATTGCCACACAACGAGGTATTTATAACGCTTATAAAATAACCTATGTGTCATGCTTCATGCAATGTCCGATCATTACTATATATAACTTTCATATACATGTAATAACCAAGCAAACATACTTTCCATACACCCTTATACTATAACAATTATAATATAAAGATGATGCATGTCAACGCTTTTATGCATGCATAAATATAACTCTTATATTATTTGATGTATGAGCATGCTCTTACATAATTAAATCATGATTCTCTAACATTTATAATTAAAGAGATGATACAACCAATGCATAACCTAAGGTGGGATTTTCTTGTCAATTTGAACATTTCAAACTAACCCAAAAACTGATTCTCAACTTTATCAAAGCTACCAAGGGGACCTTATGGACCTATGGCTCGAAATTCCAACGATACATGAATAGCTGACTAAACTCTTTAGCCACGAGATCCACCATCCGTTAACTGTCAGACATTCCACTAAAGATCGACAGCTGAACTCTTCTTACCACAGATATATTTCTGTGTCCATCGGATATAACCAATCATGAGTACAATGACCCTTCATAGATGTTCGTAAGTACAGCTAGGCCAATTTATCGTTTTGCCCCTATAGTTACATATCACTCCTTAAGTACCACTGATTCCTCTAATGAACAATACAACATAGTCCAACTATGTGTGAACACCTCTCAGGCCAAGAGAAAGTGTGTGGCGCCACATCGTTCAAGCCCTAGAATCAGCCCCTTAAGGGAGCTATCTATCTACTTGCCCTTGCATTGGGGAATGAGTGAATTCCATCTTGTGTAGTTGAGTTCCCAGCTTCCAAATCAGACGAATCCCCAAAGTGGTAGGTTTGAGTCGGCGAACTGGCCACTCACACCCATGCAAATCAAAGGACCACCCTCAATGGAAAGAGTTTCCAAATCACTCAGGATTGAGGTCATGTTACCTGTGGTCATCCTAATGAAGTGAAGTCTCTGTCATGAACGGTGTAATATAACAAGACGTTAACACTTCGTGGTCAGGTCTTATACAAACTCTTTGTATACGACGCCCCCCCTCGCATGTCTCCTATATGAATGATCAAGATCAGACCATCTGTGACAAGTCATAACACTTGTAACTATTCTACAAAGCGGGCCGCATCCGTAGCGTTACCAGGATAAGGTTTCCCTCCTATATCCATATACTATAGACCATTTTAGTTATCTCTTAAGACATGATCCACTTGTATGTCACCACATACATGCTTAAGTTACATAAAGATAATCAGGGATTTTAGGTTTATTGGTTTGTGGAAAGCAAATAAAACATTCAACTTAGCAAAATCAAGAAGTGAAGTAAAATATCATATATTATACATCACATGCGTTCGTACAAACTATTTACAAAGTACAGGACACGAGACTTTAGGGCATCAACCCCAACAGTGCCAAGTTCTATTTGACTCAAGTGAATCCATCTCATCATTTATGACTTCTTTCCATAAGTTGGCATCTACTGAGGACATGGCAGCTCTCAGATCTTTAGAATCTTCTTCTATATGTAGTTCAGGAAGTCATTTCCAAAATCTTTAGCAGTTCTAGCTCTTTTGCTTCTTCTAGGTTATGGGTCAGTTTCCTCTCTAGGGTTAGGATTTCTAACTAGGGTTGGACCACTTGATCCAGAACCTCACTAGTGCATGATTTAAAAGAAAATCTATCTTCAAAGAAGTCGGCATCATTTGACTCAATGATCACTCGGTGCACTAGATCATAGAATCTATAGGCTTTACTATTTAAGGCATAACCTATAAAGATGCACTTGTAAGCTCTACTAGCCAACTTTCTCCTTTTTGGGCCTAGAATCCTTACAAAGGCTAGACAACCCCATGTTCTAAAGTAGGACAAGTTTGGTTTCTTATTCTTGAGAATTTCGTCAGGTGAAGTTTTGTTTTTAGACTTTGGGATCCTATTTAGGACATAATACACGGTAAGGATGATTTCACCCCACCAATAAGATGTGGCTTTTGAACTAAGTAAAATAGCAACTACTAGCTCAGTTAAAGTTCTATTTTTCCTTTCGGCTTTTCCGTTCATTTCAGGAGAATAAGGTGCGGTCTTTTCATGAATTATTCTATGTGAGTTAAAGAACTCATTAAAACTGTCCGAGTCGTACTCGGTTCCCCTATCACTACGAATTCTTTTAACATTTCTATTAAATTGATTCTCTATTTCAAAAACAAAAAGTTTGAAGGCATCAAAAGCATCACTTTTGTTTTTCAGCAAGTATACAAAAGTAAAATCAGAGTGCCTGACTACAATACTCGCATTTATCAAAATCATTCGTGGATAACTTAGGTATCATTTCCAGGCTAATCATGTTACTAATTAAATTCTTATTCACATGATAAAGTCTATCATGCCAAAAATTCATAGAACACAGCATATACACAGAAGATTTCATTTTATTGAGGTCTAAATTTAATTTGAACATTCCCTCGGTTGCATACCCTTTCCCTATAAATACATTGTTTTTGGTAAGGGTATATAGGTTTGCCCCTATAGTTTGAGTAAACCCAACTTTGTTGAGAAGATAGCCCGAGATCAAATTCTTTCTTATCTCTGGAGTGTGCAGGAAGTCCTTCAGCACAACAGTCTTCCCAGAGGTAAACTTCAGTTCCACCTTGTCGGTTTCAGTAACTTTCATGGAGTGGTGATCCCTCAACAGAATATTCTTATCTTTAGTTTCAGTATAAGTTTTAAATAGACTAAGGTCGTGACAGACATGACGTGTAACTCCAGTGTCTATCCACCACCCTTCACAACCACCGATCACATTTACTTCAATGATCATGGCGACTAACGATTCTTCTATCAGGTTCGCCTGTCCAGCAAGACAATGCATGTTTCTACAATTCCTAACCATGTGCCCAAGTTTATTACAATTAAAGCAAAGGAACTGTACCATTTCTCCTTAAGAGGGCTTCTACTTTTTCTATTGGTTCTGGTTGCTGGAGCCACGGTTCTGGCCTTTCCTCTTTGTCCCCTTGGATTTTTTGTCAAGTTTTACCACGGTAAAGGCGGGTTTCCCAGGTACTACATTCACCTCCTTCCTCTGATCCTATTTTTTAGTTTTCTCCTCGATCCTTAGTTGGGTGATAAGACTTTCCAAGGAGAACTCTTTGGTTTTATGCCTCAAAGTGTTCTTAAAGTCCTTCCACAAAGGGGGCAGTTTATTAATAATAACAGCAACTTGGAATTGTTCGTCTAGAGGCATACCTTCAGTAATTATCTCATGTGTTATCTTCTTGAGTTCATGGGATTGGACCTCCACGGATTTTTCAACTGTCATTTGGAACTTGAAATAGCGGCTAACAACATATTTCTTCGACCTGACCTCCTCGGTGTCATATTTCTTTTGCAGGGCATCCCATACCTCCTTCGCTATTTTCATTGTACTGTAATAGTCATACAGATCATCAGTCAAACCATTTAAAATAAAGTTCTTACAAAATAAGGCTTTCTCCTCCCAGTCAGCAGCCTCTTTTATCTATGGTTCAGTTGATTCTTCTAAAGGGACAATCGGCTTATCTCTGGTACAAGTTTCGACAACTTTCTTGACGATGAGAAAGAACATCTTTTGCTTCCACCGTTTGAAGTTCGCTCCTTCGAACCGGAATGGATAGTTGAGGTCAGATATCATAATGTCATTGTTGGTAGTAAGGGCCATTAGTGATGTGGCGAGAAAACGTTTTAAAATTGTTGAAAACAGCAAGACCCTCAGAACGACGAACAGCAAACGATCAAGGCACGATGGTCAAGCAAAGAACACCTGCAAAACAGAAACTCGTTATAGATTGAGTCGTGGAGCTCGCTCTCTTTAAGAAGTTTCGTGGCTCTGCCCAAGTATGAAAGCAGGTCTGGAATATTGCCACGTTGTCCCAGGATAAAACAGCCAAAGAAACCCGATCGGAAATGTACCGTTACCAACGGGAACACACACCCTTTCTAAAACCCACTGCTCGAAAAACAAAAAATGGAAGAGTTAAAAAAGGAAAAGAGAACATTGAAATGAGAGTGAATGAATAATTTGTGTAAATGAACTGCGGAAGGCCACGCCTTTTATAGGCCTTCAGCGTGGAACGGTAGAGAGCGAAAGAGGCAGAAAGCCTCAGAATGTGCAATGCTCGCGCAGAAGAATCGGACTCCAAACGAGAGGACTTTTCCTTTTTTTCGATTTTAAAAAATAATAATATTTTTATTAAAATTAATAATCACAGACACGCCTGCCTCACCACGCCACGCCAACCTCACCGGATGGACGATGACGACGGCACGTGTGTGGGACGTCCACCGAACCCACATTGGTCTATCTCCTCACTCCTTTCAAAGCTCAAGATTTGAGTGCATAAAGGAGGTTTCCAAATCATATAGATTTCCTACCCAAGACCAAGGAGAATTTTTTTTTAAAAAAAAAAAAAACCCTAAAAATATATGTTATAAACCCCCAAGTCAATATGCATTCATTTATTTGATATATGTGAATTATATATTGTGGTATATACCTTTGTTTATTTGATATATACTGTGATTTATATTGAACATTAAGTCAATATGTGATTTATATACTGTGGGATAACTGATAAAGAAATTTGATTAAACAATATATACTTTTAATTTTGCATATTATAATATCTACTCTTAACTTTGAATATGGTAAAATCTACTCTTAATTTTATATATACTCTAAGGTATATTGAAAATGTTCCAAGGTGTATTGACAATGTTTTAAGGTATATTGATATACATATAAGAACATTGGAGGAATATATTAAGACATGAGCGGAAGCATATGATTGGTCTCATTAACTCATTCATTGATTTCGCTTGTCATTTGTCGGCATGCTCTTACCCTTACCTGAAAAATAAACATGAGAAAGAGTGAGTATAAAAATCTCAGTAAGTAACCCCACTACTGAGGTCAAGCTAAGCATTTATGTCAAATAAATGTAACATGAACTGAAACTCTATACTAGTGGGACCTGAAGATTTCTCTTACTAGATTCACTATTTTACCTTTCCTCTAGATGTGCATCACTTTCGCACACGTCAGGTCCGATATATATCTCTTTCATATACATTGAACCCTCTGGGAAGGCATCACTTTCATACACCCTGAGTCGTATCTATGAATGTAAGGATGTGCACCTCTTTCATACACATAGCTATGTATAAACCTCTTTCGTATACACATAACCTACTAAGTGTGCACCTCTTTCGTGCACCTCAGATTTTTTTGGTTATGTCGGGTTGTGCACATCTTTCATACACATGGTTATGTATACACCTCTTTTGTATACACATAACCTACTGAGTGTGCACCTCTTTCGTACACCCCAACCCCCATCTAGGTATGTATCACTTTTATACATCCCAGCTCTAGTGCATCTCTTTCATGCACTAGCGCCCTTGAACAAGCAACTCTTTCATACAATCAAATAGAGTGGAAAGGAAAAGAGATCACATCTAAATTCATATTACATGTAACATTTACCTATTCATGAATCCTATAAAATTGTGTAAATAATATCATGCAGATCAGTCTAGACAAGCATGTGTAATCTCCTAAAAATGAATCGACCATAGTACATCTCTTTCATGCACTAGACTCTTTAAAACATTAACATAATGGATCATTCATAATTTCCTTGTAAATCACACGGCATACATTCATAGATCCAAACATAAATCTCATGAAAACATGTACATCAACATATATCTAATTTTCATCTAGTGCTATGGAATTTAAGTGGTAGTGTCACTTATCTCAAAATTTAGGCCTAAGCTCAATCATTCTGCTAATATACCTCGTAAAAATTATAAATCATGCTCATACATATAACATGCTTCAAACATATTATCAGATGCTCATATGTTCTTTCTAAACAGTTCATTCAATCTCAGAACCAACAAAATTATCCTTAATCTTATCGCCCAACACATAAAGATTACTTACCCAAAAAACCAATCCTATTAGCCAACCAAACTTTAACAATTTTCTGTAGAAATTGGACTCTAATTTGATGGGCAATGTTGGGTGAAAATTTAATTTTCAAAAATAAGAGGGAACCAACCTTTGGTTGGAGAATCCCACATTGAAAGACCTCACGCACACAAGCCAGACAGTGTTGTTAGCCACCACCCTACCCTGCCCATGTCAGATAGGAAGCGGCACAAGGAATAGTTAGTCTCGGAATCGGAATATTCTACTACTGCTTTAGAAGCATCAATCTTTCCAGGTCAAATCTTTAGTAGCTCTTGCTCGAGTTCTAGTTCTTTCCCTAGTTGCTGTAGAAGTAGCAGAAACTCCATCAACAGTTGCTTTAGTTGAGGAAGTAGCTTCAAGTACAGTAAATTCTCTATAAAAAGTATAAGGGAGGGGACTGATGTGGATTTATGAAGGCGGATATGGGAGAACTAATGTTCGGAGGATTGTAGGAAAACGAAGGAGCTACTTGGGATTGGAGGAATGCCGAACGCATTGCAGACATGCCGGTGGATATGGTTTCTACTTCTTAGATTAGTCTTCCCATTATCTTCTCTAACCTAGTCAAAAAAAGTATGACTGATTCCGAGGTTGTCGTGCTGACCGTACTAGTGTTGGGGGTGAGAACCGTTGCATTAAGTAGAGATACTCATACCTTGAATAATCATCTATGAAAGAGATAAAATATTCATACGCACCTCGAGCTTTAACATTCATCAGACCACAGAGGTTTGAATGTATAAGCTCTAAGGTTTTTTTGGCTCTATAACCTTTTCTAGTAAAAGGTCGTTTGGCCATCTTGCCTTCAAGGCATGATTCACACACCGATAATGAGTTTTCTTCTAAAATCTGTAAAAGTCCACATTTCACCAACTGCTCAATCCTATTGAGGTTGATGTGACCTAACCTTAGATGCCAAAGATGAATGTTTCCCTTAGGAGAAACCTTTGGTCTTTTAGCTGTTGTCGTTGTACTGAATATTTCAGTATTAAACAAGGCGTTTATGACTTACGACCTTAGTACATACAAGTTATTGTCCATTGAACCAAAACCAATCTCCATACCATTCTTGAAAATAAACACTTTACTCTCAGAAAAGAAGACGGTATAGACTTGTTCAATGAAACAAGAAACCAAGATTAAGTTTCTCTTGATATGAGGAACTACAAAAACATTATCCTGTAACATATAACATTTATTGTCTAAAATACCCACAGCAACAGCTGAAACAACCTCACCAGTACCGACTCGAAGAGTCATCTCTCCCTATGGCTACTTTTTCCAGGAACTAAATCTTTGGTAAGAGGAATTGACGTGATTAATAGCACTCGAATCAAGGATCTAGACAAAATCATCATTCTCTACCAAACACGTCTCCAAAACCAATAAATTATATTTACTGTCTTTGGATATCCTCATCTTTTGGAGAGTAGTGGGATCAATATCAGAACCTAAATAAGCTCCAAGTTCCATTTCAGAGAACACTTCTCGTCTATGAACTTTAACAGAGTCAGCAACATTTACTTTCTCCTCCTGGAGGTTAACTTGGGAACTGACACTATTGGTTTCTTTGTCATCCATCCCTTTGTGCTCAAAAAGTAAGAACTGACGTTCAAATAATTCTTGCAACGAGTCCATGATCTCACGTGCAATGACCATGTTCTCAACCTTTTTGGACAAAGCATCAGGTATGCTAGCCAATATGTGAAGTCGGGCCAATGAATTAACCTTCACCCACACCTCATATGCATTACGAAAACTTCGTGGTGCATCAAGGGTCGAGACTTGAGGACACTCCTCAACCATGACAAACTCGAGGTCGTTTACCACAAAATATATTTTAACAGACTCTTTCCACTATATGAAATTGGTCAAATTAGTGGTATTTAACGGAAAATCAAACATGTTGCTGGAAAAAAAAAACACATTGATCTACATTAGGTTTTAAGTAAATATTCGTTGAAAAAACATACAACATCCAGTACAATTTAGTAAAACTAACATGAACCCCATGTGACATCTAATTTCGTAATGACGTTTCAAAGGTTTAGAACAAAAGCTGCTGAAGAGTGATCAATTTATCCCTCATTTGAATTGAGACATTCTCAAACAACCATTAATACCAGAACAACTTATCTTCTATAACGACTAGTCATCATTGATTTGGTCAAGAAATCATTAACTTACTTAACAATTTTCCGTAAGTGTGACCCGTCATTTTAGGCCATAGAGTTCTGCCCCAAGCAGCCAATCCGAAGGGAAAAAAATCTGATTGGGGCAAAAACTAAAGTGATCTTATCCATTCTGGAGTTCACCTTGATATTGATCAACTGCACAAAACCCATTCGAAGGGGGACGCTCCCAAGGCACCACGAGGGAGTGCAAGAATAATCTCACGGTGCGAATTAATGAAGAAGACCGCAGGACATGTTGACACACACCCTTCACCCACTTACTATAAACACTCTCTCCGTCCACCTTGATATTAACTCATGCAAACACCATCCGAAGGGGGATGCTCCTAAGGCACCACGAGGCCAAGCATGAATCTCAAGGCGTGAACATTCAGGGAGAAACGTGAGTGGAATCATTGACATATCATATATATCTCTTCCTCTTACTGAGTATTTTATAATCTTAGGGTTTCGTTTACTTAGAAAAAACATAGCTAAGAATTTTAACTAAGTGACTTTTTAGGTTTGCCCAAGAGTAAAATTTACTCTAAAAAGTTGAAAAACTTTTGATCATCATCTATTAAACTCTTTAACGGGGTCTTTGATCAACTGTCTCATGCTTGCAGAAAATCTATCTAATTCACCTTTCCAAGTAGGTTCCTAGGTAGGGGTGTTCCGTTTCCGTCAGCTTAAGTACCCCAGCCTAGACAGAACCTGTCTTAAACAAAAGGTCCCTTATAGATAGATTTAATACAATTTTAATCTTTTATGCCAATTAATTTAATCCTATTAATCCGATTTAAAAAGATTAAAATTAGGTTTCTAATCTTATTAGATCCTTGAACTTAGGTCTATCTCAATCCAATTTTAAAACCTTTTTAAAACATGAGTTCGCCTAAGTCCGCATGCAACTCTTTCTTATCGATTTTAGTTCTAATTTCCATTATAACGCTTATAACAGAAACAACCAAAGCCATCCACAATATGAAGCAAACACATACAAGGCATTCATAACGCTTACAAATTAGCTTAAGTGTCATGCTCCATGCATTGTTCATTCATTGCTACTTTTATATAACACTTATAACACAGAAACGAACCAAGCAAACATATTTCCATTCATCCTTATACTATAACTCTTATAATATAAAGATGATGCATGAATATGCTTATTGCATGCATAAATATAACTCTTATATTTCATGATGCATGCGTATGCTCTCTTGTAATTTCATCATGCATATTGTAACACTTATAATATATGATGCATGAATAATTGCACAACCTAAGGTGGGTTTCAAGTCTATATGTCATACACTATGCCATATAAACCACATACATCTTATGGATATTAAACAAAAATTGATGAGTCGAGATAATTAGCCTCAAATCCTCAAAATAAAGCTAACTATTACAAATAGCAAAGAATCTCTGGTTCAAATAGGCGAACCAGGTCTTGAACCGTCCGGGCGAAGAAACGCGTCTCCACTGATTGTGTACCAAACTCCTTGTGATCACCTACATGAAAGAGTAAATGCTTTACTTATCGTTTACCAACGCTTCCTAGGCTAAACAATCGTTTAGCAACGATTGTGTATCTTGACTATGCGATGAAGCATGAGGCACGCGATCGTGCAGCGCGCAACATATAACAAGCCTTAAACGATCATCTAAACGACAACGATGCAGTGAAGCATAATCGTATAAACGATCGCTGAGCAAGCCCGAAGGTATCGTATACCGCGTGATCGTGTAATTAGTGACTATGCGATGAAGCATGCTAACTACACGATTGTTTAGTGCGTGCGCCTTTTATTAAACGATGAGCATTAAATGCTCTACGCGATCGTCTACCTCCAGTGTCCATGCGATGAGCAACCAATGCTACACAATAGAGCAAATACTGTACTCCATCGTTTAGTAAATACTACACGATCGCTTAGAAAAATCTACACGGTCGTTTAGCCAAATCCAAACGATCATATCTTAGGTTACACGATACGACCAACCCTTGGTCTTCTTCCTCGTTGAGATCCGTATCTCCATACTTTGAAACTTCATCACGAACGACTCAACAAACTCAAACACTTTGAATTACAGACTCGATTGCTTGTTAATTATGACAAACAATGCAGGGGCGCTTACAAATTAACACTTTGTAACTTTAAAGAAAGCTTTAAACAGAGAAAATTAACACGTAAACATTCATCAACACCATCAACAAATGCATTTAACGCTTAAACACAATGCAGAAAACCCATCACGACTGTAAAAGAAGTTCAAAACAGAAATGAAATTTGGAATATCAGAACAACCTGGCTCTGATACCAATTGAAGGAAATCAGACATGAGGATTTCCAGGAGCAGCGGAATGATCATTCCAAATTCCATTCGATATTGAACATACACAATTACAGTACAAGAAACAAAAACTAAAAGGTCATACAACAACAAGAAATTACAACATGCTTACTAAGATAATCAAGGGATAGAGTATGTGTACCTTTGAAGACTCATTCTTCAAACTCCCTCGATCAATCTCCAAGTGTCCAAGAACAGTATCTCAGCCTCGAACACAACGACTGGTACAACAGAACGATCACAATGAACACGAACCCAACGAACAGACTCTAGAACCTCGATATCAATTGAGTTGAGTGAGGACACCACCACAATGGTTACCTTGGTATTCTCGATGTGAAAATCCAGAAATTGTGGGCTCGGTATGAACTTGGTTAGAGAAAGAGACTGGAGGAACAACAATCGTGTAGACGATTGAGCAAGTGGGAGATAGGAAGTGTCTATCGTATAGACGAAATGTTCGATTGTGTAGAAGGTGGCAGTCTATCGTATAGACAATGTCAAGCTATCGTTTAGCTACGACCAGTTGAAAGAACTATCGTATAGTTTTAGTCCATGATCGTTTAGTCTCTCTACTAGCTATCACTTAGTGAAACAATTTCACTTGATAACTTTCACCATGAGTTTTTTTCGAAACAAGTAACTTCTAAAATTAGGAAAACATTTTTCCTTTTATCTCACGGTTACTATAAAATCACTAATAACCTTCCACTCGATTGGTTATTAGAGAAAAAGAGATAATTATCAAATAATTAATATTATTATAAATAAATATGATAACCAACTTACCATATTATATTTATAACCTATAGTTTTAATATTTCATCTCATGAAACATACAAACCATAGTTCTTTTTCTATTTTATGGTACTTAATGTAAATCATATTTACATTAATCCTCCACTTGATGTATCTCATACATCACACCAATTATATCATATATAATTGAATTTCCTCTTGTTAATTTGAACATTTCAAATCAACCCCAAGAACTGATTCTCAACTTAAATGCATTGAGCTACTAAGGGGACCTTATAGACCGGTAGCTTGAAGCTCCAACGGTACGTGAATAACTGACTAAACTCTTTAGTCACGAGATCCACCACCCATTAACTATCGAGCACTCCTCTAAAGACCGACAGTTGCATTCTCCTCACTACAAATATATTTTGTGTCCATATTAACCAATCAATAGTACGATAACCTTTCACATATCACTCGTAAGTATAGCTGGGCCAATTTATCGTTTTTCCCTGTTATATCTAGCTCCTTAAATACCACTGATCCCTCTAATGAACATAAGTCATAGTCCTACTATGACTGAGTCCTCTCTTCCAAAGATAGACTGTAGCCACTATGTTCAAGACTTGAAATCAGCCCTTAAAGGAGCAATCTATCTACTTGTCCATGCTTTGGGGAAAGAGTGAATTCCATCTTGTGTAATTGAGTTCCCAACTTCCAAATCAGACAAATCCCCAAAAAGGTAAGCTTGTTGAGTCTGCAATCTGGCCACTCTCACCCATACTAATCAAAGGACCGCCCTCAAAGGTAGGAGTTCTCAAAACACTCAAGATTAAGGTCATGTCACCTATGTTCGTTTAGGTGAAATGTAATTCTCAAGTATCAATGGCGTTATATAAAGAGACGAATCATCTCGTGGTCCAGTCTTATACAAACTCTTTGTATAGGACACCTCCATTCACATGTCTCCACATGAATGGTCAGGATCAACCATCTGTAGTAGTTCACAACACTTGTAAACCTATACAAAGCGGGTGGTATCCATAGTGTCACAAGGATAATGTATCCCTCCTTTAATCCTTATACTACAAACCTTTTTAGGTTATCACTTAAGGCATGATCCACTTGTGTATCTCATATACATGCTTAAGTTTACATACAATAACCATAGAGCTTTGTTTATTGGATATGAGCAAATATAAAATAAAATAACTCTTATTTTATTCATAAGAATGTGTATAGTGTTTACAAACTACGAGATTTTGGAAGAATTAGGACAACAATCCCAACAATAACGCCATTGATACTTGAGACTTACATCTCACCTAAACGACCATAGGTGACATGATCTTAATCCTAAGTGTTTTGGGAACTCCTGCATTTTAGGGCGGTCCTTTGACTAGTATGGATGAGAGTGGCCATATTGTCAACTCAACAAGCCTACCTTTTTGGGGATTTTTCTGATTGGGAAGCTAGAAATTCAGTTACACAAGATGAAATTCACTCCTTCCCCAAAACAGGGGTAAGTAGATAGATTGCTCCCTTAAGGGCTGATTCCGGGTCTTGAACATAGTGGCCACAATCTCTCTTTGAAAGAGAAGACTCAGTCATAGTAGGACTATGACTTATGTTCATTAGAGGAATCAGTGGTACTTAAGGAGTTAGATGTAACTATAGGGGCAAAATGATAAATTAACCCAGTTGTACTTACGAGCAATCTGTGAAGGGTTATCGTACTGTTGATTGGTGATATGGACACAGAAATATATCTGTAGCGAGAAGAGTGCAACTGTCGGTCTTTAGTGGAGTGCCTGATAGTTAACGGATGGTGGATCCCGTGACTAAAGAGTTTAGTCAGTTATTCACGTACCATTGGAGCTTCAAGCTACAGGTCCATAAGGTCCCATTGGTAGCTCAATGGATTCAAGTTGAGAATCAGTTCTTGGAGTTAGTTTGAAGTGTTGAAATTAACAAGAGGAAATCAATTATATATGATATAATTGATGTGATGTATGAGATACATCAAGTGGAGGATTAATGTAAATATGATTTACATTAAATACCATAAAATAGAAAAAGAACTATAGTTTATATGTTTCATGAGATGAAATATTAAAACTATAGGTTATAAATATAATATGGTAAGTTGGTTATCATATTTATTTATAATAATATTAATTATTTGATAATTATCTCTTTTTCTCTAATAACCAATTGATTGGGAGGTTATTGGTGGTTTTATGGTAACCGTGAGATAAAAGAAAAAATGTTTTCCTAATTTTAGAGTGTTACTACTTTCGGAAAGAAACTCATGGTAAAGCTATCAAGTGAAAATGTTTCACTAAGTGATAGCTATAGAGAGACTAAACGATCGTGGGGCTTAGACTACACGATAGTTCATCAGCTGATCATTGCTAAATGATCACGTGGCATTGTCTATACGATAGGCTGCCATTTAATACACGATCGAGCGTATCGTCTATGCGATAGCCAGGTTCCTATCTCCCACTTGCTTGATCATCTACACGATCGTTGTCCTCTAGTCTCTTCCTCAAGCCAAGATCATACAGAGCCCACAACTCTTAGATTCTCACACCGAGAATACCAAGGTAACCATTGTGGTGGTGTCCTCAACCACTTGGTAAATCGAGTATGACTCAATTGGTTCGTGGAGGTCTTTCGTTGAGTAGTTGTTCGTTGTGTTTGTTGTGTTGTGTTGTGCACCAGTCGATGCGTTCGAGGGCTATGTTGCTATTTTTGGGTGCTTGGATATTGATCGAGGAAGTTTGAAGAATGGTTCTTCAAAGGTACGTATACTCTATCCTTTGATTCCTACTAAAGCATGTTGTAATTTCTTGTTGTGCATGACCTGTTAGTTTCTGTTTTGTGACTGTAATTGTTTATGTTCAATTTCGAATGGAATTTAGAACGATCCTTTCGCTGCTCATGGAAATCCTCATGTTTGATTTCCTTCAAATAGTAGTGTTTTCCCCTCTTTGGTGTGTTTCGACACTTACTTTTTGAATTTCGACATTGGATTTGAAATACCCACTTCCTAACGACTCTAAATATGTAGGATTAAGTGAGTTCGGACACCAACCAACGAGGTTTCAGGTCGTGTTGGGTGAGATTCAATAGGTATATCTCTTTAAATCCCTTTAAGATTTTTTATATTGGTCTCTAATGCTTAGGAGCTTTTAGTTATAGATTTGAAATGGTTTCATAGCTATTTGAACACTTTTAGTAAGAACTCAAGCCTGTTTTGTTAAGTGTTAAGCGTTATGGCTATGTTAGAGCCTTTCAAATTAAATTTAGATGCTGTAAATTAACTTTTAACTCTCGAGTATTCCTTGTTTGTAGTTTAGGCTTGATTTGAGGTGTTCAAATTGAGGTTTAAGATCGCTTTGGGTAAGTTTACTCATTCTAAATACTATTTTAAATTTCAACCAAGATTTCAAACTCAGTTCTAACCTTTGGAATTGTATTTCACTATCTCAGGAACCTTTGGATTCTTTTAGAACCCTTAGATAAGTGATATTCTATTGGGCCCGTTTGCTTGTGTGATTTATTTCTATTATAAATTTTTATGACTTATTTTATCCTAATATAGTTAAGTGTACCTGAATACTCTTTGTATTATTGAATTAGTGTATCTCCATTTGTTAGATTTCGATCAAACTTTAAGTTTTCTATTTCAAACTTGTGATTTCAATCAACCTGACATGAACAAAGCAAATGAGAAGTTGCATAGCTCAAGCAACTCATCAATTGCAATAAAGTGAATGATTTTTTTCCTTTATTTTGTTTCCAGTGAATAATTTATTTTCCTTTTTTTTTGTTTTCAGTGAATAAGTTATTTGAGTTAGAGGAATAATTGTGGTAGATTCATAACGTAATTATTAAATTTTGTAGTTAGCTTCAATTATATGTAGCGTTACGAAAACGACAATTAAAGAGTATAAGAGAATGTAAAAGAATTCACACATAGATATACATGGTGATGGAATACACAAGCATGCAACGGAAGCAAACAAAATCAATAAGCACTTTAATTACATTTAATTTGAGTTTTAAAGCATGTATTTTTAGAAAAACAGAAGTGGGTTTCATGTTACATACCTCTTGATGAATTCTTCAAATTCCAACTTGTTCTTCACTCCAATTCAGCTCCAAATCAACCGTGAACCACCAAGAGATCTTCTATACTACTCTCAGCCTTGAATTTGAGTGGTGGAACTCAGATTTGGGTGAATTTTGTGGGTTTTTGTGTGAGAAAGAAGATGAATGAAGCAGAAACTCTTTTCAGCTGATTCCTTTTTATCTGCTTCAGTTTCAGAGTGTTTTATCACTATCTAGCATGCAACCAACATCTGAAGCTTCAAAAGCCAACAATTGCTTGACAAAATCTAGTGGAATTTGTGTGTAATGCATGGGATGCACCTCATACTAAGGAAAAGTGGGAAAACCCACTTTTCCCATTTTCTCAAATTTTCAATTTGTTTTTCAATTTTCATTTAATTAACTATATAATTAATCAAATTTTGATTCAATTAATTCTCAATCAATCAAAACTAAAAGTTCAATTTCTTAAATTGAATTTAAATTGGAAAATTTTGATTTTAATTAATTAATTTTAATTTAATATCAAATATTAAATTAATCACATACTAAATTTTCTGCATGAATCTAACTCATGTAATTAATATTTAAATCAACATTTAAATATTATACACTCTCCAATTTTGTTTAATTTCAATAAATTAAACTTTAATTATATCAAATATAATTATGCAAACCCTAATTTGAATTTGAAATAATTCAAACTCAAAAAACCTAATTTCAATTTGAACATTTCAAATTGATATCATTTCAAATTCACTCAATTTAATAATTCAAGGTGCCCATGTTTTACGAGCTAGTAGAGGGATCTTATGGACCTACAAATCATGAGCTCCAACGATTAAGATTAATTGGCTAAACTCTTTAGACCGAATTAATCAGTATTTGTTAACTATCGAGTCACACCACTATAGCTTGATAGTTGCACTTTCCTCACTGTAAATATCTTTGTGTCCATATGATATAACCATAACTAGTAAGTCGACCCTTCACAGGTTGTTCGTAATACCGACTGGGTCAATATGCTGTTTTACCCTCAATATTATGTCTTGTTCTTTAAGATCCAACTGATCCTCTAAAAACAATTAGTTTAGGATCCAATTAGTAAACCAGATCTTTCTCAAGCCAATGAGAGAGTGGGGTCCCATGTTCAAGACCTAGATTCAATAAGTAAGAGAACAATCTTTCTCCTATCCCTAAATCGGGTGGGCGTGAATTTCATCTTACACCCTATGTCTCCAGTTATCCACTCGGTCTTACCCTTGAAATGGGAGGCTTATTGAGCCGGCACTGTTGAGCCAATCTTCACCCATACAAATCTAAGGATAATCTCAAATAGACAAGAGTTCATAGTTAGCTCAGGATTAAGATCGAATTACCTAGGTCATCTAAGCGAAATAGTTAGTCTTAAATAGTAAACAACGTTTATAAAGTAAGAATGACTTATTTCTTGGTCCGATCTTATACAAACTCATTGCATAAGATACCTTCACTCCTCATGTCAGTACGTGAATGAATCTAGATCACTTCATTTGTAGTATCTTTACAATAATTTGTAACAACTGCAGAGTAGGCCGTATCTAATAGTATTACCAAAATAAGGTACTCAACCTTAATCATGTACTATAGACCGTTTCGGCTATTTATTCGAACTTGATCAATCTCTATGTCTCTACATAAAGTTCAAGTTTTCATATAATAACCATGAATCTTAGTTTATTATATTTAGACTTTTATGTATGCAATTAATAGATTCAATACTTTTGGTGAATGACATCTTTACTGATAATAGAATATGTTTAATTTTACAAACTACGAGTTTTAGGACATAAAACCTAACACATGGTTCACTGACCCCTCGTACTTGGTTGTTCGAAGCGCCAACAAACAAATTCAAGGCATTCCAACATGTAGTTTGAAGCTACATTTTCTTGCTTGTAGTTTCAATCTTTGAGTTGATTATGTGGCGGAGATGATTATGATCATTTTTCTCCTTTCATTGAGCTTTGATAATAGTTAAGAGTTGATGTGAATAAATTTCATATTAATTTCTAATTACATCATTACCTTTCAAATTTCATATTGAAAGGATTTAAACTCCTTGGATGTTCTTTTGGCTAAGATTTATAGGGTAATATTGTTCTAAATTCTTCTAGAATAGTTAGTATTGCTTCTACTTTAATATTATCTTTGGATGAATAACACCTTGTCTTCTTGTCTAACTGTCCATTGGATGATCTTTTTTTT
Source organism: Benincasa hispida (assembly GCF_027475165.1). Taxonomy (NCBI): domain Eukaryota; kingdom Viridiplantae; phylum Streptophyta; class Magnoliopsida; order Cucurbitales; family Cucurbitaceae; genus Benincasa; species Benincasa hispida. The sequence goes on along the minus strand of NC_143484.1, from coordinate 56,977,292 downwards.
TTTTTTTTTTTTTTTTTATATATATATATATATAGTATTGTTTCGCCATGACTTTGCAACTTTTATTCTTCATTATCTTTGCTTTCATCTTGTACGTTTTCATATGTCTCTTCAAGGTCCTCTTCTTCCTTTTCATACTCATTAATATCTTGTTCATTTTGTTTCATTTTTTTATTAATAATATTATGCAAATACTGTAACAAATATACTATAATTAATCAATGAATCCATAAAATCTACATTTCCCTCATTTAGTTCCTGCTGCTCTTCTTCTTCTACTATGTGTTTTCTCCCTTTCTTTCTTGGCTCAGTCATTTTTTTGACTCCCTACATCACAATATATCTATAAGAACTTCAACCCTTAACATAAAGTCTTAAATCAAATAGTCCTAACCTTGCTCTTTGTCCTTGGTTTGTTTGCTTGAACTTTGACCTCTAGTGTAGAAGTATTCCACTTTTATTTGTTGCTAGTTATTGGAGTTGCACGTTTTATGCCTGATCCCTCGACTATTATCTCCTTTGTCCTCTGTTTTACATACATGATCAAAATTTGATGTTTACAACTATTTAAAAATAAAAATAAAAGTATACCTCGTTATCACCGTTGAGAACTATTGGCCCTTTGGTTGCTTGTTTTTTTCCACCAGTTATTCTAGTTGTTCTGAATCTTTCTTTGACTCTATTTTTTCCTTCAATTTTCTCTTTTTTCATAACTCGGAATGTTTAATTAATCATAAACTTATCAGTTTCATAGATTCTTGTTATATGAACACAACTATAATGCATTTCTATTTAAAAGTCCTAAAAGGATGGTAGGATTTTATTTCCCAAAATATTTGAATCTAAATATTTAAAAATGAAACCATGGGTAGGCCCAGTGTAAAAAAGAGATCCAAATACTTCTCAAACGGACCGACCCAATGTAAAAAAGAGAGATCCATATCCAATCCAATTTATGAAATGATTGGATTGGGCCGGACTGCTCAATTGTTGACCTTGAGCTGGACTTGGATCACCTTTGGGCTTTGAGCCCGATGATGAGACAAGGCGTAATATTGACAACATTATTTCAGCTCTAGTTTGTAAATTGGTGAAACTTATTTATTTTTTTTTTATGTAAAGCTTTAGTTTATGCTATAATTTTAACCCTCTAAAAGTTTTCATTTCGAAGATAGTTGAGAAAAAAATGACACTAAAACATAAACATATATATGTATGTATGTATATATGTATATATGTATATATATACACACACACAAATTTACATATAAATTTTAAAATTTTTAATTGTATATTGGCAAACTTATTTTATGTAAACTTTATTTTATTGAAATTAAAGAGTTTATAAAGGTTTTTACCCTACTACTCGGAACTACATGCTTTGCATGTGTTCCATGACGTTGAAAATGAAATGTACATGTTTAAATTAAAAATACTGTTCAATCTAAATCGCAATTTCACACAAACGTTAAAAAAATCACAATTTACATTAAATGATAAGAAAAGAAGGTATATATATATATATATTTAAGGTGAAGTAGATATTAGTCCAAGATAGAGTGTGCTCTTTTTTTTCTTTTTTTTTTTTTAATTCTTTATTTAAGGTGAAGTAGATACTAGTTAGAGATATATTATGATTTTTTAGAAAAATATTTTTTTCCTTTAAAAAAGTATATGTTAGTCAGAGATAAAATGTGAAAAAAAAAATATTTCCGTTTATTTAAGATATTAGTTAGAAATAAAATGAGATTTTTTGAACAAAAAATTATTTATTTAACGTGAAGTAGATAGTAGTAAGAGATTAAATGTGATTTTTCTTTTTAACTTTTTATTTTCATGATTTGATTATCTTCTTAATTTCGAATTTTTATTTAAACCAATATTTTTTTAAAAAAAAAAAAATTGTGATAATTTTTTCTTATTTTTTATAACTTTTTTTATTAGAAGATTTGATTACCCTTCTACTTTTAAATTTCAAATTAAACCAAAATAACTATTCTTATTTTAAAAAAAAATTTCGTGATAATAATCTCTTAGTTTTTTTTAATGATTTGAATATCTTGTTGATTTCAAATTTTTATTTAAACCAAGTTTTTTTTTAAAAAAAATATTATGACGCGTTTTTTATTCTCTTAGTTTAAAACGGTGATTTAAAATAAAGTATTATTATTATTTTCGTTGTAATCTTATCTATATTATTTTTTAATTGATTTGGATGATATGATTATTTTTTTTTAATTTTAAATTTTAATTAAAAAATATTGTGGTTTTTTTGTATAAAATTTCAAAATGATTTTTTCTTAATTAAAAAAAATATATTTGATTATCCTTCTAATTTCAATTTTTTGTTCAAAATTTAATGAATTGGTGTGTACGATTTGCAACGATCTTTTTCTTGATTTTAAACTTTATTTCAAATCTTTATGAATTTGTGTGTACTTACAACAAATTTGAAAAGAGGAAAAAAAAAAAAACAAAAGCATATAAAAAATGATAAAATTATTATAAATCTCCAAACTCATTGATATGCCCTTACAAAAATAAAAATGTTAAAGAAATTATAAAAACTTTAAAGCAATCACTGTTCTCCGTCACTTCGTCAGAGAATAGTGGATAAGAGATGTGATTTAAAAAAAATTGTAAATAAGAGATTAAAAAATAAAATATAATTTTTTTAAAAAGATTTTTTTCTCTATATATTAGTAATAAAATAAGATTTTTTTTAATGATTTAAATATGAAATTAAGATATCTCAATGATTATCAATTAAAAGGGACAAAAAGGAAAATCAAATGTTTCTCCCATTTTAGATAATATAGATGTTGTATTAAAATGAGTGAGGGAATTAAAAAAGAGAATTTAAGATTATAAATACTTATTCAAATTTAAGGCTGAATCGGATAAAATTGAAAATTCTAAATTCTAAATGGATGTACCTAACCATTAAACTCGCTTTTTGTTTTTTGTAGAATTTTATCGAGTGAAATTTGAAAAAGTAGGGAATAATGACGTAATTTGAAAGGATGCATCCACGTAGACCCGTGGGTGTGTATCCCATAACTGGTGGAGGTGCAAATAGAAGATCCATCGATAAACCCTTCCTCTACGCTTTCGCTAAGCAAAGCTAAACCCGAACAGGAACACCGAAGGCGATGGCGATGGCGATGGTATGGACTACATCTTCTTCTTTCCATCTCCTCCCTTCTTCTTCTTCTCTCTTTCCCCTCCATAAACCCAACCTTCCACCTTCCTTCTTCTCCAACCCTTCAACTCCTCTCCATCACAAACGCCTCTCCCTTACCACTCTCACACTTCCATTTCAACCCTCCTCCTCCTCCTCCTTCCCAAACCACATTTGCAGGGCCGCCGAATACAAATTCCCCGACCCAATTCCCGAATTCGCCGTCGCTGTAAGTTTCCCCTCCTCTCTTCCCTCCCATCATTTCCAAATCTCTTCTATTCTACGTGCCATTTCTTCTCTTTTCAGGAAACCGAGAAGTTCAGAGCTCATCTACTTCAAAAGCTCTCTAAGAAAGATATTTACGGGGATTCAGTTCACGAGGTCGTCGGAATATGCACTGAGGTACGAAAGTTGTCACCTTCTGTTGAAACATAAATATACTCTTTACTTATGTTATTCTCAACAACAGATATTCAATACCTTTATGCACACCGAGTACGGCGGCCCCGGGACTTTGTTGGTTTTACCTTTCATAGACATGTCTGATACAATCAATGAACGGGGATTACCTGGAGGCCCTCAAGCTGCCCGTGCTGCTGTCAAATGGGCTCAAGATCATGTTGATAAAGACTGGAACCACTGGACTGGTGATGATTCCACCTAACAGAATTCATTTTGTTGGTCTGATTTACCAATGCGATTGTCCAGATATGAGTTGAATTTGTTCTTGAATGAACTATCCGAGATCTAGGGTTGATTAGGGATAGAAGGATAGAACTTAGATAAAAGCAAACAGAGACTCTTCATTTTTCAGCTTGATTGCTCAAATATTAGATGTCTTTATGAGCAATCTAAATTGTTTTAGCTGTACGGTAAGATGAGAGCTGTTGAATTATGGATGTTGTCCGTTTCTTGTTTAAAACTGATCATTACAGCAACTCGCCTTACTACTAGAACTACCAGGTGAAGTTTTTGACCTGAACAGTAAGTGAGTTCTTAAAATACATTCATCATATCAGGTTCTTTAGTACAAACCAGGGGAGGTAAGCGTAAGACTAACATTTACAATTTCCACGTCCACAAGATAAAATGCAATGGACACGATTTCCTTACCGATGGCGTTGATTAAGCAGTTCCTCCCTGTCAATGAAACGCTCAAGCAGCTCTTCCTCTTGCAAAACCAAGCAGTCTTTGGCCTTTCCGAACATATCATGACGATGTCTGGCAACAATGTCATAGATACCGTCTCTAAGAGGAGTTGGGATTATTGAGAATGTGCTCAAAGTTGAGTAAGGGAGAGGCAAATAGGACAATACCCTTAGAGCAGCTGCAAAATCACAATTTGCTCAAATGATTATATTCCTAAAATTAGGAAGTAGAGAAGGGAACAATATACATTTTGACAAAAGTTCTGTTACAGTAGAACTTATGAGTCGATCTACACAAAATAGAAAAAGGCAATCTCCTTCCTAAAATGCTTTATTACCAGTGGCAGTGAATCTTGGGTGTTATGTGGCAATGAAGCACCAAGTTAGACATCCACAAACAGTTTTAAAATAAGGGGAAAGATCAAAGTTATCACTGAAACATTTTAACTGTTCTTAGACAAGGAGGTTAAGTACCGGTGGAAGCTTGGTGGTATGAACCATGGCCCTCAATGAACACAAAGCGACGGCAAACATCCTCTCTGTCTAGACCACTTAGTCTCAAGTATGGTTCAGCAGCTTTGGACTGGAAGCAGCAAAATTTGATCTTCTTATATTTGTCCACTTTTATAACCCACTTCACACCTGCAAATTTTAGCAATAAAGAGAACAAAGATATAAACACAGCTATTGGAGGGATGGATACAGAATGTCCTAATGCAGCCACTAAAAATTTGAGCATACTGGAAGTCTGGAACTGAAACGACAGAAACATGATGTAACACTAAGAAGTCATTGAATTGAACCCGTAATCCAACTTGGACAAAACATTCAATCATCACTTTGGAGTTCAATAGGATTTATCGTGCTGCTAAATTATATGATAATAAACCCCGAAAATCAGAATGCTGGAACGGGAGGGTTTCATTTCATAGTGTGGGAAGATATGTTTCCTTCTTTCTCACAGAAATAAGTATACATACCACACCAAAAAGGGATACGGCTTTGATTAAGGAAGACGGGATTTCTTTCACAGATTCACAGTTTCACCTTGGAGCCATCAAACTCCTCCAAAAGTTGAAGTGGTTTTAAATACAAAATATACAAGAAAATGACAATCTGATTATGCAGAATCTTGAGTTCTTTGAATGATATAACAGTGGTAGCAATGACACATTCTCATGAAACAGAGGAAACAGAGTGGAACTGTAAACAGAGCGATTTAAAGAGGAAGAGAAAAGAGATCGAACCCCGGTGGCAGAGATGGCAGACAACGTCATAGACAACAACGCGAGGCTGGAGGAGAGTATGAAACGCAGGCTCGACAACCGAAGAATTCGCAGCAGCAGCAGGAGAGACGGCGTCGACAAAGTCCTCAACAACTTCTTCAGGAACATCGGCGATATCCGCAGGCGCAGCAGTAGAGCAATCGATGCCGGAAGAAGACGGTGACGAAAATTTAGAAAAAAATACGCATCGAGAAGAAGATGGAGTAAAGGAGGTGGGTCTGGTTGTCGCTGTTGATGTGAACAATAGGTGCCGAAACCGATTCGTCAGAAGTTTGCTCGTCATCTTGGATCGATCATCACCGGCGGTTTTCTCTGTTTCTGAAAATTTCGAAAATGGAATCGAAGGGGGTTTGGATTCCGAACTGCCTTCTTCCTTCACTCGCAAGCAGCCTGAAGCCCAGGCCCATGAACCAATGGGCCGTATACTTCGTCAGGCCTACGGCCCACAAAATGTAATTTGTTAAAAATAAATATTAATATCGCTAGAGGAAGGGCTTGAACCTTCGACCTTGTGGTTAACAGCCACACGCTCTAACCAACTGAGCTACTCCAGCTTTTGGATGGATAATTAACTAATATCATGATATTCACATCATTTGTAAGAAAAAAGAAAAAATATTTGTTACCCATAAACTTAATTAAATGTCTATTTTTAATTCTAAGTTTGAACTTTAAACTTTTATAGGTATTACATCTAATCTAAAATCTACTTGAAGCATTAACAATATTATTTGAATATGTAAATGGGACATTTCTATAATTATATTGAAGTATGTAAATAAGGAAAAGATCTAGAAATATCCTAAGTTTTCTTTAGGCTACAAAGAATTTTAGAATTCTTTTAGATAGGGATAAACCTCATAAATATCTATAATCTATGAAACACAGATACTTCATGTGAGGCAAAGAATTAGTATCAGACAAGTATCGGATACCGATACTTCCAGATACGTATCTGACACGTGATTTAACGTATCTATACTTTCAGATACTTTTTAGATATGTATCTGACACACGATTTATCTATTTCTATGTGTACTTTTTTTAAAAGAAAAAAAACAAGTAACTCATATAATCTTTTCTAATATAAAATTAGGCAACCTATTTAAAAAGCTCACTACTCAAGTCTAAAACTAAAAGAAAAACTAAATAAATAACGAACTAAACCCTAGACTAGAATCATCTAATATCCATCTTCACATTTGAGTTCCCACAAAGTCCACCACAATATAAACCATTTGAATATATTCAACAATAAGTTCTTCATTTATCTTCATACTTCTCTCTCTAATCTTCTTCTTCTTCTTTCTTTGCAATATGAGTCACTTTTCTATTGCATTTTATTAACTATTGTACTTCAACATCTTAGATGTTACTTTTTTTGTATTGTATTTCAGTGTTTGTGTTCTATTTTGTGCTAATGTTATTAACTTATATGCTAAATTTATCTATATCCTATATTTTTTTAAAGAAAAAAAATGTATCTTTCACGTATCAGTATCCTCATTTTTTAGAAATATATATATTAGAAAAATATATTAAAAAATGACGTATCCTTAGACGTATTCGTATCTTAGTTTTTTAGAAATTGACGAATCGCCATATCCGATCGTATCCGTATCTTGTAGTCGTATCTGTGTTTGTGCTTCATAGTCTATAATAGTATAGATCCTAGAAGAGCTTAGAAAAATTCTCTAGCTTAAGCACAAGGATCTAACGCCTATAAATAGGAGTTGTCTCCTCAGTTGTGAAGAAAAAAAAAGAAAAGCAAAAAACTAAGAGAGTTAGACAAACAAAGAGTGAGGAAAAGTGAGTGGGTGATTATTAAAAGTGTGAAAAAGTATTCTCTTAAAAGTGTTTCTCTCTGTTTTTTCTTAATAAAAGTTTCTGTCTTTCAAGTGTTTGTCTCTATCTTTTGGGAAATTTTCATAGATAGAATACATGTCAAACTATTTATAGAAATAACAAAAAAAAAAAAATACTGATAGATATTGATAGACTTCTATCCACGTCTATCAATTTCTATCATTGATAGACATTAATAGACTTCTATCAGCTTCTATCAAAGAAGATTAAAATTTTGCTATTTTGTGTAAATAGTTTTCCTTATTTTTCTATATTTGAAAATCTTCCCCATCTTTTTGTGTCAATTTTTTTAAACATTACATTTTTTAGAGAGTTTTGTTACGATATTATACCTTCATAAATATAGACAACTAAACTTTGCTCCGAATGCGGGGTGAAGGGCAAGGACATGAACTAGGTCATTTGCTTGTTGGAATATATGACGAGATCTATAAACTCTAAAAGAGTGTAAAATTCATAAGATATCTTCAAATGTGGGCTGTAATATGAATTTTAAGGCTATTCAAGAACTAAAACTAAGAAAATTGATAAGATAACGCAAGAAGATCATTGAGTTCAATTCACTTGGTTTTTATGAAGACGAGTTACAAAATAAAATTACATTAATTTCGATGGCGTCGGAGTTTCTTCAATGAGACTTAAGTTTATTTAGTGTGACATGAGTTCGTCAAAAGATTAAAAAAGTTCAATTACATTTACTAGAACTTCATCTCAAAATTTGAAATAATTGTGGCATAAAACCAGTGAAATGAACTACTTGACCTTAATCCTTAAATTGCCTTTGAAATAATTATCAGGCTAGAATATTCCTTTTGAAAATTTATTGATTTTTCTCTCCATGATCAAATCACACAACAATTTTGGAATAGCATAGGTGAGAAAAAGACTAATTTCCATTGTCGTTATCAAGCAAGCCATCTCAAAGAACTAAAGTCCCATAAACTTCTCTGGGTAGTTATGAACATACAGCCAGAAAGCCTACCTTCTTGGAATTTATTGACCCATCAATATTTAATTTAAAATTCTGGTGGTGGCTCATGAGAGATGATCATTGGTAAAAATGATAATTTATTTTTCTTTTTTCACTTCCATTTTTAATTTACATAATATAATACTCGATAAAAACAATCGTGCCCAATTTAGCTTACATATTGTAACACCAAAATCTTTTGACACCACCAATAGGTGTTGTAGTCTAGTTAGTTGTCACATTAGTCTTAACACATTGAAGGACTTTGATTCAAGTCTGATGCCACGATTTATATATTTTTTTTGTTTTTATCAATCGAAAAAAAAAATAGATTAAAACAGTTATATAAAATTTAATACATTTATACGTTATTTATATGTATGTTTTCCAGCAGGTGGTTGTTTGTTTAAATACCCCTAATTTAGGGACCTTTTCGGTAAATGCCCCTTAAAATCGGGCCGAAGGAAGATTGACTTTAAATATGGGCCAAAATATTAAGCCCAAAAATATCCACATCCTAAACTCAATTGGAGCATCCCACACGCAATAAATACCAAAAATCAGACTTTTATTAGGTAAGATGAGCTTTTCAAAGAGAGCGTCCCATAAGTACAATTAACAAAACCCATAATCTTTATTAATTATTTCGCTGTCACTAGAATGACATTCAACTAAATGGATCTTTTTAAACAAATAAAGAAAAGAAGAAAAAAAAACTTGAAGTGTTGAAAATGTAGCCGAATTGACACCTCATTTTGTCAAATTAAATGATTGAAAACCCACAAATTTCTCCCCTACATCACTTGTATTTCTAGTAGATGGTAAAATATGGATATGTTAAATCATCGATTGGCTTCAAAATTTAATCAATATTAATTAGGGAGCGTTGTGAAATTTTCTTCTTTTTGTCATTATGATGCGTTGTCAATCAAATAGACCAGATCCAATTTACTTGATTTAATCTTCTTGTGATATTTACCAAGATATTCTAACTAGATTTCTCTCTCTCTACGAAACGAGCATGCAAACATCAAAAGAGAGAAGAATATGAACTTGGTTTCAAAAAAATTTGAAGACTATACAAATAAACATTGAGAAGAAGAGAGAAAAGAGAACACAAAGTTTTAAGTGGTTTGGCTATGCCTACGTCCATTGTGCAAAGTTCTCAAAGATTTCATTCAAGAAGATAAAATCAACTAAAAAGGGGTTGGTTTGCTCAGTTTTATTATTTAATTTTTTGTTTGAAAATTTTCCAAACGAACACCGATCGATCCTTCTCATTCTTCCATTGATCGACTTCGGTTCGACCGATCGGCTCAATTTTTTGGTCTATCATGCTTACCTCTATCTAATAGAACATTCTTTTGATTAGAAGAACAATCGATCGGTCGATTCGATTTTTCATTCTATCATGCTCGCTCCTATCTAATAGGACATTCCTTTGATAAGAAGAAGAACTAAGCCATACAAAGAAGGAAAGGAGAAAAAAAAGGGTAAGTTTTCCCTTTTTTATGGGTTTGATTCGTTGGTCAGTATTGGCAGCTTGGCTTTGGTATATTTCATTATCCCCCAAACTTTTTAAGGTTTCGTGAAGAGAATAGAATAATTAAAGAATTAAAAAAGAAATGCTCTCATCAGCAAGGGATCGCCACTTAATCAAATATATTTTTTAGTGAAAAGTGAATTTTGTAATGGAGGAACAGCTCCAAAGTATAGACAAAAGCCGCCTTCTTTCCCTTCTAATTTCATAATATTACAATACTTTGCTTTTGTGTATTATAAAGTTTTTGGGAAGACTTCCATGGATTTTGTGTTCATAATAATCACAACGTTTTTCTTTTTATAAGTATTTCCTTAAAACTTCTCAATATTTTATATTCATTCCCAAACTTTATGTAAAGATTATTTTAATTATTTAATTAATTTTTTATAGATCAGTTAACAAAACCATAACCTAAGCCCAACATGTATATATATTTTTAAACAATACATATATGTTTACTTTAAAGAAATATTTAAAGCTATAGAAGGTAGGTAAACTTTGAAACGAATTTAAATATATGTAGAATTATTAATTTTTATTTAAAATTTGAAACGATTTTTTTCTATAATATTAGTGGACGAGTTATTAATAGTTTTTTTTTTTAATACAAATAATTAAAGGTTTGTTATTCATATGTGCTTCACTTTTTATTTGTTTGTCTTCGATTAGTGTGTGGAAATTTAAACTTTTAACTTCAAGAAAGTTAGTTTTGACACATGTTAATTACCTTTGAGTTAGGTTATTTTTTAGGGTTGTTTGCAAACATAACATTTTGGCCTACATTAATTACAAATATAACATAAACAAAAAAAATATAGCAAATATGGCTAAATTTGGTTCTAGCCTATACAAAAAGACTAAAAAGCCCATCGGCATCAGACGATCGTTCAATTTCTTCCTTTTTTTGTTCGAAAAAATCCTAACATCTGTCAATTGATCCATTTTCGTCTCCATTTAACATCCCTCGACCCCGATCTTCTTTAAGCGCACTCATCATTGATTGTTTGTCAAGCCTTTTTGGTTTAGTGCACCCTGGTGTGGCACTTAATCACCTTGAAACAAAGGTGAGAAGTTTGCTTATTATTTTTTCTCTCTGCTTTGTAGATTTTGAAATTGTTGCATAAGTTATAATCGTTAGTGAAGATATTGTTGAGATGATTTAAAAGATATTGATTGATTGAAGAAAATAAAACCCATTTTAGTTTTCAGAATTATTTCTATACGTTCTCCTTGTTCTATTTTACTTATGTGTAGGTTGTAACTGGTAGATACCAATCTCATGCATATTTGAAATGTGTAGGGTTAATGGCTGATTTTTTTTTTCTCTTTTTTGTTGGTTCGTTGATTGATTATTGTTTATGCACTTTCAACTTTAAATATGTTTTTGATTGGGGTTTATCATTGATAGAAATCTATTTGTGATTTATTTTTTTGTTATCATTGATAGAAATTTATTTGTTTTTTTTTTAATTTTTTTGATTGAAGTACTTTAAACTTCAATAGGCTCAAAGAACGTTGAACTATTTGTTTTTTGTTTTTTTACTCTTCTTTTTTTTAATTGATTAGAGTCTATCAAGGATAAGTTTCTATCACCGATATACTTGATGGATGTTAATTTTTTTTTCATGCAATATAAGTAAATGCATAATTTTACGGCTTTTTTTTAGAGTATGTTAGTGATAGGTTTCTATCACTGATAGACTTGAAACATGTTGGATTTACTTTTCATAAAAAGTAAGAAAAATAGTAGTTTCATTCTTATTTAGTTGTTTAGTTGATAGACTACTGTTGTCGAGCTTTTAGACTTCAAATATGTTGTTGATTAGAATCTACCGTAATGGATTAAACATGTATAAAGCGGAAACAAACAGAATCATTAAGCATTCCAATTACATTTAATTTGAGCTACAAAAGCATGCTTAACACAATTTCAAGAGAAAGAGAGTTTCAAATGACGTATACCTTTGAAGAAACCCTCTTGATCCTTGTTGTACTCCAAGAAAGAGAGTCTTCTCTACTATTCTCAACCTTGGATTTGAGTAGTGGAACTTAGACTTGAGATGGATCTCAAGAAGATAGGAAAGGGTTTGAGAGAATTTCACAAAATTCAAAATTTTCAGAAATTCAACATGCAAGCTCTCTTAAAAAACTGAAATTGAAGTTCTTTTTAACAAGTTGAAGCGTGCAAGTACTTAGTCTTTGAGCGAATTGACACCTTAATTAACACTAAGTGAGTAAGCAAGGTGTCAAAATGTAGAAAACTCCATTACCGATCTTCAAAGTGGGATTTTTCCACTTAAATTAAAAAATCATTTTTTAATTTATATAATTTTAAATTAAATTTACTTTAAAATTAATTTTGATAAAAAAAAATTAAAATTCAATTCTAAAATTGAATTTTCATAAATTAAAAAAGATTTATTAATTAATTAAACATATTTAATTAATTAAATAATAATTTAATTAATTAAATAATAATTTAATATCAAATATTAAATTAGTAAAATACCTAAGTGAAACATGAATCCTATTCATGTAATCAATATTTAAATCAACATTTAAATATCTTAAACTCTCAAAATACGTTTAACTTCGATAAAATTAAACGTTAATTATATGAAATATAATTGTCCAAACCCTAGTTTGAAATTGAACACTTCAATATTCAAACCTTAAATTGAAATTTGAACACTTCAAATTGAAACCCTAATTTCGAATTTGAACACTTCAAATTCGCTCAATTTTCTAATCCAAGGTTTAATCTTTTACGAGTTAGTAGAAGGACCATAAGGACCATATGGACCTACAAATCATGAGCTCCAATGATCTGAGATTAATCGGTTAAACTCTTTAATCTGAATTAATCAATATTGGTTAACCATCAAGACACACCACTATAGCTCGATGATTGCACTCTCTTCACTATATATAAATTTCTGTCCACTTGATTTGACCATAACTAATAAGTTGACCCTTCATAGGTTGTTCGTAATAATGATTGGGTCAAATGTTGTTTTACCCCTGAAATTACTCTTGCTCCTTAAGTCTCACTGACCCTCTAATGAACAATTTGTTTGTGATCCAATCACTAAACGGAGTCCATTTCAGGCCAATGAGAGGGTGGGGCCTCTTGTTCAATACCTGAAATTAGCACTTAAGATAACAACCTATCTACTATCCATAAATCTGGTATGAGTGAATTTCATCTTGCACCCTATGTCCTCAGCTGTCTACCCGGTCTTACCCCTAAAATGGACGGCTTATTGAGCTAGTAATGTTGAGTCAACCCTCACCTATGCAAATCTAAGGATAATCCCGAATAAACAAGAGTTCGTAGTTAGTTTAGGATTCAGGTCAAGTTACCTAGGTCATCAATTTGAAATAGTTAGTCTTAAATAGTAAACTACGTTATAAAGTAAGAATGACTTATTTCTTGGTCTCGGTATTTTACAAACTCATTGTATAGGATGCCCCCACTCACATATCTCCACATGAACGATTCAGGATCACATGGTTTGTACTATCTACAAAGTGGGTCATATTCGATAATGTTACCAGAATAAGGTACCTAACCTTATTCATATACTATAGACCATTTTGGCTATTTACTCGAACTTGATCTATCTTTATGTCTCCACATAAAGTTTAAGTATTCATGTAATAGCCATGGATCTTAGTTTATTGGATTTAGTCTATGCAAGTACAATTTACCTATTCAATAACAGTTTTATTGAATAAATGTCAATAACATCTTTATTGCAAATAGAATATGTTTAATAATACAAACTGCGAGTTTTAGGACATACAACCCAACATACTAGTGATAAGTTTTTATCGCTGATAGATTTAAAGTGGTGAGGTCTATCAATGATAGGTATTAGAATTATCACATTTCCTATATTGTTGAATGACTTATAGTCTCAATAGATATTTATAAACTTATGATTAAATATTGATATTTTAGGTTATTCAAGAAAAGGCAAATACAATAATGAAAAGTATGAAAATAGTAAAGAATGTTGAAAATGTTAAGCCGAAGAGATAGCCTAAACCGTTAAAGAAAATATTGGAGAATGCAAATGACCAAAAGATTGCAAGAGAACATAAGAATGCAAAGGACCAAAAGAATGCAAAAGACCGAAGCTTCTCTAAAACAAACAAGACATTCTCCTAGAATCAAAGACTTTGCCGTTAGTTTTGACTTAAAAATCTCTCAGATGTAATGATGTAGTTGCAATTTTGTTTTGTGGATATTGTAGTACTTTAATATTGTGGATATTATAGTACCTTAATTTTGTAGATACTGTAGTATCAATGATAGAAAAAATCCATGATAGACTTCACAATGACATTAAATTCATATAGAAAAATGTTAGATCGTTAGTTGAATCATTGCAAATTATGTCCTTTTGTGCTTTCTATTTTAAAGTTCTAGGGTTTCAACCTTTGTTATTATGTAATGGGTGTTGAAGACTATTAGTGATAGACCAATGTTAGTAATAGACCGATATCAAGGATAGACCAATATTAGTGATAGAAATCACAATGACATTACTTTACATTGATGTTACTTTCATGTGTACTTGATTTTGGGCTTTTATTCTATAAAAATATGTTGAATCACTAAAAATTGTATACCTTTGTGCTTTCTATTGAGAAGAAGTTCCAAGAACTAAAATAATTGGTATTCTTTAATGGGTCTTGAAGTCTATCAGTAATAGACTAATATCAGTGATAGAATTCATAGTGACATTGTCACACCCCCGCTCCAGATTACCCTCTTAACCTGGATGGAATGGTGACAGCAGCAGTTACCAACCCTTTTGCTGGCACTTACTGCCTATCTAACCTGTTAAATTTTACTTAAACTCTGAATACGTACATATCATCAATATACGAACATATTAACTCAGAACTTAACACATTTACATTACAGGGTTTCGTGACATTGTTCATACATGAATATTACAACTTAGTGAGCGTCATCTAGAATACTAGTCACTAGATAGACACGTGCGTACTAACTAATACAGGTCTTCAATTACGCTTCCTTTAACCTGTTTCTTTGAGTGGCAGAGCAGCAGTAGAAAAGTATTTTGAGAACTGACCGCTACCTGAAAGGAAAACCTTTGAAAACATGGGCTAGAAGCCCAGTGAGTGACTTAATAAAAACATAAATCTCATGCTTAAACTGGAAGCTCGAAAACATAATACTGGAACTAAAATATGCCAAGTAAACGTGTACATAAAACCTTTAAAACCATTGTATCTGAAACCTGAATCTTAGTTAAGAATGAACATTCATCGCTCAAATACCTAATGCCAAGCTATGGCCAGATGAGACCCCTACTTCGATCTCTTCATACTAAACTATGGCTAGGAGAGACTCTTACGTCGATCTCTTTAAATATACCGATGGCCATCTCAAGTAACTTTCTCTAAACATAAACATTGATAACTACTCTTAAACACCATTAAACATCATTATTCCCTAGTTGAGAACGAGCATACATCGCTCTAGCTCCCAATGTCTGTTACTGGCCAAGAGACCCATACTTTGGCCTCCCTTTGCTGGTATATGGCCTAGGAGACCCATACTTCGGCCTCTCATTCAGAACTACCTACATGCACGTGGAGTTTTCTATGTACAGTCAACACCTTAGGTACATTTATTCAGATACCTTCCTTACCTTCAGTATCCAGCTCACTAAAGCTATCAAGTTCTTAAAGAGCATTAAAAGAATAGTTTTCAAATATAGCATAGAAAGCTCTTCAAGATACCTTTTCTACCTTCAGTATCCTTTTTCATTATGTTTAGGAATACCAACGCATGACAACCTTAGGTATTTAAAACATAGTACATCAAGCTTCATTCAACCTTAGCTTTAACCCTAACGCATGCTTCATACTTTGTAAAATAAGTTGGTTTAAATCATGTTGAACTAGCTTGTAAAAACCATTAGCATGCGTTAGACACGGTAAACATACTTGGAAAACTCATACATTAGTAAACACATGCGTTAATCATGCTTTCAATCATAGAAATAAGTTGCTTGGAATCACATAAAAATTTAGCATGAGAATAACTTTGCAAAGCATAAACTTTATCATTTAGAAACATTAGTCACTCACAGGTCCTTCAAGTTTGCTTCCTTAAGGCTTGATAGCTTTTCCAATGGGAGTTGAACCTACACATATAAGCATACTACTTAGTGTTTACATTAGCCTTCCTTTTAGGCCTACTCAATAAATCAAGCTCACATGCCAAACCATCACATTGTGCCTCCTACCATTCACTTTGAGGGTCAGACACTTAGCCAATTTGGAGGGATTGGGTGTCAAAAGAATGCACCCTTTGATCGCCCACACTCCCCACATTTAGAAAAATTTTGGAGCATCAAACCGCAGATTCAATTCCAACAATTCATAATTAAATTTTCAGAATTGATCTCAAGGAAATTCCTTCTACAAACTTGCTTAGAATCAAGTTATAAGCATTACCTTAAAATTTCAGCTCAAAATTCCCCGTCGTTTGATCTAGAGATTCAAACATTCATCATCAGCCCCAATTCAAGCAACTACCTGCTTGTTCAACAACTTCCAATTCAAATTTCAAAAAAATATAACTCGCTTTCTAAGCCTCACCTTAAAAAGTTTCATTCTACAAAGTTGTTTATAACTGAGTTAACAATATTACCTCAAATTTTAGCTAAAAAATCTTCGTGATTCATCCTGGAGCTTCAATTCTTCACTGATGGCCTAGATTCACTCGAGAAACGAACCCTTTGTCTTTATTTTTCTCCTTCGGCCTTATTCAGGCGAGTTTTCCCCCACCCTCTGCAGCTCAGCCACAAAAAATAGATACACAAAGCTTTCGAATGCCACTGGAATTACACAAATAGCCCAAGTAGTTTGTTCAAACCAATTAAATGAAGTCGGCCTTCCTGCTTACCACTGCCCAAAATCTTGCATGAAATCTCCTTGGGCCACTTAGCCCACTAATGAAGATTAATGGCTGAAATTCAACAAATTTTTCCTTTAAATTTTATATCGTAATGTAGTATTTAACAATTTACTTGATGGTATAACATTTTTCTTTTGAAAGATAAATTCTTAATTTCTCACTTTCTCTATTTTGGGAATTCCAACAAATTTAGTTCTACATTTTAATTAACCTCTCTCCTTAGTATAGTTAACCCACATTCAAAATTCTTCACCAACTCGTGTTTGATTCCCATCTCCAAGCCCATTATGTGAGCTTCATCCTTAGCCAATATTTAGTGAAATTTAGCCGATCAATTCACCCTTCATTTCACTTTGCCACCTAGGTCATCTACCACATCATGACTTTCTTCATTCTTCCATAATTCCTAAGATATGATTTCATCATAGCTCATTAGAAGACATCACATTACCTACTCTTATTTAAAGTAATTAGGGTTCAGGTTTTACTGACATTACTTCACATTGAGTCGAAAGCAAAATTGAATATATATACTACTAAAAAAAATAGAAAAATTCTATATTCCTCAAGCAGAATGATATGTTCTCATGAACAATATAACTGAAGGAAATCGGACACGAGGATTTCCTTAAGCAACAGAAGGATCTTTCTAAAATTTCAATCGTATATGAGCTTTACAATTACAATCCCAAACTAAAATAAACGGTTATTCATAAAATAGAAATTATAGCATGCTTTACTAAAGATCAAGGACAAGAATCAACAAACCTTTGCAGACTCATCTTCAAGTTCATTGATCACGAACACTCGATCACAACAACACAATAACACAGGAACGTTCGTCCAACACGACCACTCCACTACACGAACACCGCGCACTCGAACAATGCGATCGCCAAAGTCACGAACACCCTGAACACCGCAAACGGCCTCCACAGAATCTCGACTGTGTCGAGTTGAGTAAGACACCACCAAGATGTTGGGAATATCCTAGAACTCGCAGTTCGTGTTAAACATTTTGTTTATCAATAATAATGACTTGTTGATTTTGCATCTTATTATGAAAATCCAATAAATGTATCCTTGGCTGTAGTTTAAGTACTGTAACTTTATGTAGTGACATAAATAGGATCAAGTTGATAGTGTATAGCCTAAATGGTCTAATAAGTATATGGATGAAATTGGGTATCTCATCCTGGTAACACTATTGGATGCGGCTCACTCTGTAGTTGTTACAAGAAGTTGTAAAGTGCTACAAACGATATGATCCACAAATCGTTCATGTTGAGACATATGAGTGGGGGAATTCTATGCAATGAGTTTGCATATAGACTGGACTATGAAAATAGTCACTTTTCTTTATAACGACCGTTTACTGTTAAAACTGACTATTTCATTTATCATATAACCTAGGTTAACTCGATCTTAATCCTAAACTAGCTATAAACTCTTGTTTGTTCGGAATTATCCTTTGATATGAAAACGATGAAAGTAGTCCAACAACACTGCTCAATAAGCTTACCATTTTGGGGATAAGACCAGATGAATAGCTGGGGACATAGCCTTGGCAAGATGGAATTCACTCATACCCTATTTAAGGTTAGCAGATAGGTTGTTCTCTTAAATACTGATTCCAGTTCTTGAACAATCGGAGTCCCGCCTTCTCATGATAGAGAAAGGATTTGATTTATAGAGATTATGAATCAGAATTTTTCATTAGAGGGTTAGTAGAAACTTAAGGAACAAGATGTATTCACAGGGGTAAAAGGATAATTTTGACCTAGCTGTGATTACGAACAACCTGTGAAGGATCGACTTACTGATTACGATTATTAAGTGGACATAATATATCAAGAGTGAGGGGAGTTCAACTATGGGCTATAGTGGAGTATCCTATTAGTTAATGAATGGGGGTTAGATCGAACTAATGAGTTTAGCCGATTAATCTCGAATCGTTGGAGCCCATGATCTGTAGGTCTGCGAGGTCCTCCTACTTGCTCGTAAATGGTTAAGCTTTAGAGTAGCTTGAGAAATTAATTTGAAACTTCCAAACTAAACAGAATAGGAGAATATATATTTAAATATGATTTAAATATATGAAGATGATTATTGTGCAAAAATTAATTTAATATTTAACATTAAATTAATTAATATTTTAAATTAATTTTAAAAAATTATTTTTCAGTTTTATAAATCAAAATGGTTTTTGAAATCAAACTTTTAGTTTAAAAGAAAATTGAAAAATCGGTTTGCATGCAATAAAATGGAAAATGTTGATTTTCCAATATCATCTTCTTCATGCTCACACAAAACCCATTTTCTTTTCTTCATTAATACTCCAAGCATGAGCTGCAAGCCATGAAATTCTCTTCTTTGCATGTTCATCTGCAATAAATAAAGAAGATTGGAGTGAATTGAAGGTATGCATAACACAGAAATTTTGAGAGAAAATTTCAGTGAGAAAAAAAGGTTCTTCAAAGTGAGCTGCTGTGAGTATCTCTTTGTTCTTCATCGTTTCAAACTATTCTTGAGTCCCACACTGAGTCTAAAGCTCCAAGAGGATAGTAAGGAAGATCTTGATGTAGTTCACGGCGATCTTTGGTGAAGACTGCTGCTGATTAATCAAGTTCTTAAAGAGTTCTTCAAAGGTATGATCTTAAAACCCTTTCTTTAGAAGGGCATGCTTTAGTTTCTGCCAAAATTAGTGAATTTGAATGCTGATTGATCCTTGATAATTCCATTGCTTGTTAACTAACTCTAACACAAGAAGGTTACCTTGGTATTCTCGGTGTGAGATTCAGAGGGTGGGCTCTGTGTGGACTTGGTTTGAGGCAGAAAACTAGAGGAACCATAATTGTGTAAACGATTGAGCAAGTGGGAGATGGAATAGCCTATCGTATAGATCGATGCCCAATCGTTTAGGAAAATCTATGTGATCGTCTAACAAATGCTATGCGATCGTTTAGCTCATCATCTAGCTGAGTGTCTATCGTGTAAGAACACTCCACGATCGTTTAGCTAACTCCAAGTTGTCATTTAGTAAATCTAATTATGAAGGCAGTTCTTTGATTAGTATGGGTGAGAGTGGCTAGATTGCCAACTCAACATGCCTAACTTTTTGGGGACTTGTCTTATTTGGGAGCTGGAAACTCAGTTACACAAGATGGAATTTGCTCTTCCTCGAAGCAGGGGTAAATAGATAGATTGCTCTCTTAAGGGATGATTACGAGATCTGTGAAGAGTTATCGCACTGTTGATTGGTTAAGATGGACACATAATATATTTGTAGTAAGGAAGGTTCAGTTGTCAGTTTTTAGTGGAGTGCTTGGCAGTTAACGGATGGTGGATCCCGTGACTAAAGATTTAGTCGATTATTCACGTACCGTTGGAGCTTCGAGCTATAGGTCCATAAGGTCCCCTTGGTAGCTCAATGGATTCAAGTTGAGAATCAGTTCTTGGTGTTGATTTCAAATATTCAAATTGACAAGCGGTAATTCGATTATATATGATATGATTGGTGTGATGTATGAGATACATCTAGTGGAGGGTTAATGTAAATGAGATTTACATTAAGAACTATAGAATAGAAAAAGAGTTATGGTTTATATGTTTCATGAGATGAAATACTAAAACTATAGGTTATAAATATAGTATGGTAAGTTGGTTATCATATATATTTATAATATTATTAATTATTGGATAATTATCTCTTTTTCTCTAATAACCAATTGAGTGGGAGATTATGGGTAGTTTCATGGTAACTATGAGATAAAAGTAAAAATGTTTTCCTAAATTAAGTAAGTTGTTAAATTTAGTTTTCCATTCTCGAAAATTACTCACGGAAAGGTTGTCAAGTAAATTAGATTTACTAAACGACAACTTAGAGAGACTAGACGATTGTGGAATGTTTCTATACGATAGACACTCAGCTAGCCGATTAGCTAAATGATCGCATAACTTTAGCTAGATGATCACATAACTTTTGTTTAACGATTGGGCATCGTTCTATACGATAGGTTTTGACATCTCCCACTTGCTCAATTGTTTACACGATTGTTCTCCTCCGGTCTCATCCTCTAACCAAGTCCACATAGCCCACACTTCTGGATTCTCACACCGAGAATAGCAAGGTAGCCATTGTGGTGGGGTCATACTCAACTTGACACAATCGAGGTTCTGTGGAGGCTGTTCATGGAGTTCGGGGTGTTCGTGATCTTTGTAGTCGCTCTGTTCGAGTTTGTTGTGATCGTGCAGTGTAGCGGTCGAAGTGTTCGAGCATTCGTGGCTGCAGTCTTGCTGGTTGTTCGAGCGTTAGTGATCAAGGGTGTTGAAGATGAGTCTTCAAAGGTATGTTAATTCTATCCCTTGATCGTTTAGTAGAACATGTTGTAATTTCGTTTTATGCATAGCCTATTGTTTCCGTTTGTGATTGTAATTGTGTTGTTCATATACGATTGAAATTTGAAACGATCCTTTCGCTGCTCATGGAAATCCTCATATCTGATTTCCTTCAATTGGTATCAGAGCAAAGTTGTTCTGATATTCCAAATGTCACTTCTGTTTTGAACTTCTTTTACAGTCGTTGTGGGTTTTCTGTATTGTGTTTAATTGTTAAATGAGTTTGTGGATGACGTTGATGGATGTTTACAGGTTTAGTTGCCTCTGTTTAAAGCTTTCTTTAAATTACAAAGTGTTAATTTATAAGGGCCCCTGTGTTTTTTGGCATAATTAACATGCTATCGAGTTTGTAATTCAAAGTGTTTGAGTTAGTCAAGTCGTTCGTGATGAAGTTTCGAAGCATGGAGATTTCGTTCTCAGCGAAGAAGGAGACTAAGAGTTGGTCGTATCGTGTAGCCTCAGGTAAACAATCGTTGGGATTAAACTAAACGATCGTGTATATTTTTATATACGATCGTGTAGTATTTACTAAACGATCGTTTAGCTAATGTAAACTATGGGATAAATCGTTTACTCTATCGCGTAGTGTTGGTTGCCCGATCGTGTAGACGATGGAGGTAGACGATCATAGTGAAAGCATATGATGCTCATCGTTTAGAAGAAGATGCGTGCTAAACGATCATGTAGTTAACATGCCTCATCGCATAGTTACTACCTATACGATTACGTGGTATTCGATACGAAGGCGCTCGCTCAGCGATCATTTAAACGATCGTGCTTCATCGCATCATAGTCATTTAGATGATTGTATAAGGCTTTCATTGTGCTCGGCGCGCTAGACGATCGCGTACCTCATGCTTCATCATATAGTAAAAGGTACACGATCATTGCTAAACAATTGTTTAGCACTGGAAGCGTAGGTAAACGATTGAGCAAAGCGTTTGTTCTTTCATGTAGACGATCATGGGGAGTTTGGTACACGATCAGTGGAGACACGTTGCTTCGTACGGACGGTTCAAGACTCAGTTTGCCTGTTTGAACCAGAGACTCCTTATTTTATAATAGTTAGCTTTAGTTTGTGAGGATTTGAGGAAATTTCACCCTGTTTATTAACATTTGTTTATTATACATATGGTGTATGTGGTTTATACCGCAAAGTGTTTGAGTAGATTGAAACCCACCTCAGGTTGTGCAGTTATTCATACATCATGTATTATAAATGTTATAATATTGCATGAAGAAATTACATGATAGTATGCACATGCATCATGAAATATAAGAGTTATATTTTTTACATGCAGTAAGCATTATCATGCATCATCTTTATATTATAAGCGTTATAGTATAAGGGTGTATGGAAGCATGTTTTGCTTGGTTCGTTGCTTGTTTTGTATAAGAGTTATATAAAATGGTAACAATGAATGAACAATGCATGAAGCATGACACTTATGCTGTTTATAAACATTATGAATGCCTTGTTTGTGTTAACTTCGTGTTGTGATTGATTTTGGTTGTTTCCATTTATAAGCGTTATAAAGAAAATTAGAACTAAAATCAATAAGAAAGAGTTGCATGCAGATTTAGGGTGAACTCATGTTTTTTAAAAGGATTTTAAAATTGGATTGAGATAGACCTAAGTTCAAGGTTCTAATGGGATTAGTAACCTATTTTAATCTTTTTAAATCGATTTAATAGGATTAAATTGATTGACATAAAAGATTAAAATTGTATTAAATCTATCTATAAGGGACCTTTTGTCTAAGGCGGGTTCTGTCTAGGTTGGGGTACTTAAGCTGACAGAAACGGAACACCCCTACTTGAGAACCTATCTGGAAAAGTGAATTAAATAGATTTTCTTCAAGTATACAATAGTTGGTCAAAGACTCCGTTAAAGAGTTTAATGGATGATGATCAAAAGTTGTTCAACTATCCAAGGTAAAAGTTACTCTTGGGCAAACCAAAAAGGTCACTTAGTTAAAATTCTTAGCCCTGTTTTTTCTAAGTAAACTAAACCCTAGGTTATAAAATACTCAGTGGGAAGAAGGGATATATCTGATATATCAATGATTCCACTCCTGTTTCTCCCTGAATGTTCACGCCGTGAGATTCATGTTTGACCTCGTGGTGTCCTGGGAGCATCCCCCTTCAGATGGTGTTTGAATGAGTCAATATCAAGGTGAACAGAGATAGTGTTTATAGTAAGTAGGTGAAGGGGTGTGTCAACACGTTCTACGGTCTCTGTCATTGGTTCACACCATGAGATTATTCTATATTCCCTCGTGGCGTCTTAGATGCGTCCCTCTTTGGAGGGATTTTGTGCAGTTGGTCAAGATCAAGGTGAACTCCACAAATGGATGAGGTCACTTCAGGTTTTTCCTCAATCAGAATTTTTTTCTTCGGATTGGCTGCTTAGGGCAGATCTCTAAGGCATAAAACGGCGGGTCACACTTACGGGAGGTAGTTAAGTAAGTTAATGAACTCTTGACCAAATCAATGATGGCTAGTCGCTATAGGAGCAAGAGATGTTCTGGTATTAATGACTGGTTGAGAATTTCTCAATTTAGAGGAGGGATAATTGACCTCCCTTCGACGGCTTTTGTCCTAAACCTTTGAAGCGTCATTGCGAAACTAGATGCCACACGGGGTTCATGTTATTTTACTAAACTGTATTGGATGTTGTTTATTTTTTCAACGAGTATTTACTTAAAACTTAACGTTGGTCAATGTGTTTTTGTTTTCAACAACTTGTTTATATTTCCGTTTAATGCCTTTAATTTTACCGA
The DNA here is from genome assembly GCF_027475165.1 of Benincasa hispida. NCBI lineage: Eukaryota > Viridiplantae > Streptophyta > Magnoliopsida > Cucurbitales > Cucurbitaceae > Benincasa > Benincasa hispida. The sequence continues at coordinate 56,953,153 of NC_143484.1, read as the reverse complement.
TTACATATAGTGGAAAGAGTCTTGTAAAACGTATTTCGTGGTAAACGACCTTGAATTTGTCATGGTTAAGGAATGTCCTCAAGTCTCGACCCTTGGTGCACCACGAAATGTTCATAATGTATATGAGGTGTGGATGAAGGCTAATTCATTGGCCTGACTTCACATTTTGGCTAGCATACCTGATGTTTTGGCCAAAAGGATTTAGAACATGGTCATTGCACGCAAGATCATGGACTCGTTGCAAGATTTCTTTGAACGTCAGTTCTTACTTTTTTAGCATAAAGGGATGGATGACAAAACCAGTAGTGTCAGTTGTTCTAACACTGATTTAGCAGCTAAAGAGGTTGTTTGACTGAGGAAATTCCTTACAGATTTGGCAGTTGTTCCAAATATGAAATTGCCTATCACTCTTTATTGTGATAACAGCGGAGCTGTGGTAAATTCGAAAGAGCCTCAAAGTCATCATCGGGGCAAGCATATAGAGCAAAAATACCACTTGATCAGGGAGATTGTGCATCGCGGTGATGTGATAGTCACAAAGATCGTGTCAGAGCACAACGTTGATGATCCCTTTATAAAGACTCTCATGGCTAAAGTGTTATTGGGTCACCTGGAGAGTCTGTGTGTGCGAGACATGTGGCATCTTGTCTAGGACAAGTGGGAGATGATATTGGGGTATGCCTAGTTTATTGTATATTGTACATGTATTTATCTTGTATTATACATTAGTTTCTTGAGTCATTAGAACAAGTGGGAGATTGTTGGGGTTGATGTCCTAATTCTCCCGGAGTCTCGTTGTTTGTAATTTACACATTGTTTATGATTAAAATAAGAGTTATTTCATTCTGGCATTTACTCATATCCAATAAACAAAACTCCATGGTTATTGTATGTAAACTTAAGCATGTATATGAGATATACAAGTGGATCACGCCTTAAGTGATAACCTAAATAGGTCTGTAGTAACGAGGGATACCTGATCCTAGTGACACTACAGATATGGCCCACTTTGTAGAGGTTTGCAAGTGCTGTAAACTACTACAAATGGTAGATCCTGACCATTCATGTGGAGACATGCGAGCGAGGGTATCCTATACAAAGAGTTTGTATAAGACCAGACCACGAGATGATTCGTCTCTGTATATAACGCTGTTGATATTGGAGACTTACATCTCACCTAAAAAACTATAGGTGACATGACCTCAATCCTAGTGTTTTAGGAACTTCTGCCTTTGAAGGAGATCCTTTGATTAGTATGGGTGAGAGTGGCCAGATTGCCAACTCAACATGCTTACCTTTTTAGGGACTTGTCTGATTTGGGAGCTGGAGACTCAGTTACACAAGATGGAATTCACTCCTTCCCTGAAGCAGGAGTAAGTAGATAGATTGCTCCCTTAAGGACTGATTCCAGGGCTTGAACATAGTGGCCACAACTTCTCTTTGGAAGAGAGGACTCAATCATAGTAGAATTATGATTTATGTTCATTAGAGGGATCAGTGGTACTTAAGAAGTTAGATGTAACTACAGAGGCATAACGATTATTGGCTGAGCTGTAATTACGAGCGATCTGTGAAGGGTTATCGCACTGTTGATTGGTTAATATGGACATATAATATATCTGTAGTAAGGAGAGTTTAGCTGTCGGTTTTTAGTGGAGTGTCTGGCAGTTAACGGATGGTGGATCCCGTGACTAAAGAGTTTAGTCAGTTATTCACGTACTGTTGGAGCTTCGACCTACAGGTCTATAATGTCCTTATGGTAGCTCAATGGATTCAAGTTGAGAATCAGTTCTTGGTGTTGATTTCAAATGTTCAAATTGACAAGAGGTAATTAGATTATATATGATATGATTGGTGTCATGTATGAGACACATCTAGTGGAGGGTTAATGTAAATTAGATTTACATTAAGAACCATGGAATAGAAAAAGAGCTATAGTTCATATGTTTCATGAGATGAAATATTAAAATTATAGGTTATAAATATAATATGATAAGTTGGTTATCATATATATTTATAATAATATTAATCATTGGATAATTATCTCTTTTTCTCTAATAACCAATTGAGTGGGAGGTTATTGGTGGTTTCATGGTAACCGTGAGATAAAAGGAAAAATGTTTTCCTAAATTAAGTAAGTTGTTGAATTGAGTTTTCCATTCTCGAAAATTACTCACGGAAAGGTTGTCAAGTAAATTAGATTTACTAAACGACAGCTTGGAGAGACTAGATGATCATGGAGTGTTTCTATACGATAGACACTCAACTGACCGATTAGCTAAATGATTGCATAGCTTTTGTTAAATGATTGGGCATCGTCCTATACGATAGGCTTTGACATCTCCCACTTGCTCAATCGTTTACACGATTGTTCTCCTCTGGTCTCGTTCTCTAACCAAGTCTACACAAAGCACACACTTCTGGATTCTCACACCAAGAATACCAAGGTAGCCATTGTGGTGGTGTCATACTCAACTCGACACAGTCGAGGTTCTGTAGAGGCCGTTCGTGGATTTCGGGGTGTTCGTGATCTTGGTGATCGCTCTGTTCGAGTTCGTTGTGATCGTGCAGTATAGTGGTCCAAGTGTTCGAACGTTCGTGGTTGCAGTGTTGCTAGTTGTTCGAGCGTTCGTGATCAAGGGTGTTGAAGATGAGTCTTCAAAGGTATGTTAATTCTATCTTTTGACCGTTTAGTAGAACATGCTGTAATTTCGTTTTATGCATAGCCTGTTGTTTCTGTTTGTGATTGTAATTATGTTGTTCATATACAATTGAAATTTGGAACAATCCTTCAGCTGCTCATGGAAATCCTCATGTTTGATTTCCTTCATCTTTAGTCTTATAATTCAAGTAATTAAGTTTATCATCCCATTATCCACTATGAAACACCACTATTGCAAGCTTAATCATATTTCCAAATCACTACAAGAAACACAAATTACAGTTATCAATCTACTGTTACAGCATAATATTGATTGACTAGTATAATAAATAAAAAAACAGAGTCTATCAGTGACAGATTAATATCACTGATAAACTTGTATCTATCAGTAATAGAATCATATTAATAGACTGTATTGATGTGACTCGTATTGAGAAGTTCATGACTGCTTGGAAAAAAAAAACTAAATCTAAACCAAAATAGAAATTAACTCAAACCAAAGAAAAATTAACTCACGAAACCTCAAAGGAAAAATCAAAGTAGATGAAACTTATAAAAACCATCAAACTGACTAATAACATTCAACATACTTCAATTAAACAACAATAAAGCCTACAACAACACAAATTAAAACAAACTTAAAAATCATAGATGAAATTGAATCCAAAAACTGAGGAAGAATCGTGACCTACAATTGGAAGGAAGAATCGCACAAGCAAAGGATGAAATATGAACTGGATCTTCCCTAAATATGAACTGGATCTTCCCTAAATCTACTAAATCTGCAGTTTTAGAAAAGGTTATATAATGGGTTATTTATACTAAAAATAACACCCATTACAATTTTCCTACATTTTAATGTTTCACTTTCTATTATTAAATAATACATTTTAGTTAGCGCTGTTTTTTAAATATAGAAAAATAAATTAAAATATTTATAAAATAATACAAAATTTTAGAAGTATCAATGATAGACACGGATAGGAGTCTATTATTGATAATTCGAAAAATTTTCTATATCTTGTAAATATTTTCAACAGTTTTACCATTTGAAATAATTTTCCTTTTAGTTATATTCATTCAGTATTTTTTATATTGGTTAATTCATTCACATTAATTATTTCCTTACAATAATTTTGATTACAATTTAGGCTACTATTTACGAAATCGTAATAAAAAAGTGGTATAATCATAATGAAATTTCATTGATGAATGAATTGTAATGATTCTAAATCGCAAACATAATTGGATTGCTTTTGATCGTGTTCACTTAAAATTATAAATTTATTATTTAACTTTAACGGTAATGGTAATAGTAATGGGTAACGGTAAAGGTAACAGTAAATGTGACAGATTCATAATTCTCGTAATGATAACGGTAACGGTAATGATAAAGATAGTGGATCCCACGTAATTTTTAAGTACAATCAGATTGAGTATCACCCTCCATACTTCAATTAGATTACATGTTTTTATTACAATTTTGGAGACGGACCTCACAATTTATTATCTACTCTTTATTTTATCATTAATAGATTAGGTTTCGGTTAGAATACACGTGGTCTTAATTGTATTTGTAAGGTTCAAGATTATAGTCATATAATTTATAAATAAATAGGAAAAGAAAAAACAATAGTAGAAGTAAAATGAATGATATGAGATCTCAATAATTGTGGAGTTTGTTGACTAGGGCTCCCCTCCCAATCATACGTCCCTTCACCTAATTACCATCATTATCAACTCGTTTTTTGTGGCTTTTTTTCTCATTTTTTTCCGGTCTTTATTTCATTATTAATTTTAGGCATTTTAATTTAATTAAGTTGAAGTGAACTTAGCTGATTATATTGTTTGGAAAGCGGAAGGTTTGATCCATCCTAATTTGTTATGATCTTTATATTTTCACTCATTCTCTTTCACTTTCTAAATTTTGCACTATTTTAGTCTTATCCTTCATTGTAAATACTTGTATTTTTTTTTTTTATTAAATTGATGCCACATAGACTTGTATTTTAAATCAAATGTATTGAGTTTCAAAAAGGACGATTGCAGATTTCATTGAAATGCAATACATAGTGTGATACATATGAATCTTCATATTTTAAGATTAAAAAATTATTGCACCAAGTAAACTAATATTACTGTTAGATAATTTTAATGGATAGTTGTCACACCCCTCTTCAGATTGCCTTCTTAATTTGAAAAGAGACGTGAAGACAACAATTGAACTGTTTTGTTACAACTACTATCCAACATACTCCTTTAAACCAATTTCCTGAGTACTTGTTAACCTGATATACAGTTCATAACTTCAATATATGCATAACTTCCACACCAACTTATTAACTTAGGTCACATTTATTTACATAATAGACATCACGATATTAAACGTTTATATTTTCAACCCTTAACTCAAAATCCTACCCTGAACCCTATGACATGTACAAACATGGTGAACTACCTAAGCTTCAACTTCCTGAAGAATCCTGATTAGTGACTAACTAGCAAATCTACTCAGCTTCAGGAAGTTGATCGCTACTTGGGGAAAGTAAACATTTTAAAGCATGAGCTTAAATAGGCTCAGTGAGTGACTATTTTAAATAAAAACATGTTTTTATTCATGAATAACATAAACATGTTTGTCATTAAAACATTAACATGATCATGATCAGGGTTTAGAAAATAAAACTGAAACATGGAATCATATCAAATGGAAACCTTGAAATAAAGCTCATTAATAGCATATTGTAAAATACCACTACTCCATTGTTTGAATATAGGGGAGAGCCTTTTTGCTCAATCCCTGATATAATAGCATGGATTGGAGTGAGAGTCATTTTGCTCAATCACCTACCAGTTTGAGCTGAGAGAGAGCTCTTTTGCTCGATCTCATCAACATCGATAACACGAGTCATACGTGCACACAGAGCTGAATTGGATCCTGACCACCTTACCATACCTTCGATGTCAAGGATCCCTAACATAACTAAAATCTGAGTACCTTACCATTCCTTTTGGTACTAACATTGGAATAGGCTTTATATAAGACACAAAACTTTTAAACCTTTAAACAACACAAACAGAATATACATTTGGAATGATCATACTTCATGGTTTCATATCATCGCATAATGCCTTGTAAAACATGGAGTATACTTATAAAATTTTCTTGATAAACCTTCACCATGCTATAAAGCATAAGCATCAACATACTAAAAACACATGCTAAGTTCATAAATAACTTCATCATTTGAAAACATGGATCATGCAATTAGCATTCATTTAAAGGAATGCATCAAATAAATCATGATATAGAAACTTCATATAAACTGCTTATGGGTTGAAAACCATTAATGAAAACTGTCATTGAAAACATTTATTAAAACTTGTCACTCACTATTTTAAGCTACTTATCCAAGGGATCTATAAGTCTCTCCTACTTACATCTGCCCTGTAATGAGAAGAGGTCCCTTGGTTAGTATCATTAGCTCCCTTTTGAGCTTAACATAACACTTAACTTTTCATTATTGCATTCATAAATCTTAACGCATCATGATTGAGTTCATTGCATTCACTTATACTTAGCCACTTTACCTTCCTCTTGGCTAAAGACTGACTACCCTCTTTATTGGGTGCTCAATGGTCACAAAGACACTTCTGTGCCTATGCATCAATCAACCTCCGCGTGTCGTACCTCATGCCTATATATGTTGTCGCATACCTTGACAAGCCAGCTGCTTGCTTACTCCCCGTATGCAGTTGCCTACTTATTTATCTATAATATCATTTCAGATTCAATCTTTTAAATCTCATAACTCTATTTCCAACCATCAATTGACTAAATTCCTTTCCATGAATTTGCTCAAAACTTCTTAGTTGTTTACCTTATGATTTGAGCGTCAAATCCTCTTTGATTCAACTAAAAATCCTCAAGTCTATTCAAGCTTGCTCGACAATTCCTTAGCACCTTCAGAGCTTCATAGGCACTCACGCTTTTTCTTAGGTGTAAGCAAAATTTGGCAAAACTGATTTCTTCTTTGTAAGCCAAATTTATACTTGAGTTTACATGTGAGCTAATCTCAACTAAATGCCGCATGGCATGCTAATCCTTAACTTAGCATCTCTAAGGTTGCCACTTAGCTTACTAACCAGTGTTTAAGCTGAATGCTTAGCTTAATTTTCATCGCATAGAGCTTGCAGTCACTTAGGCCCCATCACCGGTTATTGCATCGCCTCGTCATCACCGGTTATTGTATCGCCTAGTCTTAGGTATTCTTAGCACACCTTACATAGTCAATCTTTACTTCCTTAACATACCTCTTCATATCAACTGAGTGGCCCATCATCGCATCTGTCCCCATGGCAGTCTTGCCTGCCAACTTCTAAACTTCACGGCCGCTAATTATCTTTCGACCATCTTAGCATTTTGTCTTAGCATCCCCTTTGGAGTGCTTGTCTAGGCAACTTAGCTATTTGTATACTAGCCTTCTCCACCTTAGGTGAAGCGCGTCACATATTTCTCTCACTAGCCTTGGCTAAACATCAAACTCAATAGCTAACTTAACTTCCTTCATGACTTTCCACTTACTTCATGGGTTATACTTAGGCATAGTTTCCTTTCTTTAAATACTTGGCCGCATAGCATTGACATGACTTTGTCGTATGGACCTTCCATTTTTCTTCTAAGTGTGAACTCCTTTTCAATTCACCCGAGAGCTCAACAATTCATACCTAGAATATTTTCTACCTTCAAAACACCCGAGGGCCATCTTTTAACACTTAGAAATTCTCTTATCCCTTGACATCACATACATGCTCTTACACTTCATATTATTACAAACATTACAATTATCATAAACATAGACTTACAATGACATTGAACCCATAATTAAGAGGACTTAAGCATAATTAACTAGTAATACGAGTTTAGGGGTTTACAGCAATAATGACTAATAATTAAATGTATAACAACATTTTTAAATAATTGCAAATATAGTAAAAGCTACCATTGATAGACTCTATCGTGGATAGACTTCTATCACTGATAGACTCCAGCAATATAGTTTGTCATTGATATATTTCGAAAGTTGGATCTAAATTTTATTATATATGCAAACTCATTTGCATTGTATTATATCTACTTTCATTTCATAACTTTTTTTTACTTAATTTTATGCTCTTCACCACGTCATAAATATAAGCCCTATTTCGGCCGAAAAGGAGAATATCTATGGTATAAATAAAATTAAATCAAAATATCTCTTAAAACAAATCAACAAACTTTAGCTTATGTCCAAGAGATGCAATGTCATACAAATCATGAATATATGGCAAGACTCATTGTCTTAGTGAGATATATCAATCACGGGTCTTCATGGCAAAATCTTTGGGAAAAAGTGACCATTATAATTAAACACAGTTTTTATCGTAATACCCTTTTGTTTTTTTGTTTTTTTTTTATTTTTTTTTTTTAATATAAGGGCATATAGATTTAAAACTCTTAACTTTGATAAAATGAATACATTAATGATGAGTTACTTTAACTTTATTTCAATACCCTTAAATTATTATAAATTTATGGTATGGAATTTGATATTAATTTAACCTATTCTCTAATGAATGTATCCTATGGCTACCTATCATAATATATAAAACCTTATTTATACCAATCCAGAAGGAGTTTCACCTAACTTTATAGAGTCATCATCATGATTTGCACTAAAAAAATGATATGAATTTATATATAATTTGAACATCTCAATCCAAACCCACCGACCATTCCTAGAAAAGGAGATAAAACGGGTCCAACTATTGAATATTTTGATCAAAGCTTAGTTAAATTATATATATATATATATATATATTTATATATTTCACACTCACGTTCCACTTTTAAAACTTGTGCCAACATATCATTTGATATTTCTAAAGGCTACATATGCGTTTGGTTTTTGAAAAATTAAACTTAATTTGTTTTGTTATTTAATTTTTGCTAGTGTGTTTTTTTGGAAATCAAATCAAATTTTGCAACTAAAAAATAGTTTTAAAAATTTTATTTTTTATTGAAAATTTTGACTAAAGATACAAATGTTTTTTTAAAAAAATTATAAGAACTCTAGTAAGAAAAAGAAGAGAAAACAAACATAAATTTAAAAGATAAATAAAAAACTAAAAACAAAATCGTTAAAAAAAACTTGCAAATCATGATGTTGTATTTACCATTGTGGCATCAACTTTTCTTCCATTCGAATATTAACTACTTTCGTGACAAAATTTGCACCGTCAACTATAAATTTTTAAAGCATCTTCTTTGATATAATCAACATCATTGTTGTTTTATGAAACATCTGGATCAAAAGAAAAATAAACATTTGGAACTTTAATAATACATATGGAAGCTATTTGATAGTATGAGATCGTATATCAAAGTCAATTGATAATGGGATCTTATCTTTTCGATATGGGATTCTCAACACGCTCACTCAAGATGGTGCCACTATTGGAATCACCATTCTTGATCGGCCCTCAATTTCTTTTATTGGAATGAATTCCTGTTTCAACTTTATGGACTATGATATCATATTTGATATTATGAGGTTCCATTTAAAATCAATTGGTAACGAGAATAGTAGCTTATCTATCTTATAAGAAGGGTGAGATCTTTTGATTTTTTTAATGTGAAATTCTCAACTGAAGCCACATTTAAATTTGTGAGAATAGCTTATCTCTAGCTACTCAATAGTTTACACCATCAAAATTCTTTTCAAATTACAACTCCTCAACCATTAAACGTCTTAAGCTTTCACATCATTTTGTCTGTACATATTTCTAAGATACTAAATGAAGTATCTTTTCTTTTGCCTAAATGAGCATAACTCAATTGATGGTATTTGTTTATAATCAATTTTGAAGTCAAAGGTTTGATTATTCCCCACCATATTGCCAAAAAGAAAAAAAATCCTCTTTCTAAAATGATTGTATTTTCAATTTATCAATCTTGATAATTTGTAGAATGAATGAGAGTTGTTATTTTTTGTTTCTATTTTTTATGTGTACCAACCACACATATAGTAGCTAAAGTGAGCTTAACTCACTATATTAGCATGCACTCAATCCTAGAGATCAAAGTTTCAATCTCCCACCAATAGTTATACTCAAAAAGGAAAAGAAAAAACCCACACATATAGTAGTCTTGTCAAACCCTCATGGATTTTACAGTTTCAACTTTTTTTTTTTCCACATTTTGGCCCAACAGAAACGTAACGATCAAATTGTAAATATTATATTCAGTAAAACACTACAACAAAAATGGGTTTCCATGACTCTAAAAAACTGTCACTAACACATTTCTTGACTTTTTTTTTTTTCAATCTTTCAATCCACCGTCAAGGAAAGTATATAGATGACACATGAAAAATATGTCACTATTGGTTGTTTCTTGACTTCTAATACAATCAACAGCAAACATTTATTGATATTTGTTATGTGTCAAGACAACATTTTCTATGAAGTTTTTTTTATTGTCAATAAATGACCAAAATATTTAATTTTTCTATCAATCAAACTTTTATATTCATATTTATTTATGGTCATTGAAGTTAAATCGATGACAAGATTTGTAAACCCCTAAGCTTGTTTTACTAAATAGTTATGTTTAAGTTCTCTTAATTAAGTGTTTAATGCCTTTACAAGTAAATGTTTATGATAATAACATCGTGTGTAATGTTATGAAAATATGATGAGCATTTAGGTGTTGTTAAAGAAGAAAAAAATTTCTAAGTGTTAAAGGTAAGGCTCTCGGGTTCTTTAGAATGCAGGAAAATATTCTAAGTATAGAAGGTTAAGCTCTTGGGTGAGTGAAGAAGAATTAACACTTAGAGGGAAAACAAATATGTCCATGCGATGAAACTATATCAATGTATGCAACAAGTCATGCCAGTTCATGTGACCAACTCTTCCAAATGACATGCAGCCAAATGTTTAAGGAAAAGGGAATTATGTCTAAGTGTGGTCGTCGGGTTTTGGGAAAGTCATGAAGGAAGTTAAATTAAGGGTCGAGTATGAAGTTAGTTGAAGCTAGACAGAGTAGTATGCGATCAGTTCCTAATTACCATGTGGCCAAAATAATAGCCAAGTACGAAGTAAGTTATAGAAATGGGTGAGGGCATGATATTCACGCAAGACTTACCAAGAATGTTCCAAGACAGAAAGTGCGACGATAGCCCGGTTATGCGATAAACAATGAAGGGGTCCAAGTGATCGTAAGCGCTATGCGATGAAAATAAGTTTAGGATTTCAGTTCTAATAATTTGGTAGTGGGTTAAGTGGCAACCTTAAGTAAAGTGACTTTTAATTAAGCAAACTTTTCATGCAAGCCTGAGCATAAATAGGCTTAGCAAAGAAGGAGACTGTTTTGCAAAAGTTTCCTACGCCTAATAGAAGTCTGAGTGCTTGTTAAGGCTCTGAAGATGTTGAAGGATTTTTTTAGCAAGTTTGAGGAGATCTGAGAAGTTTTCTAGCTGAATAAAAAAGGATTTGATGCTCAAATTTTAAGGTAAGTGAGCTATGATGTTTTAAGCAAGTTTATCAAAAGGAAATTTAGTTAATTAATAGTTGGAAATACAATTAGGAGGCTTAAAAGGTTGAATCTGAACTAATGTTATGGATGAATAATCAAGTAGCTGCATATGAAGATTAAGCAAGCAGCTGGTTTGTCAAGGAGTGCGATGACGCACAAAAGCGTGAAGTAAGGCACGCGAGGGTTGGTTGATGCATAGGCAAATAAGGGTGTCCTTTCGATCATAGAGCACTTAATAGAGAGGAAAGCCAGTCTTTAGATAGGAAGAAGGTAAAATGGCTAAGTATAAAGGATGTGATGAACTCAGTCATAATGCGATGATGATATACGATATTGTTAAGTTAAGTATTATGTTAAGCTCGAAAAGGAGCTATTGATACTAACCAAGGGACCTTTTCTTATTACACGACAGATGCTAGTATGAGAGGTTACAGACCCCTTGGATAAGTAGCTTAAGACAGTGAGTGACAAGTTTTAATAATTTTTTTTCCAAAGATAGTTTTTATCATATAGGCAGTTTACATGAAGTTTTCATACATGTTTTAGTGGACTCATGCTTTTAATGAATGTTGATCACATGATCCATGTTTCAAATGATGAAGTTATTTATGAATCTATCATGCGTTTTCCAGTAAGTCTATGCCCTATTTGATAGCATGATAAAGTTTTATCAAGGAATTTTATAAGCATGCTTATTGTTTCACAAAGCACCATGCAATGATAATGAAACTATAAGGAATGTTTAAAATGAATGTATATTCTGTCATGTGCATAAAATTTTTGTGCCATGTATGAACCCTACTCTAATATTGGTATCGAAGGTATGGTAAGGTACCTAGATTTCAGTTATGCTAAGGATCCTTGACACCGAAGGTATTGTAAGGTGGTCAGGACCCAGTTCAACTCTATGTGCACGTATGACTATGTTATTTACGTTGATGAGATTGAGTGAAAGGGTTCTCTCTCTCAACTAAAGTTATTAGGGATTGAGCAAAAGGGCTCTCCCATATGTTCAGGAAGTGGAGTAGTGGTGTTTTCCAGAAAGATGCTAATGAACTTTATTTTAGGGGTTTTACGTGATGTACTTTTACGATTCTAGTGTCATTTTCAAAACCCTGACTATGATTTTATAAATGTTCAATGATTAGCATTTCATGTTAGTTATAATTTAAAACATGTTTTATTTAAGATAGTCATTCTTGAGCATTTTAAACTTACTATTTCATATGTTTCCTTTCTTCAGGTAGTAGTCGACGTCCCGAAGCCAAGTAGATATGCTAGTCAGTTACTATCCAGGATTTTCTCCAGAGAATAGTGTTTAGGTGGTTTATCATATCTGTTTAACTATGGTTTTGTCGGTATATATCATAGAGATCTGGATAGAAATACTAAGACGAGGATTGTAATTATAATCATGTATGTTACTAGTTTAACTGTGATGGGAATGAATGTAGATTTTTAGATCAGTAACACCTATGTTAACATGTTGTTATCAAATCATGCTTGGAACAATTATAGTATTGAAATGTTTAACATGTTGTCGGATGCTAAGTTTACAGGTTACAGAGCTTAGTAGGATAGTAGTTGTCACAAAACGGTTAGCAATTGCTATCCATACATCGGTTAGCAATTGCTATCCACACATTCTTTCTTGGATTAAAAAGGGTAATTTGAGGAGGGGTGTGACAAGATTTCGATGTCATAAAAATACATTTCATAACATTTGTGAAATGTCAAAGAAATGCTTATGATGATAGATAATTATTTGTTTTCGTACCTGTCATTATAGATATTTCCATCAATTTTGGCACAATACATACCAACATTTAATATAAAACTTCATATATAACAATAAAATTTGGTAAAATTAATGTAAAGAAACTAGTAACCAAATTTTATTTAAGTTATTTACAAAGAAACTAAATACAACTAAGTTGTAACGACCCGACCCCCTAGGACTTAGGTAAGGCCGTTACTAACATAAATGCATGCAAAGAATTTAAAACGACGCTCAGTTATTTGAAATAAATGCTAATTAAAACAAGAGAAGTTCAAAAGACATTTATTAAATGCAATTGTTAAAAAACAATAATAGGGTACCCATAAATCATAAAGGTTAATAAATATATATGAAAAACAATTCTTAATAATAAGTTTCAAACATCAAAACTAAACATTAAGAGAAACATGAAAAGAACTCTAAATCTCATGATGCGGAAGTGTAAAAAAAATTAGTCCCAGTGACACGATCACGAATTCCGCTGTGCCATCGCCAGTTCATCTTTACACTTACCTGAAACATCAACATAAGAAAGAATGAGTATGAAATACTCGGTAAGTAGCCCCACCACTGGGATCAGGCTAGGCATCTATGTTCTCTAGATATCCGCATATGGCACATAAACACATGAAACAGACAAGAGACAGAGTCCTATCCTATTTTAGTTAAGTATGTCTACAAAACTGGTGGATCCCAAAGGAAACACAAAACTGGTGAATCTCGGAGGAAACACAAACTGGTGAATCCCGAAGGAAACACAAACTGGTGAATCCCGAAGGAAACACAAACTGGTGAATTCCGAAGGAAACATAAAACTGGTGAATCCTGAAGGAAACACAAACTGGTGAATCCCGAAGGAAACACAAAACTGGTGAATCCCGAAAGAAACACAAACTGGTGAATCCCGAAGGAAACACAAACTGGTGAATCCCGAGGGAAACACAAAACTGGTGAGCATTTAACCAATCAATAAGGATATTCACACAGTCTCAACGTTCAAAGAATCAACATCGTACAATTCTAAAACATATATGAAATCCTTGGTACCATGGCTCCATCACATACACATAATCCTCAACAACATATTATACAACATTCATGTAGTCCTTACATCAAAATTCTACAACATACAAGTATGCCTCAAAACTAGCAGATCAGACGTCGACATAAGAAAACACATACCATCACATACTAAGGATCAAGTGCTTAGGTGTGTATTTAAACAATTCAGTACTCGTGCCAGAACATACTTTGATTCAGGTCATATTATCAATCAACATGCTAACAATTTACCATACATACACTCACCATGCTAGCATACAACTAAAGCCTGGCCCGTGGGCAGTTCCAGTGGTAAGATTACTTACCCCAAATAAAGTCCAAAAGTTAAGTCAAGGGAACAAACTCCTTTCTAGCTTTCCACAACTTTTGAATGAGAACCTAGACCATGGACAAAAATCGCTCTTAACCTTTAAGCCCAATTTTTAAACACTAAATCATTCCCAAATTACCAGCACAACTTACCCAAAAGTGGTTTGCCAAGATCACCTCAAAGTTCTAACACCAAAATTTTGTTGGAATCAATCTCAAGTCGTTCGCATCTAAATTCAAAACTTCTCCAAAACTTGAATCTAAAGCCCAAAGTGTAGTTTGTTCCAAATTGTCTTCAGTCTCTCAAATAAATGCCTTAATCTAAGCAATTCAATAATAATGGTTAGAACCTCAAATAAATTCCAGCAACAACATTTTAATTCAATCCTTCCAAAGCTTAATATACTTACCAAAATGTTGCTTGGTCCAAAATTAGTTTCAAACTCAAATCTGTTTGCGAACCCAACTTAATCCTGCGCAATGCTTGACAATACACTTCGACCTTAAAATTCCTTCAATGCTTGAATCTATGGCCCAAACATAATGGGTGTTAACAATTTTAGCCAAAACGAACTGAGTAACCAAAATCTTCAAGAAAATTCTAAAAGACTCATATCTTACCCAAAACTTCACCACAAGCCAAAATCCGACAAACGGCGGCGAAGGGAGGCAGTGACCGAGGAGATCGGCGGCTGGGTTGGCGGTGTGCGAACGGTCAGTAGCGGAACTAGACGGATCGAGCGGCTCTCGACAGAACGCAGCAGACGAGGCGTCTGCTCTGACCAGCCGGCACGCTGAGAGGGCTTCGAATCGCCGATTGCTCATCAACGTCGGGTTTGACGAAAAACTGAGCTATCGTCGACAACTAGGTTTTCTTGGGGGGGGGGGGGGGGCACGTGCGATGAGGTTGAAGAAAAAGATTTTAAGTTTTGTTTATATAAAGAGAAAAATAATAATAAAACAAAAACTAAAAAGGAAATAAAATAAACTTATTTTATTTCTTTCCTTATTCCACTCTATACCATTTAAATTTATTTCCTTTTCCAAGAAAAATAAATTCTTGTCATAAATTTCCAAATTGAGTTTGACAATTGAAAAGAATTTGAATAATTTTCACGCCAACACTTAAATCCTCGCACTTATACTTTAAATTCAAAAATTCCAAACCTGCCCTTCCACTAAGGATAATTAGTGAAAAGGGAAAAAATACATTATTATTAAATAAAAAGGCGCGGGATGTTATATAAGTGTTGCAAAAAAAAAAAAAATGTGTTAGCACTATCCAAACAAAAAAAAATACATATAAATAATTTACTTGGTGGTTTCCTCGCTTTAATGGGTCTATCCAATACCTAGTAAACAAAACAACATTCATTTCAAAACTCAACTCAATACATCAATGTCACCAATAATAACAATATTCATAAAGTATATATTCTTAAGGTTCACAATCTTCTCAACTCATTAAACATCAATCTGCTCAAAATATTGATATGAAAACCTACTTCCATAAAGTAAGAATACTCACACCACTCTAAAGGGAAAAAAATAGTCAAATGAGGTAAATGTTCAAAATATTCATGCCATTACATTTTTCGTCTACTATTCCAACAAAAGTCTTATTCATGTCATATAGTCGAAACATAACACACAAAATACATAGTACAAAATATTTATCATACTCAAATGAGATGTTCTTACCTTGACAAGAACCTTAAAACTTAGTTCGAACACTCTAAAACAGTCTAGAACTATAAACAAAGAGTTTAAAACTTAATTAGAAATCTTAATCTACAATAATATTGTATTTATAGAAAATTATTAGTGCAAATATATATTTGTATAACGAATCAAATAATTAACCGTCTTACAATAACTCAATGAATGATGATCCATTAGTAGCACCTAAGATGGTCATAATTTGAATACTCACATAAGTCTATTATCATAAAAACTTAAGAAAAATTAAAGGACCGTATTTGAATTTGAAATGAGTTTAGAGCATTCTCACCTACTAATCTTACCCAAAAAGACAAACACTTGCTAGCAATTTGAAGATTTGAAGTCGTTAAGGAGTCGATAAAATTAAACTAAAGTCAATTGGGGGTGGACCTTTATTGAAACACACCGAAAGAGAGAAAACATTGCTTAAAATTGTTGGAAACGTGTAGATCAAATTTTTTACTCTTAAAGCCATTTAGAATTTTGTATGAAACCTACTTACTTCGATTGACAGTCCGATAATCCTCAATCTTCAATCCTCAATCTATTTCCTTGAACAAATATTAACTTTTACAATTGAATCTATAAATCAGATGGTAGAATCTACTGTAATAATAAGATTACATAATAAAATAAAAGTTGATGAACTTTCTTAATCTTATTTTCAATATAGGAACTCATAAACCAATAATTCATTCATTCTAATCATTCTTCCTTCACATTCATAATTGATGAAGAAAATTATAAGATAATTAATATATTTTAGTTGATAATTTAGATTAATTAGTATTCTATAATCAATTAATTAATTGATCCTTTATTATCATACATAGATTAAACATTTACCAAAAGATATTGATACATTAAAAATAAGTAAATAAATAACGGTCTACTATTTGAACTGAGTAGTTAAACGAATGCGTATTAAATTAAATTTAAAATTGAAAATGAGGGTTAACAAAAATAAGGTGAGACGAACTATTATTAAACTATCATATAGATAAAAAAAAAAAAAAAAAAAAAAATTAATGAAGAAAAAGGAAAGGAAAGAGGAAAATGAGAGAAAAATAAATATTGGGAGGAGAATGGAAAAAAGGCCCACATAACATGAACAATCTTATCTTGAAGGAGAGTGCGTGGGTGGCAAATAATACAAGTTTTGAAGGAGTATAAAAAGAAGAAAACAGTGAGAATGAAAGTGATGTTCCCACTTTGGGGAATTTTAATTTAAAGCCAATATGAGTCCATTCATATATATTATATCTAAGTTGCCATATATTATGCTATGCCTCCTCATCTATTTGCCCTTTCAATTAATTCATATCCTATGGTTAGGGGATATTTCCTCATCAATAATTACATTGCACACAAATACTAAATACAAATAACTATACTTTTTAAAAGTTAGATTTGGACTTGATTTTACAATCAACTTAGTGGCAGAATGATATTTTTCTGCTTTCAAATTTCTATTTGTGCTTATATACTTTTGGTTTTTGTCTATTTAAATCGTTATATTTTAAAATATCGTTTCAAGTGTTTTTGTACTTAAAAAAAAAATTAACATCTTGTTCATATTTGTTTTTACTAGTCGGAACGATGTATGTTGCATGTATTTCATAACATTGAAAATAAAATGTACATGTATGAGTTGAAATAAAAATCTTCTATTTAATACTCCTTTTTTCTTTATATTTTAAAAGAACATACAAACAAATAATATTTGCATTTATAATAAGAAAACTTTAAGATAACAACTCATCACTTTTATTAGAAATTAAAATATGTTTCTATTATATTTGTTTCAAAATTACACATAGATGAATTGTTGTGTATTTATAACATATTTGAAAAGAAAAAAGATAAAGTACAAAAGCATGTAAAAATAATGAATTTATTATAAATCAACTCATTGGTATGCATTTACAAAAATTAAAAAGTAAAAAAAAAAAAATACTACAAAAGTATAAAATAATTTCTGTCACTTTACCGACTCCTAAATTACTTGAACATTTAAAAATTTTCTCGAATCTAAAAAATAAGGGCTTCTTTTTCACCTCTTCAATGTATGAGGAAGAATATGTGAATTTGTGTACATAACAAAAATCAAAATCTAGATTTTTATAAAAGATTATTTTTTACTTTTAGATAAAATAAATTAAAAAAAAAAGCTATTATCACTACAATTTAAAAAGAGGGAGAACATTTCTACTTAATGATTTAATGCAAAATTACTATATATATATATATATATAATAGCATATTATATTTAAATAATAAATAGATTTTTTATTCTTATTTTTTTAATGTGATTTTTTTTCCTTTAAACAAGATTAAGAGTTTTATCGTGTTTTTTTTTTTTTAACTTTTTTTCATATCTCCTTTTAATTTTAGATTTAGATGGTATATAGATTTTTTTTATTTTTTATTTTTATTTCTAGACCTGGGAGAGATAGAAGTATAAAAATTAAACTTTTCTTAAAAAAGAAGAAAAAAAGATTTTACTATTAACAAAATTAAAATAAATAAATAAATATACTTGAATGCTACAATAAATTTCTACAATTTCTACGTAAAAAAATGGAAGCAAAAATGTTGGGGAGAGGGATTGACAAAATTCTTGAAAAAAAAAAGTGAGAGGAGATACCCATGAAAATATTTTATTTAGTTATTTATAGAAAAAATTTAGATTTCATATTTAGATTTATTTTAAATCAAATTATATTAACATGACATGAGATATAAAAGAAAAAAATGTGATTTTAAAAAATATATATTATCATTTAACACGCCAAAAGATAGGGAAATGTTTTTTAAAAAAATAATGTGTAATGGCCAAAAGAAAAATTAAGTAGTATAATGGCAAAATAATAGGGAATTTTTTTTAATAATTTAAATGTAAAATTATATTAAAAAAATCTCTGTAACCAACTCCTAAAAAAGGCAAATAAGAAAATAAAATGTTTCTCTCCTTACCCTCTTTTAGATAATATAGATTATTATTTTTCTTTCTGCACAATATTACTTTATGTTCAATATTTTTTTAAAGATTGTAATAAATTTGTATCAAAGTGTTATAATATTTCAATATAAATAAATACATTAATCATTTAGATCACTGGATAATAAATTTAAAGTATCTCAACTAAATAAATTGATAAAAGTTAATTAGATGGTTTTTTTTTTAATTATTATTATTATTTGTTTTAAACTTACTTTGATCATATGCTTTTAATTTTGTATCTCATTTTGGATTTTAAAGCATCGAAAAGTACAAATTTTTCCTGTCAAATTAGGAAAAAAAATTCTGGAAATTTCAAAAGTAATCATTTTCATCCCTAAACTTAATATTAATTGTTTTAGTTGATAAGTTTTCAAAAAGTTCCATATTTTTTGTATATGGTTTTTTTTTTTTCTCACCCAAATAATCATCACTTGTCGTCCAAAACTTGCTACTGAAAATATGTGGTGTAAATGTAAATACGTTAATTTACCTAATCAAAGTTGATCAAAGAAAATAAGATGATCAAAATGGTTGTTTTTTTGAAGTTAAGAGAATATAATAGAAATAAAATAAGAAAAATTGAAAAACGAAATTGGAACAAACCTCAAAAATTCAAAACCACTCCGAGATTTAAACCCAAATTTATATATTTAAATATTATCGTACGTGTACTCATAATATTGTAAAAAGAAAAAAAAGTATGTACTCATAATAATGTGCCTTTTCTTTTAAAGGTACCATAATGTGCTATGTGGATTATTTGTTATTAGCAAATTATAAATTTGTAATGTAACACGAGGGAGGTGGTACCTTGAAAGAAAGTACTAGAAACCTTGAAAGAAAGCTACGTTTTCTATATATAGACACGTTTTGGAAATAATAAATATTACATTTTTAGCCATCAAATTTTTTAAAGGATACGCTGTGTTTAGTCCATGAATTTTAAAAATATACCTTTTTTAGTTCTTGATTTTTTTAAAAAACATAAGTGGATTTGATTCTTGAATTTTCAAAATGCACCTTTTGAATCCCTAAAGTTTCTAAGAATAGTTTAAAATATCTTTGAAATAATGTTTTTTAAGTTATTTTTAATATTTATATGACATTTAAAATTAGAAAATTATTTAGAGAAAATAAATAATCTTTAAAAATTATTTTCTAATTTCAAATGTCTTATAATTATTTTAAATAATAAAAAAAAAATAAGAGACCTTTTTAACCTATTTTGAAAAACTCGTAGACCGAAAATATACATTTTTGTATATTTAGGGACCAGACACGTCTATTCTAAAAGACTTGGGTGTGTTTGGGGTAAATAAAGATTATCGTAAGACTATAATATCCATCTCATGCTACAGTAAATACTATTTTGTATTTTTCAATTAACTACAGTCAATACTATTTCAAAACCTCATTTGCTACCGTTTTAAGTATTTTATATTCATCACTTTTTTATTCCTTGCTACAATGTTTATTATTTCCTTCTTAAGTTAAAATAATTTACACCTCAAACACATATTATTATAATTCAAACTAAAATAATCTACACTCACAAACTAGTATAACTCAACTATAATAACCTAGAATTATAATAACCAACTTCTTGCCCCAAATGCCCCCTTGGAGACTAAAAATTAAATTTTGAAAACTTAATGACCAAAAACACCAATTATTCAAAACTCAGAAACTAAAGAAGTAATTTTCTGTTAAGATGTTAATAATTTTAAAGTGTGTTTGGTATAGTTTCTAGAGTCATTTAGATAAATTTTGAATTAATTCAAAAACTTTTTTTTCATAAAAAAACAAATGAGGAATATATTATAAAAAAAATTAAATGTTTAAAAATATTTGGAGGAAAATACACATATTTATATATAATGACTTTTGGATGTAGTTCTATAATATAATTTCGTTATTTAATATGAAATACTACTACTTTTTTTTAAACGATATTACTACTAACTACTATTTATAACACACAATTACTCATTTCTTAATTATATGAATATATGTAATTTTATGAAATGAATACCTTTGTAGTATTTTGGAGCAACCTTAACATATTTATCTTCACAACTTTTAATCTTATGTCCTTTTTTAAATATTATATTATTATATTAATAACGAATTATAGATATTTTTTTTTTAAATCGTCCTTGTTTAAATAAATTTAAAAAACAATAAATATTTGAGGAAAAAAAAGAAGAAATAGTACAAGTTAGTATGGGAATGAAAGATTAATAAAAAAAGGAAGGGGGTAGAAGAGATTCACGAGATGGGAATTACCAATCAGAAACAAAGGAGACATGTTTCTGAGGGCATCTTGTGTGTTTGGGATTTTTGTATACATATAACTTAAATATTTTCTGAAAAATTAATTTTCAAAATAAAGCATGCCACCAAACTTTTTTTTTTAAACATTTTTTTCTCTTTCTCGTTCTCGTTCTAGTTCACTTTCTTATTTTTCTCTGATTTTTTTTCTATTTTTTCCCTCACACTATCTCGTTCTTGCCTTTTGAACTTGGTTCGTTTGATGTTTGAAAAAATTCTTCTAACTGTCAACGTTATAGGATGAAAAAAAAACCAACTCTACTTATTATTGTCATTGATGTATCGCTGAAGGCAAAATATATAGAACGAAACCTTGTTATCATTGGAGATAAAATAGATAGAAGAGATCTAGAATAAGAACTTTCATTTACACAAATATATATATATATATATATATATTAAAAATAATTGAATTTCTTTAAACATCACTCAATTTTTTTTTTCGGTTGAAAAAGAGATGAAATAAGATTTTGCCACAAATTTGAGTTGTTATGATTTGGGCAAATTTGATGTGATAAAAGGACTAATGATGGAGACAAGTGTACTATCAATAATATTAATTCAATTTGTTGTGGTTTTGTGATTCAAATTTTAGAGATGCCAGCCCATTTTGATTCATCAGACAAAGCTCCTAATGTAATGTCCTTATTCATTAGAAAGAAAAAGGACGAATATAGCGACCAAAAGCACAACCGGACACCCGCACCCAGCGCTCATCAATTTCATTTTTCCCCTTGTCTCCACCCACATACCCAACCCTTCTTTATTTCCCACACACACTTGACGCTACTACCTCATTTCCTTTCAACTTCTCATAATTTTCCCTTCACTATACGCCACACTTACTTCATTTTCAATTTTTCAATTTTTTCCTACTCTCTAAATTGTCCTCCTTGTCGGGTGAGATTTACAATATAGTTTTATTACACGACCAAATCTAGGTGGTAGACTAGATTTATCATAAGTTATAACAAGACATATGACTTAAATGCATATTAATCATTTCAATCAATTAAATGAATCTACAACGTTTTCTTTTAACATCAATACATTATATTTGTTGACATGGGAAACTCGCATACGGGCCTTGAGCGCTCTCCCATTCCTAGAGCTAGCCTGCACGGAAGTACTTGCAATTATGTGATGTTGAGTTGAGTAAACTCTAATGCCTTAGATAATATAGAAAGTATAACTCAGGTAAGCACAAAAACAATTAGAGTTTCTCATTTGGAGATACTTTGAATTATCGATATGAAACCATTTATAAAGTTTTTCCTCTAACACCTGTTTGGTGTTATGTGTAATGCTAGCGGTGTTAGAGTGGGCCTGACCTTCAAAGCTGTAGAGTGTCAGAAACGAGGTCAGTTTGATCATTTTTCTTTTGGTGAAGCTCTTGGAGCTAAACTAGTTGATTCGAAACCTGAGATTTGATTTTCTCTTTTGAAATGTCGGGGCTCCTATGTTAACTTTTATTTTCTTTGGTTTGATCACTTGTGCCTGGCTTGAAAAATAAAAATAAAAATAGCACCTCAATCTTACATGGATTCAGTCTTCTTCATTTCCTTTTTGGTATCTCCGTTTGTGGAGGTTGGATAATGGATAGTACAAACAACATGGTACATGTCACCAAAGAAATATCATAATCACAATAATAATAATAATAATAACAATAATCTACAAGCAGCCTGAAAATTAAATATTTTCAAGGGTGAGAAAGCGAAACCACTAAATAATAATTAATATATTCAATGATTTTCACATATTGGAATTCCTTTTTTAATTACTTAAAGTATTTAATTGGAATAATAAACCCAATTAAAATCATATTTGGTAAGAGGTTAATTATGCTATAGTATAGTCCCTTGATTCCAAAAATAAATAATAATAATAAGAAGAAGAAGAAGAAAACAAGTAATATTGACATGGCGTTATTTAATTGGGGGCTGATTTGGAATTTGGAACTGTCCTCCATTGCTCAAACATTCTTGTCAATAAACGGAACCCGTTTTCCGGGGTAAAATGTTTCCCGCACTTTTTTTAATTTATATTTCTTAAATATCAAATATTATAAAATTAAGAAAAATAAAATAAATAATATCGCAATTAAATTAACATCATATATATGAAGACAAAGCAGTGCAAGCCTCCAAGCCCCAACTTCAACCAAAACCACTTTTTCTTTACATCACACCGGCGTTAAATATTCCGTCCACTTTTCCGATCTCTTCTCCAGCTACTCTTGGATTTCTCTCATCGGAAAGATGGCAATAGAATGAGGAATCAGAAGCGGCGATCATGTCCGTATCGATTTCCAACTGCTTCTCTAATTTACTCTGCCAGGAAGATTCTTCCGGCGTCTTCTCCAGCGAGTCGCCGGGGTGTTCTTCCGACCTCGATTCTCCGGCTTGCGTCGAGGAATCTATTTCCGTCTTCATCAAGAATGAGAGTCACTTCGTCCCCGATTACGACTGTTTGTCGCGCTTCCAATCTCCGTCGCTTGATGCGGCCGCTAGATTAGACTCTATTGCATGGATTCTTAAGGTACGGATTTCGTCTGTGCTTCTCCGATTTGTTTCATAATCGGTCAGAACTTTTTCATTTATTACCAAAATGCCACTCTTCACGTGACGAATATTGCGGTTGTATTCTCACACTAGAATCCGTCGGCGATTACTGGTACTGAGTCAGATCCGAGTCGCTCGAATCGGAGTCCGTCTCAGTGGCCGTCGGCGAATCCGTTTGATATATTATAATTATTTATCTCCGTCTCCGTCGCACACGGCGGTTATTTATGCGATATATATCTTTTGCAGGTTCAAGCGTATTACGGTTTTCAGCCGTTAACAGCGTATCTCTCCGTTAACTACTTGGATCGCTTTCTTAGTTCACGCCGTTTGCCGGTGAGATTCTTTCGAGAGAAAATAAATATCATTTGCATGAATTATTTTGAAGATTCAAGATGATTATTGAGCGATTCGAGTGATCATTGCTTCTTTTGTTACATTTAATGGGAGTAATTATATTTGACTTTTTCAAACCATGAAAATGACTACACTAGACTCTAGCAATATTTAGTATATAACGTATATTATATATTTCCTGTATTCAGATTAAGACTGCATTAATTTATTTTCAAATTTAAAATATCTAACTATTTCTAAAATAGAATAAAATAATATAAAGTATTCACGTGAATATAACTAAAATAGTATATTTTACTTAACTTTGTCACGTGATAAATTATGATTGAACAACCGTTCAAGACCTTTTAAAAAAAGTTTGAACTTTTTGGAAATTGGAGAAATGGTTAATCAAATAATAAGTAGTAAATTATGAGTAAATATTTATCGTGCACATCACTTTGTTATAGAATTGCTAAAGTCCTGAAAGTACGATTTAATATTCATTATGCCTTTCACAAACTTTTGTTTCTCCTGTCGCGGCACATGCAATGTGTGTGCACAGTGCCGGCAAAGTAACGAATAGGATGAACTAATTTGATATGACAAAATCACCAATAAACTCTCACCTAAAATACCGGTGGCATTTATTGTTTGCTTGATAATGATGTTGATTTATTACTGGGATTTGGAAAATGATTAGCCCCTAATGGTTAGTTAGTTTGGTTAATTTTTCTTCAGCAAACAAATGGGTGGCCATTGCAACTCCTCTCTGTTGCTTGTCTTTCACTCGCTGCTAAAATGGAGGAACCTCTTGTTCCCGCATTACTGGATCTTCAGGTTGATTTGAATTGCCTCATAAATTTTGCTCCTATTTTTTGGTGAATTATAATGGATTATTTTTCATTTTCAGGTTGAAGGGGCAAAATATATATTTGAACCCAGAACAATATGCAGGATGGAATTATTAGTGCTGAGAGTATTGGATTGGCGGCTGCGTTCAGTAACACCGTTCAATTTCATAGCTTTTTTTGCTTGCAAGCTTGACCCATCTGGAGATTTCATTGGGTTTCTTATCTCAAGAGCAACAGAAATTATACTGTCACATATCCGAGGTAAATAAACAAAAAATACTAAACTGGGCTCTGTTTTTTCTTTTTTTAGACATAGATGATGAATCAAAGTTATGTATTATTATTATATGGTCCACAGAGGTAATATTTCTGGAGTACTGGCCATCGTGTATTGCGGCAGCCGCCTTGCTTTGTGCAGCAAATGAAGTCCAGAATTTGTCTGTTGTCAATCCAGAACAAGCTGAATCATGGTGCAGTGGTCTAAGGAAAGTAAGCACCAGATTGTGATTACGTCGAGGATGTGTGTGTTTATAATATCCAAAGGATGCCAATTTCGAAAGAATGTTTATATTTGCAGGAAAATATCATCGGCTGCTACCGTTTAATGCAAGAGATTGTGCTTGATAATAGCCGGAGAAACTTCCCCAAAATCATACCTCAGTTTAGAGTGACAGTCCGCACTAGAATGAGATCCAGCGACTTATCCTCTTACTCTTCCTCTTCCTCATCTTCATCATCACCAAACAAAAGGAGAAAATTAAACCAGACCCATTTCTGGGTAGATGATGATGATAAAGGTAACACCGAAGAATGAGAGTTAAAAAGTAGAATCCTCCATATTTTTTGGGAGGGTTTAGATGTTAAGTTAACATTTAACTAGAATGGATGGTGCGTGTTAATTATAGTACATAGAGTAATGAAATCTCAAAGTTTTCAGGTGAGCTGTGAGATTTCAATAATTTTATTTATTTTTGGATCTTGTTGGTGGGCAATTGCCATTAATTTAATGGCTTTTGCAGATTCCCAATGGGAAGGGAAACTAAAGGGGAAAGCGGGGTTGGTTTGATTTTGAGGGAAATGGCAGAGCGTTGAATAAGTGGAGTCCATATGGAGTGTGAAAGAGAAAAGTTTGAAGGGGAAACTTGGATTTAAAACTCTACATTGAACAGTGGGAGTGGGACCTATGAACTATGAAAAAAGTTATTGAGAAAATCATCAAGTGGGCAGTGGCATATGGTTTCAAGTTCCAAGTTTGAAGTCAGAGGAGATTTTGATTCAAAAGTTTCTCATCTTCAACAACTATATTTTGTTGCTCCCCAATGGATGGGCAGTAAATAAATAGAAACGGGGTGGCTCCAATTTACAGCTTTGAGTGGCTGTGTGTGTGCACACGTTTTTTGGTGCGTGGGCATGCTTTTGCTTGTGTTTGTGTAGTGTATGAGTGGAGGAAGTGCCTCTGTTTTTTTTAGTTGTGTGAGTTAATTTTTACAGCTAGGGAAAAAATCCCAAGTATAGAGAAAGGGTCTTTGGGGCCTTTGAATGCTTGTTGTATTGTTTTTTTTTTTCAATCAATGTGATTAATTTTCACTCATTTCTCTGTCTTTCTCTGTGTGACTCTGCCCATCACATGTGATTGATAATCAATACTTGGTAGCTTTGTGAATTGGCTTTTCTTCTCAGTATCATAGTGTTTATTATGTATTATATGGGAATGGGCTCTCTCTCCCTCTAACCAGCTGGCTGGCCCCTCCGATTAGCTAACCACCGGTGATGACCTCCGCCGTGGCTGTTTTCATCTTAATTATAAACTGTGGGAGGATGTTGTAGTGTACAAAAAAAACAGAGTGGGGGAGGCCAAAAAACACCACAGAAAATTGTCATTTAGCCTTAGATACCCGACATATCATGTATTATTTTCCATAACTATGGCCCCTTCTTTGCTAAAATCCACCACCCAAAATTAGGCACTCTCTCTTCCTTTCTAGGACCACGCTCCATCTTCTTTTATTTGATTTGTAATCTGAAAAGATGGAAAAAAAAAAAAGGTAGTTGCAGCCTCAAAGTATTAACAATTATAGTACAACAAAAATTGACAAATATAACAAAATTTAGATCTAATAATAAAAGTCTATGGAATAAGTATAAAATTGATCTTTTTTTAGTAGTGACTTCAGAAATTTCTTGAGCCAAATAAGAAATGAATTTTACAACTTTATTATATTTTTAATAGAAATTTATCACGAATAGATTTTGCTATATTTAAAATTTTTTAAAAAAGTTACACTTAATTATTAGTCATAAACTGCTATTTATAGCAATTATTTAAAAAAAAAAAAAACCATAGTGACAACTATTACTGGATAGTACTTCTAGATTCCAAGATATTCCATTGATTAGTCATCTTGTAGGACCATCATGTTGGCTACGAATTTGAATAGTTTATTTGATCATCCTTAAATAAATAGGGAAATCGTGTACCTTTTTTTTTTATACACAAAGACAGAAACTAGGCCTTTTGGTTATGGAGTACCTTTTCTTTTCTATGATGAGTTTGATTCGTGTATAAACTTAGCCATTTCTACAACCACTTGGCCAATTTTGTCAAAATAATATTTATTAATGGGTGTCTTGATTGATATTTTGATTCATCCATTCCAAAGACTTTTATCGCATCATTTCATATTAAATAATATGTTGTCCTAACTCCTAACTATTTGCACAGAAAAAAATGGAACACACCATGCTTCCTTCATTTGTACGTTCAAGAAAAAAGAGTATATTTAAAATAACACATGGGTTGAAAAACATAGAATCATTGAGTTTATCACAGCTGTTTAATAATTAATGTAGTTTTTGTCTCTTACTATATTTTTTTAAAAAAACTTTATATTATGTGCTTTTATAATAATAGTATCTAATTTAATATATTTGCAGATAATTTATTCACTTATTCCTCTACCAAATATGGATGACATCTTTCAAAAGAGACTCACAAGACGATAAGAAAATTACATACAATACAACACTTTTAAATTTTGGTTTTTTTGGGATATATAATTAATTCTAAATGATCACATCACTATCCAATCCATCTTTTAAGTAATTTTTAAAAAATCTTCATACATTTACTAAAATATTGTGGATCCCCATTATACAAATCTCTAATATCATCGGATGGTCGGTATTGAATTACATTTATTTGAGAACGACTTCACAAATCAATTAAATGAGAAAATATTAGAAGATGGGTTCCACTAGAATTTGGACTATCCCCTACACCTATTAGAGGCTGAGCCACGCCACCATCTTTCTCTACCAAAAAGGCAGCCATTAAATTATATGTGGGCCTATGATCATAAGCTAAATAATCATCATATTGTAAATTAATATTATCTAGCCCAAGCCAATCTCGAAGTCTTTGTAAAGATACGTACATACAATAATCTCCTCCACACCAACCAAAAGTTAAATGGGTATTTTTGGAAAATGAAAAAAAAAAAAAAAAAAACCCATTTTGAAATATATATTGATAATGAGATTTGTTTGTTATTTTGATTGGTACAAGTGGAGAATAACATGCATCTGGGAAAAGTTTTTATTTCCAGTACAATCACAGCTTAGAAGCATATATATAAATCTTTGTATATAAACACCTTTAGCGATTCAAAATTTTTCCGATATGAGACAACATATTATTTTTTCCTAAAAATATCTTTTTATTAGGAGCCAAAAGCCTAACTCAAATCCAAAAATGGTCAAAAGATGTTTGATAAAATGCTAGAATGAGTCACATGAGAAATAGGAGGAAAGGAAAGGGCATATTGAAGCATATTATTTAAAAGCGCCAATCGTGGGGGTTTTGATGGAGACTTGATGGGTAAAGATTAAAGAAAAGTGAAGCCTATAATATGTATTTGAGTTTTTGATTTTATGTCACTGCCCTATTGCTTCCTAAACCATCATATCACATTATTTCATCTCAAGTAGTAAATATAGTATATGATCAAAGTTTGGTAAATCAATCAAAATATGTGTATACTATGATCATTGGCAGCTGGAGCTATGATTGGCCCATTATATATATATATATATATATATATATATATATATATCTACAAGTAAAGTTCTTGAAAACTCCAACCAATTAGATTGTCCCATGTGTATCCAACTCGGACCATGAACTTGAGAGAGAATTGAGTTATTCATTTTTAACTTTCTAAGTAGTGTAGTAGTAGAAGGCTTGATTCAAATACTAAATAGGATGGGTAGATTATAATATTTATTTGGGGAGATTTGAGATTATGAGGAGTTAATGAGATATGAAAATGATGTTTTTTAGTCATAGGGAGCAACACTCTCATTACTCTTAATGAGCAAAGTTAAGGCTTATTTGGGGATTTAAAATGGAATCAAGTGAAAATAGCTACAAATTAGAAACAAAAATGTAGATGGATTAACATGAGAAAGTTTGAAGATTAAATTGATACAAACGGAATGGATAATTGCTTTAATTGGAAGAGTAGAAATAGAAAGAAAAAATGGAGATTGGAAAAAGAGTAGATGACATAATCTCAAAATATAAGAAAAATAGAATAGTATTAGTAAGTAATTAGGGGAAGAAAATGCATGAAGGGAGGTTTGAAGTAAGGTCCCAACAAAATCCCTTTTGATATATTTTGGCCTCCTTTTTGTTAAATGGTAAGAAAGACTTTAGGCAGGCCAAGGCCAACTGGATTTTTGCATAG
Source organism: Benincasa hispida (assembly GCF_027475165.1). Classification (NCBI taxonomy): domain Eukaryota; kingdom Viridiplantae; phylum Streptophyta; class Magnoliopsida; order Cucurbitales; family Cucurbitaceae; genus Benincasa; species Benincasa hispida. The sequence continues at coordinate 56,923,209 of NC_143484.1, read as the reverse complement.
CATGTGTGTTTTCTCTCAATACAAAATGGACTTTAAAGCAAAGGAATCCTAAGTTTTTCTTTTATATATAAATAGAATATTCAAATAAAAAAAGGCCAAAATTTCTTTTGCCCTCTGATCCATTGAAAGCTATAGTTTTTGCTATATATATATTTGTGTATATTCTCTACTTTTTGTGTGGGTTGAGTGGGGGTACCCTAATGTTTAGTCCTTGTGCAAAAATAAAAATTAATAATAATAATAATAACTTTAATTTGTGGGTTTTGCAGCAAAAAAAGCTTATAGGCCCCTAAAATAGTTGAAAAGCTAAAATGATTCTCAAGTCTGAAAATTCTTCAAATATGTCATGAGATATTATTATTATTATTATTTATTGGTGAAATATAACAAATTATATGTGCTGAAAGCAAGACAGCACTAGTGAGAAGGCCATGGGACATTCCCACTATTTAACATCAATCTCCAATTGCAAAAGAAGAAAGAAACAAAAGCAAAAGCAACTCTGGAAAAAAGTTTGTTTCATGTTCACTTACAAAAAGAGAATGTCACATTATTTACTTTTCTTTTTCTTCTTTTTTTCTATTAAAAAAATATAATATCTCTCATCTTGTTATGAATTATATTTTTTTTTTAAAAAAAAAAATATACATTCCACTTTATTTTTTGGACTAAGATGTAATTAAAATCTACATGTTGCATGTCACCTCATCTGATAATTGATTTCATTTGACAATCATTTTATTTTTTAAAATTAAATTTATAAACACCTTTTCCATTCTCTAAATTTTTTGTTTTGATGTATGTTTCAAAAATTCAAATCAAATTTTGAAAACTAAAAAAAATAGTTTTTAAAAACTTGTTTTTGTTTTTAAAATTTGGTTAAGAATTCAACTCTACTACTTAAGATTGAAATTTGGGCTTAGTTTTCAAAAACAAAAAATGAAAAATGAAATGGTTAGCCTAGTTTCTCATTTTTTGTTTTTGAAATTAAGTCTATATCCTTTCATTTATTATAATGAGATTCATATTTCTTGAGTAAAAAAATTGAATTCTTAGCTGAATTTCAAATTTCAATTTTCTAAATTGCTTTTTTTAGTTTTCAAAACTACACTGATAGAAAGTATATAACTAAACAAGAAATTTAGAAGTGAAAGAGGTATTTGTAGACTTAATTTTCAAAAATTAAAAATAAAAAACAAAATATTTATCAAATGGGACATTTGTTAGCTGTTTATTGTCTTTAAAGCCTGAGGTTTGTTTGGTTCACAATTCAGATTCTATTTTATGTTTTCAGATTTATGGAGTTCAGCGAATATGTGTTTGGCAAACAACTCCAATTATGTTTCTGAAAAATGTTTTTGGATTCTGTTATCCAAATAGTGTAAATTCTAAAAACAACATTTTTATGTTTTCATTGTATCCAAAATTTGAATTTTAAAATTTAAAATGCAGAATTATATTAATAAAGATCAAAATATTTAAAAATATATTATGTCATGTTATAAACTCAATTCAATTTTTCTAAAAATATTCAAACATGTATTATGTAATTATTATAAATTACATTAAACTCCAAATTTGGTCCCTATAATTTGGATAAAGTTAAAAGTTAGTCCATACGGCTTTAAAATTTAGAATTTAGTTCCTATGATTTGATATAACTTCATATATAGTCCATATGGTATGTTAAATCCTTTTAAGTAGTCCCTATCATAGGAACTATTGATGAAACTTTTATCGAACTATAGGAGTAAATTCTAATTATAAACCATAAAACCTCTAAGGACAAAAGTTTCAATTTATCCTATACATTACATAATATTACAAAATAATAATCATATAATCTTTTAACATAAAACCATATTCATAAATAAATTATTATTAGTTTATTGTGAATTAATATTTAGTGGATAACTACAACTCGTTTCTAATTTTTTAAATTAGAATTCAATCTCGTTTTTGTGTTTGGAACTTAGTTAATAATTTAAATATTTCTTAAAAAAGTATGAAAATATTGTGAAAAAGATGTAAAAAAGAAATAGTAACACTATGTTCCAAAATCAAATGATTTATCATAATAATGTGGATTTACATACTTTGGATGCGAATGAAGGTGACACCAAAAGAGAAAAAATAAAATCAAAAGAAAAGAAAGAGAAACATAGTGGGATTTAATTTTCTCGAGGGAGCGTCTGTGGGTATCATTTAGTTCTTCTTTTTTCTTTCTACTTTTTTTTTTTTTTTTTTTTTTTTTTTTTTTCGTGATACATAAAATGCTCCAATGTCAGCACGTGTATGGACCTGACTCTCCATTCTCCAAGGCCTAGAGTGGACAAATTAAAAGGTCTTCTTTTTAATCATTATTATTTATTTATCTTCCTTACTTTCATCATCATCATCTACTTCTCTTGTTTTCCCTAAATTTTATTTAATATTTATCCTTTTTTCCTTTTAGAAAATTTCCACTTTTTTCTACTTAATTAAATTATGCTGTCCATTAATTGGAGACACTAAACTTAGACACCTGGGCTGAATTTGGCCCATTCACACCTGGTTAATTTGGTGGGCTTTTGAGCTTCGGCCAGTCAGGGCAGAAGGCCCAAAGGTAGCTGGGCTTCGGCCCAAGATCAATCAATGGACTCTCTATGGGCTTTAGAAATCGACGGCACACTAAATTAGGGCTTAGCTTAGTGGCGGGATAACCCCATCCAATGGCGCCTTACGGTTGCGCTCTGGTCTTGGCCATTGCAGTTTCTCCCGCCAAGATCACAAGCTTCAACGGTCTTCACTATCCAATATTTTCCACTTTTCCTTCTTTCGTAAAGCCCTTCGTTAATTATACCTTAACCTCGTCGTTCATTTACAGAGCCACCCCGATCCCGGCCAGCTATGTTTACCCAGAACCGATACCAGAATTTGCAGAAGTTGTAAGTTTTTCCCCCGTAGCTTCTTTGTTTACTCGAATTCATTCGGTTTTGCGTTATGTGGTCGAGTTGATTAATACATTTGGTCGCTTTGTGCAGGAAACCCAGAAATTTAAGGAGCAGTTATCGAAGAAACTAGCGAAGGATCGTGAAACATTTGGGAACGACCTCGATTCGGTTGTGGATGTTTGCTCGAAGGTAATCATTTTATTGATTTTCCAGACTGTTAGATTGAAAAGATTATAATTTGTTTATTTGGTAATTATAATTTTGAGTTCATTTGTATTGGGCTGAAGCATATGTCTGGGCGGCTACCTGTTTGAGTAAATGTGTAAATCAAATGAGGCGATTGTTTTATTTTAGTTGTGCTTTTTCCTTCATGTTTCAATGGCATGAGATTTATTTCCCAACAGTTCAATAATTGAGCCCTGAGGAAACATCGGACCTTCCTATAGAGCAACAGGATGATCACTATTTCCAAGACAGCTTCCATTAAATGCGCTGAATTTTTCTGAATGTTTGACCAGTGCTGCCATTATTGATATGCTTCTTGCATTTTGATTTTTCAAATCAAAACTGAATAAATATTCCAATTTGAATTCAATTGTCCGGATTTAAGTGAGCTTAACATGAATGTACTTGCAAGTTTTGAGCAGATATTTGGTGAATACTTGCATGTGGAGTACGGAGGTCCTGGGACATTATTAGTGGAGCCTTTCACTAATATGTTTATTGCTCTCAACGAGAGGAAATTACCTGGAGCGGCTTTGGCCGCAAGAACTTCGCTCCTATGGGCTCAAAACCATCTAGATCATGATTGGAACATTTGGAACTTCAAAGGAAGGCTCAAATGATTTGTTTCTTGTTGTTACATTTGTGAAGATCCTTGTATTTATATCTAGATTCTGTTATCTTTGCTCTTGAGTTGAAGATGATGGAGGAACAAATGTGTGTATCATCACAAAGATACTCCAACACAGTGTCAATTTCATTGATATCTTTGTTGTTGCTATACAAATGGCTTATTTGTTGCAATTGCAATACATGAATCATTCTGGGGCTGTGGTTTTACACTGAATTGGAAACTTGGATACCCATTTTCAAGCTCTCTCTGAATCTTCTAACTTTCAGTAAATTGGGATGTTTCTCTGCCATCAACGAGCATCTTAAATCAAACTCCTCCATTCTGTCGTATGAACCACTCTTGCTTGTTATGATGTAGAAAAAAGTATGAAACATAAATCAGCTGGCAGCTTCAGAGATGCTCTGCAATGATGGTCTCCAAGCCTTTGACCTCGCCGCAGTGGTGTTTGCTACTGGTGTTCTGATTCGATGTCTTTCATGTTTGACTGCCTGCAATGTTTTTTTCAGAAAGATTATTGGTATGATTTTATCTCAAAAAATCTCTTCAAGTTGGAAATGACCCCTCCAATCACAATCATATTTGACTTTTTCACTTTCTGTTGCAGTGATCAATTCTCATTCAAAAAGGAAACAAATTGGGTTACCTGCTGGTTCTTTTCAGTATCTTCTAATTCGCCACCGGCAGACCGCTTCTCCGACGCCATTTGCGGCTTCTCTTCCGATTCCGGCAGTAGCTTCTTAGATTTTGCATACTTTTTAGCCCGCAACACCTTCATAACCTCTGCAAGTTCCAAACAAAACGTCAAAAGGGCTGAACTTATTAAACAGAAGGGAAAGTGTAAAAAACCTTCAAAAAGCAAAAATGGAAAAGAGGCAGTATACCCTGAGTGGTAACAAGCCGATAGGCATGGCCAAGAGCAAGAGTATCATTTGGCCGGAGAAGCTTGACACGAGTAAAACGCACCGTCTTGGGCTCCCGATTATCATCCTCAGATTGAGGCAAGGGAATTATAAGAGAAACATAGTGACCCGGATTAGTCCTCATAACTTCACTAGCCACCACCGGCCAATACAACCTCTCAATCCGGCCACTTGGGTGCTGTATAACCAGAGCCGCCGCATCAACCGCCTGGCAATTCCCCATCTGAATTCTGTATCGGTAGATTGAAAGAAGATGAGGAAGAAGATGAAGATTATTAGATAAGAGGAGAAGAACGAAAGAAGGAAGTCTCTTTCTATACAGCTTCCTTGTTCGCCAAATGGGTCTACTTAGTTAGAAGTGCAGGCCGTCCATTCATATATCTCACACTTCCCAACTAACTTAATGCAACGTGGGTCAAATTTATATCGAAAATTGACAATGTAACGTACGGAGATTATATTATTCAACTTTTTTTTTTTTTTTTTACTTTTTTTAATATGTTGGATTAAATGATAAAAATTAAAACTTTGGGTTTATGGGTTTATTACTTTTAATTAAACGACAAGTCGGCAAACCCGCAACCGGCTGGATGGAAGTTCCACGTGGAGAGATGCCAGAAATCGTTATCTTTGGACGGACTTGCTCAGCGGTGTCGACGGAGGTCAACATTTTTGGGCTTATTAAAAAATTTAACACAAATTAATTACATTATTAAACAAAGATTGAATACTATTGAAGACGGCAAAGCATGCGGCTTCATAAGATTCTCGAAATTTTTATTAAAAAAAAAATTAGACAAAGACACAACACCATCTTATCCGCCTGCCTAATTCTGGAAATTTTTCTTTGTACTGTTCGTAACAATTCTAGAAATTTTTCTATTTGGATGACGAGAAAAATGTTGTTGAAACAGTGAAGAATAAAAACAAAACAAAACATTAAAAAAAAAAAAAAAAAAAGAAAAGAAAAGAAAAGAAAAGAAATTTTGTATATGGAAGATTCGACAACCATGGAATTCAAAATTTTAACTTTGCTTGTGATTTGCTGATTCTGTAGAAAAATAAGGATTAGTTTATTAATAAAGGAAACCCACTTGGGATTAATTTAATTACAAACATAATAAGCACATTAATGTTTGGAAGAAATAAAGCAGATCAGTTTTGTTGACAACGAGAAAGGGGGGAAAAAAGTGGATGTCGTTTTTATCAACAATTAATGTAAATCTTTTGTTTTGAATGCATGAAGCTTTCCGTTTCTTTATGGTATTTATTGAGGAAAAGGATGTGGAACAGATCACTATAAATCTCTTTTCCATTTATTACATTTTTAGTAAACAATTTTGCTAAAGCCAGTGCTAATTAAACTATTTTATCTTTTGATTTTTTTTTATTTAAAATTTGAGAAATGAGTAGTCAAATTAAACATGGCTCAATTGGACAAAAATTCGAATACAAGGATAATAACATTTTATTAATAAGTTTACCAATTAATGGTGCAATTGTAATTCTTATGGAAAAAATTAGTTTATATTCTTGTACTTTAGAGTTATATCCATCAAAACTTGATCAAATTAATATTTATATTTATTTAAAATTTTAAATTTTAAATGGTTCAATTTAATGAGTAACTTTTAACTATTATCACCTTATTTCATTTAAAACTAACTCAAAATCAATTCAAATATGAAAAAGAGTTGAGTTGACTCGTCGCACAAATGCAGATGTTAAAAGGAAAGCACTAGCAACAAATGTAACAATAAAATACCAACACCAAGTAAGTAGTTAAAATGACGCAGAAGTTGGTAACACAGTTCGGTAAAATCTACCTACATTTGGAGGGGAATGTGCTTGGAAAGATAATTCACTAATATTAAAGAGTTAGGCAGTAGATAACACAATACTTATCTACAATACACAACTACTACAGTGACTCATGTAGAGCTTAACTCATTGATCATCTAGGCTCCCTCCTAGATGTGAGCTCCCTCTCAAATGTATTTAGGCTCCCCAAATGTTTGGTAATATTAGTATTGAACACTTCAATTCATGACAATGTGTTGAAACTTCTTTCAACGTTGTTATCTTTCTAAGATGGAGAACTCCCTTTACTGATGAATCTTAGGATCCCCTAAGATGGAAAACTCCTTCTCCGAAGCTGAGTCTTAGGCTCCTCCTAAGACCGAGAATCTCTTCTCTTCAATTGTGCCTTAGGCTCCCCTTAAGACAAAATAATATTTATGTTTTTGAACAATTCACACAACAACGTTGCACACAACGGATGAAGAACTTGCACAGCGGAATGTAGTGAGCAAAGAGCAAGAATACCAAGATGAACAATTCGACCACAAAATAGAAAAATGGCTTGCTCGATTAACAAAAGTAATCCTAAATGATCAGCATAATTCTACTTTAATAACCGAATCCAAGAAAGAAAATAAATCCCAATTTGGAAAAGAAAAGTCGCACCTTAATAAAAGAAAATAGCGAATGGAATAATACAGCCTAATATTTCTAGATAAGGAAAATATTAATACCTTGAAAAAATATAAAGCCAATCAATCAAATCTCCAACAAAATAAAATTATTCTAGTCCTAAAATTCTACCAATGCAACAAGAAAAATTAGCAAGTAGTATTTCTTTATAAATAAGTAGAGGAAAACGGGAGAATAAAAAATCACTAATTAATTTTAAAAGAAAAAATCAATATTTATTTTATTTTTAATATTTTTGAGTGGTTATCAAACGCTTCAATTTTTTTAAAATGATTTTTTTTTAAAATTAAATATTTAAAAATATATTCTAAACATACGTATCTTACACGCATAAACTAGCTTTTAAATAGTGAGGTTATTAAAATTGAAGAGTGGGGAAAAAGAAAAGATGATGGAATTAGGATATATACCTAATAAAGAAAATGAAAAAAGAATTGAAATACAAATTAGAAAGATACACGCGTAAAATAATTGGTAGCTGTTGCCCTATCTATACATTAAAGAATCTAACTATTGGGAAATATATTTTTTATTATCTCATCTTCCATAAAATGGTTTATAAGTACTAAGTGAAAAAACAATATTTTATCCTTTCTATTTTTCGAGTGGCTAAAATTTAACCTCCTGTAAATTGTTTGGTTTGACATTCATGTTAAGAATTATTTCAAATTTATTTGGATTTACTAGGAAAAAAAATATGTTTCAAAAAAAATATTTTTATTTAAATTATTTTAATAAAAATCAGCAGTCAAAAACTTCGACTTTTTTTCAAAATGATTTATTTTCAAAATTAAACACTCGATAAGTAAAACCGAACAAACCCTTAATTGCTTTGATATCTTTGATAAGTATTTATGAAATATAAAAATACCATCTATTAATCCTGATATGATGATTTACATTAATAATAAGAAGTATAACTTAGTTTGGAAGTAAAAACCAATTTAAATAATTTTATAATTTTTTATTTACAGAAATATCCATCGACATCGATATTTTAATTCTTGCTTCGAAAGAATAGATATGTTTTCTACCATGCTATAATGCTCAAATGTTTGTTTAATTTTAATATATTAATATTTAGTTCCTAGATTTTTTGGACTACTTGTATGAATAGTTGTTATATAATAAATATTAGAGTTTATATGACAAGGGAAAACTAATGGCAAATATAGAGTGTTTATAATGTAGATTTAGGCTCGGAAATATGAAAAGACAAATGGACATCACGGTCTGGCCCATTTTGAAGAGAAGGATATTTCGACAACCATCCTTCTTCCACAAAAATAGACATGTCAGTGATAGAATTTAGGGGAAAATACCTTTCTAGTCTCCAAGTTTTTTAGACTAGGTGCATTTGGTCCCTGGAGTTTCAAATTAGTCATTTTAGTCCTTAAGATTTCAATAATAGGTTTAAAAGGCCCTCTTTGTTAAAATTAACATATTTGTCTAAATAGATTATTTAAATGTTGATGTGGCTTACTAATTAAGTTGATGATTTGAATTTATATTTGTCTTGTGAAATTACTTCACGAGATGAACTTCACGAGACAAAAGATATAAATGACGTGAAGTTAAGTTCATTGAATTCATTTCTCATGAAGTTCATGTCCTGAAGTTCGTCTCGTGAAACAACTTTACGATGAGACGAATTTCACGAGACAAAAGATAGAAATGGCGTGAAGTTGGGTTCATTAAAAATAGACATGCTATCATTGATAACTTTTCTTTATCAGTAATACCAAAATGCTTATCTTTTAGTATAGTTACTTTTGTTGAAATAATTTCTTGGCAAGAGAATACATTTGTTTCATTTAGATATTTAGACAGTTAAAGTGGATTAAATAAATTCTTCACTTCAAAAATTAAACATTCAGATCAGTGATAGAAGGTATCACTGACAGCATTATATCATTGATAGAAGCTATCACTGATAGCTTGATATCAGTATAGAGAAATATAGCAAGTTTCACAATGAGCTCAAGAAATCATTAGGTTCTTGAGAAAAAAAAGAAAGAAAAGAGTAAACGAGCTGAAAAATCGAAAAAAAAAAACAAAAAAAAAAAGAACATTCAAAGTAAAATAACTCACAGTCAAAGATGCAGTAGGAAAAATGAAAACGAAAGCGCGAATGAATCGGAGAGACGATTTCGAATTGGAGAGCTTCAAAATTTGGAATTCATCGAATGTTCCTCCCTTTGAAACAAAGACGCGCCCCTATAAAGAATTAAATAAAAAATGTAAAAAAGGAAATATAATAAAGAAAAAGATAGGACAAATTTAGAATTTTTAAAAAACTAATACTTTAACCGATTAACAGTTGCTATATTAGCACATATTCCAATCCTAGAATATAGGATAAGTTTTTTTTCCTATTTGTATTATTTAATACAATTTTTTTTTTCTAAAATTCAACTAGAAGAAGGATGTAAAACTCACATGATGTTAGAGAAAAAAAAGTAAGATGTCAGACATTAGTTTCTCAATTTAAATATATACAATACTATAGTTAAGTTTAGAATCTAAATTTCTTACGGCCAGTTAAAAACTTAAACATAGACAATAATTATCAATTCAATTTTGTATTTCAAACATAAACAATTTTAATTCTCTAGATAATTTAGTTCTTCGGACAATAATTATTAATTTAACTTAACTCTCGCTTTTATTGCACGCCAAATGCCCCCTTAATAAAATATTTCTTGAGTTTTCATGTTTTTGGGGTGATTCACATGTCTATAGTCTCCGATAAAAGTTATCTTATCATTTTTTTTTTTTACTGAAAAAAAGTGAAATCTGACTTACTTTTGAACTACCAAAACCCTAGACCCCAACACATTCAAAAGATCTCAGACTTTTTTTTGAAAAAAAAAAAAAGAAAAGAAACTATTCAAGTACAAATCAATCAACTGTAGACTTGGTATTGAAAAAAAAAAATGAAAGCTAACAAAGCTAGAAGTTAAAAAGATAGGTAATTCATAATTGAAGAGATGATTTTTGTCTCGAATAATGAGGAAAAGAAGTCAATAAAAACTAGAAAAATTAAAATTAAAATTAAAATTAAAGTGAGAGGAGGAAATCTTTGACTCTTGTAAAATCTGGGTTTGTCTTTAATATCAATCTTATAATAATTAGAGTCTGAAAAAAAGGGATTTTTTAAAAAGAAATTTGGGGCCAAGTTAAACATCTGTCTGATTAATGTGAAGGCATGTGATGTGTTGGAAATCCCTTCCTTCTTCATATTAAATAAAGAATAGACCATTTCTTGTCCCAATGTTGACTCATATATACATATATAATATATACATATTTCATTCTCACTCAACTGCATTTACAAAATAATAAATTAATGGTACTACTAAACTTTTAATTTTCAGAGAAGCTAAGGGCTTTAATTCGAATTCAAATCCAACAATCATAATGATAATGATAATAATATATCAAAAGGTAAGGTTGTAGGCTCAGGCTGTGGCCACAATTTGTGTCATTTTCTAAGGTTTTTTAGACATTCTAATGGGAAATTAAAGGCATTACTCACCAAACAAATCCGTGTCTTTGAGGGGCCATTCCCTTTTGTGGGGTTCTTCCTCTCCTTTTGCTTTACTATCAAACCTTCTTAAAATCACATTCTTCTTCTTCTTCTTCTTTTTTTATTCTTAAATTTATACTATAAACTTGCTTTCTCTACCTCCCTAAATACATCAAAACATACGGAGAGTTTGGGAGGGGAAAAAAAATAATAAAACATTTTTTCTTCTATTTCACCATTTCAAAATATTATATTTTTACTTTATATTTTAGGTTTGATTTCAATTGAGCTTCTACGTTTCAAAATGTTTCAATCTTATCTTTGTAATTTGAGTTTTGTTTCAATTTGGTCACTAAGTTTCAAGATTTACACTTTTAACATCGATTTTTTTTTTTACTAAATACTCACTTTTAATATTTAATGTTAATGTCTATTGATTAATTTAAAAAATTTAAAAGAAATATAATTAGTTATGTTATTTCTTCATCACTGTCGAACTTAATTTTAATTTTTTACTTCATAATTATTTTAAATTAATTAGTAAAAAAATCGAGGTTAGTGGTATAAATCTTAAAACTTTTGAATCAAATTGAAACAAAACTCAAATTCAGGAGATAAAATTCCAATAGTTTGAAACCTTCCTACTAAATTAAAATAAAAATTAGACCAAAAGATATTTTTTCCAAAAAAGATATTGAAGGTTAATATTTCTAAAGGAAAATACTTTTCTGGTTAGTTTGTTTGGTCACTAACGTTTAAAATTAGTTATTTCAGTCTTGGGCTTTCAAAAAGAGAAAGACTTAGGTGTTGCCACAGTTAAATTTGTGCAATTCCACTAGTCAAATAAAAAATTGCCATGTAGAATTTTTCTAAATGATTTATTTTATTATTATTGTTATTATTATTTATGTATAAAGAAAAGAGAAATATTGGATGAGGTGCAATCTTTGTTCAAAATAGATTAAAAAGTTAATTGATTTCCAACTAATCTTATTTTATTTTAATCTCAACTTATAGATAATTTAAAACATTAGGGATCAAACCTACTTATTTTTCGAAATTTCGAGGGAAAAAATTATCTTTTTCTATTATTAATTAATATGAAAAGAAAGAATTTATTTGAGAATCATAATCACTATATTTATTCTCTCGCTTAAATAATAGAGGAATATAAATATGAATATAATTATAAATATGTATAATGGGTGGGTTTAGATAATGCAGCATATATCTTTTTTGCCCTCCAGCTCCTAAGAAAAGACCATAACCTTAAAAAGAGAATCCTTTCTTTTAGTGACCTAATGGGAAGAGGGGATTTTTAGGCATTTCATAGCTCTTTATTAACTTATATTTTTAAAAAATTATTATTATCATCATCATTTTTTTTAAAGCAGCTCTTTTCAAATATATTGTAATTAATATGATTTCCCAAATTCATCTTTGTTAATATAAATGATTGCGTCAAAGCTTTAGTTATATGCTCGAGAAAGTGCCATTTGTAATCATGTCTTTATCCACCAAATTAAAATAAATTTGAAGTTTGGGTGAGTGGACTCTCAATTTTAAGTGCTAAATACAAAATAACTATTTAGTTTTATAATTTATAATAATGATTAGATTCACCTTACCTAACTTCTCACACCTTAAAATTGGATAATATTCTAATTGGATAGAAACTGATAGAAGCTAATCATTTACAGATGCTAATAGAAGTTTATCAGTATCTATCAGTATCTATTCGTGATAGAAATTGATAGAATTCTAAAATAATTAAATTTTGTTATTTTATGTAAATAATTTCCATTATTTTTCTATTTTTGAGAATCCCCTAAATTAATTAAGCACATAAACTTGTTGGACAATAAATTAAGAATTAAAAATATAGGAGTCCATTAACAAAATTTTAATGTACACAAAGACTAAATAAACACGGGTAATACTTGGGTGCATTCCAAAATGTACCCATCTCTATACATCCCTCTCTTATCACTCACACTAAAATAGAACTAAAATATTTCAAAATAAAAAATAAAAAAAATTTGACACATGACAAATTATGATTGGAAACCTAGTGGGATGCACAAATATAAGTGATACTTGGTTTCATTAAGTATTTTTCAATCAACACAATCTTAGTTAAATCCTTAGTAATATGTTTGAGGAGTTCCTTCTCCATTGCTCGTTATGGGAGAAAGAGAGTCTTTTTTTAGTTATTTTTTTAATGAAAAGTTGGGATGTACGCTTTGTTGTTGTGTATTTTGGAAAAAGATAAAATTTTTAGATGGACTAAGAGGGAGTCTTTTGTTATTTGATCTTTGGGGAGATTTAATGTCTCGTGACGAATTCCTTTTCTAATTATTCGTTGGGTCTTATTTTATTTGATTAGAGTCCATTTTTTTTATGGTTATCCTTTTTTTAAAAAAAAAAAAAAAAAAGAAAGAAAAATATATGTCCTTGTAATCTTTCCTCTTTTTATATTTAAAAAATATATGTATTATGTATTACATTTGGAATGGGAGGATGTTTACATATCATTGTTCTCTTTCTTCTTTTATCATTCAAGTTTAGGCAATTGTGGACTATAGGAGAGCATCCTTGAGATTATTATACCCTTTGAGATTGTCAACTTCAATTACTAGTTCCAATTAATCATATAAGAATATTTTTCCACTAATATTATTCTTACGTAACACTAACACTTTTGACCATAATGTATCATTAAAATCCCATAAAATTCAATCCAATCAACAGCCCCATTACACATATACATTGATCTTATCCATTGAAGAAAACCCATGAACAGGAAAAGAGAATATAAAAGATGTAAATGCTCAAGAGCTTTTCATATCATATTGATTGAAAACTTGAAAGTTAAGCACTTTTTACACACAACACATATAGTTTAAAACTTTGATTTTTTTGATACCCTTTTCTGAAGCATAATTGGTCATTTGCTTTTTCACTGATCTTGTCTTTACAAGACAAGATTAAGTTGATGTTAAGTCACCAAAGTTCATGCATCTCATAAAAGAAAGCCAAGTCTTGAGCTTTTTGGGCACTTTTGTTTCATTGATGGTAAAAAATTTGCCTTTAACATTAGTTTTATATCAGAAGTAGTTGAAAGAAAAAAGAATGGAAATGAGAGCTGAATTATTTGAGCAATGAGAGAGTGACATTACAATTAGAAATGGTCAGGTTGTCACCCAACTAAGCTATGGATTTGATCACATCACATAAGCTTTTGCCTCTGGTTTTGGGGACATTTGGAAGGAACATGTTAGGCTAATCACGTGTCTTTAATTCACACTTTTTGGTTTCAAGATTAGAGGTTAATTTAGTGGTAATGTAATCCCTTTGTTTTTTAGCTCTTTTTCTTTCTTTAAATACTACTTTGCAGTAGAAAACAAGCTCCATTATGGGACCCAACTTCATAAGACAATGCTCTGCCACTCCCACAAGGAGCTTGGGATTGAGAGGTTTCAATACATCCAAATAGTTGAAAATGGACCCAATTTTGTACCTCTGTTTCCTACTAGGTTCCTTCTATATTACCTCGTAACCCACCTGGTTTACTGACTGACGCAATTGTTATGAAATCGACAATCAAATATAAATAGAAAATATAAACGGTAGAGAATCGATACAGAGATTTATATAGTTTACTAAGGAGATGTTTGGGACACTGAGTTGAGTTCTAAAGTCTGGAGTTAGGAAGTCGGTGTTTGGGATACAGAGTCGCAAAATGAAGTTCATTGATAAATGTACAGAATAGAGAAAGAGGAGAAGATGGTCATGGAGTTTGTTGATAAATGTACTAATTTTAAAATAGACATTATTAAAGTTGAGTTATTTAACACCAATTTATGAAGTTAGCGGACCAAATATGCCCCCTTAACAATGTGTTAGCTATGTCTAAAGTTAGAGAGAGAAAGTAGTTTATTATTAGAGAGAAAATATCATATTACAGTTCCAGATGTATCAATAGAGTTAGAGAGTTTAAATAGTATACTCCTTTGAACCGTAAAGTCAAATTTGTAAATAACTGAAATAACATAAATAAGAATACAAAATAAGTTTGAGCGAGACCCTTATGCTTGGATGTTCAAAACGTCATATAACAAATTCAAGATATTTCAATAACAATAAAACAACTTTTTTTAAAATAATTCTACAACCGATTCTCTTCTCCCCCTCCCCCACCAAAAAATAAAAATAAAAATAAACCTCCAATCTACTTTTATGCATCACCCAACTTTGAAACGTTGTCTTTATCAAGTCTATTATGTTTGAGTTCTTTGCACATTCGGAAAGGGCTCTCTCAATTAAGTCCATGTTATGTTTTTGTGATGTCCACATTCTTAACTTTGTATACAGGCCCTCGAAAGCAATTGAACATTGTTTTTCGTTCATTTTTGTATTGGTTGAAGCAAATTAGCCAAGTAATTACAGGCCGTTTGGAATGACTTTTCAAGTACTTAAAAAAACTGTAATTTAAAATAGGCCCTACATCGTTTGGAAGAGGTGTTTTTGTTTATCATCCAAGTCCTAAATGTTAAAAGAAAGCTGTGGATGGTAAAATAATTAGGGAGTGAAAGACAAGAGATATACTTTAAAATGTAATTGAAGTGTTTCAGCTGATGGCAGCCTTGGTTGATTTGTTTATGTCAAAGAAAGATTCATCTGTTAAATCAATGCACATCAGTACCAGAACGATTTGGTTCAATGTATTCCTTTTTGGGTTTAGGCTTAGTTTAACCAAAGTGATTCCTTTTTAAAGTGTAAATAATTTGCATCACTCATCTCATATAATACATGTCTCAAAGTCATGTGAATTTTTATAAAATGGCTCAGGGAAGGCATCATAATCTGTATGAGTCCATATTTGTGGGCTTTGCCCATATTTTCTACCAATAGCCCATGTGAGTTTGCTAAACAGTATGCCATGGTATTGTTTAGCTTACAATTCTTAATTTGTGTGTAAAGTTAGATTTATATAATTTTTCTGTAGATTGGGTAGAGTAATATGTTGATTAGAAATCTACTTTTGTAAAAGTAGTGATTTATAATGAGTAAATTTGAACAGCCAAGAGTAGATCTATCCTTCTTAACTTGAACCTATTCAAACTCAGTCTAAGAGCTAGCTAGACACTCCTTATGATTTTGTTTTCAATTTATTGGAGCAGCTAGATTGGAGGAATAACTCATTTGGATTGATATTCTAAGGGTTTAAAGAAGGGTTTTACGGATTTAGAGAGTTAATCCAAACATGCTCGAAAAGGGAAAAGAGGTGTAAGAAATTCGTATTGGATTTAGTATCTTAAAATCTAATGGATCTTGTAGTTTGTTATTTGTAAATACAAATTATTTACTTAATAAAATAAGAAGTATTTTATTTGGCATTTAGATTGTATTTACTCAATCCAATAAACTAAGATCCAAGGTTATTTAATATAACTTGAATTATATGTGATAGACATACAAGTGTACCGTGTTCAAGTAATAATCTAAAAGATCTGCAGTATATGGATAAGGTTAGGCACCTTATTCTGGTGACACTGTGGATACGACCCATTTTGTAAATGTTATAAGAGTTGTAAGAATTACAAACGGTATGATCCATATTGTTCATGTGGAGATGTGTGATTGGGGTATTATATATAAAGAGTTTGTAAGATTGAACCACAAAATGATCGGTTTCTATTTATAAGTCGTTACTTGTAGAGACTAATATTTCACTAGGATGACCATAAGTGACTTGACTTTAATCCTAAGTGAGTTATGAATTTCTGTCTATGAGGCAAGCCTTGATCTGTAGGGGTGAGAGTGACCAGTTTTGCCAACTCAATAAGTCTACTATTTTGGAGATTTGTCTGAGTAGAGAGCTGAGAACACATCTTTTACAAAATGGAATTCACTTCTTCCCGTCTTTAAGGAAAGTAGATGAATTGCTCCCTTAATAGTTGATTTCAGGCCTTGAACAATGAGAGCTCACTCTCTCATTGGCTCGAAAAGAGTTAATTTATAGTTGGACTATAAACTATTTGTTCATTATAAGGATCAGTAGTGCTTAAGGAGTTAGATGTAACTATAGGGGCAAAGTGGTAATTTGATCCAGATTTGTGAAAGGTCAACTTACTATTGATTAGTTATATCCGTGAACACAAAATATATCTACAACGCGAAGAGTGCAGTTGTCGATCTTTAGTGGGGTGACCGACATTTAATGAATGTTGTTTAATTTAATTAAAAAGTTCAATGAATTAATCTTGTATCATTTGAAGTTCTAATTTGTGGGTCCATAAAATCCCATTGCTAGCTCATTAAGAATTAAACGATGAATAAGTGCTTTAAAATAATTCGGATTGTTTAAATTATTTAAGGGAAATAAGAGTATTTATTATACTAATATGATTAATATAATATATAACGCATAGTGATAGATTATAGTATAAAGTTATTATAAATGTGATTTATAATTAAAACTATATAGTAAGTGAGAGAAAATATTTGAATAAAATTCATCTATTAATTATATGAAGGTGATTCATATTAAATTTTAATATGAATAAAATTCATATTAAAACTATAGGTTACAAGAGAGATTTGCATTTTAATGTGATTAAAATGTGTATTATATGATTAAATAAGAGTTTTTTTAATTATTAATCATTTTAATTATATTAATATAATATAATATAATTAATTTTAACTCCCATCACAAGGGAGTTATTTTTACCATACCTTTCAAAAAAAAAAAAAATTATTTTTACAATGGTGAGGAGTTATTGTAATCCCTCTTTTCCTTCTTCATCTGTGTATTCAAAACATAGAAGAAGGGCTAGTTGTTGCTGTGAAAAAAACCTCTCTTAAGAAAATTATTCTCTCTAAAAATTCTGTGTTTTTCCCTTCCCTCTCCCAAAATACTACAGAAATCACATCATTTCATTCCTTGTTGGAGAATAGCAAGGTCACTAAGTGGTAGTATTCATCCGATTTGTTGTTTGTCATGTTTGTGAATTCGAGAAGATTTCTTGTCGTTCGTGAGGAGAAAAGATCTTGATCTGAAGGAGAGATTTATACGTGAAGAGAAATGTTCTACAAGGGTGAGTTTTCTCTTCCTCTTCCCCTCTCTAGAAAAGCATACTTAGAATTTTTATTATTTATCTTAGAAAATTTGTATGTTTACTTCTCTGTATTTTGGAGTTTATCAAAATTGAATGTCAATGGCACGATGTTCACACACTTCCACGAGTGATTCAATTCTTTCAATTCGTTTTTCTCATTTCTCGCTCTTCATGTTCGTTACTCATATGTAGAAATAATCCTATTTTTTCTTTTTTATATCTGTGGGTGTTCGAACCAACTTAGACATATCTCGACTAATCTCCAAGACAACCCGTTGATCCTAAAAACTCATAAGAAGTTATTTTCTAGGTAATTGATCATCATAGATGGGACCCTTAACCTCTTAGCCATTTATTGAGATTATGTGTCCTTTTTACTACTAGACCAGTCCATGATTATTAGAAATAATCTTGGAAAACATAACACAATTAAATTCTTTTCAGAATTCAAATTAAAGGATAGCTCCTAAAGAACTTACTGTTTTCTAAAACATACTCTGGATTTATCTAAAAAAATATTGGCAACACTCACAAATGGGCTTTCATATATATTATGCTTTTTCTCAAGAAAAGAAAAAAGAATAAAAACATCAGGAGGCATACTCGCTATGTCGTCCATCCTGTAATTAGAGTGAAAAGGGACTGGGACTGGTGTTGTCAATCTCACAGTGAATATAGGCATAACCTTCATTCCAACTTGATGTCATGACTGCAAAACCATTTAATTTGGAGTGAAGTCAAACAGATGGGAAAAACTTGTTGAGGTTGAAAGGAAGAGAATAGAATTCTTCGCTTCTTGTATCGGTCTTGAACGAGCGGAATCTATCCCACCAGTGCATTCCTCTGTCCTTTTTTGTTGCATTGTCCTTACTGTGTAGCGTGACATCGAGGAACAGAGCCAAAAATCCAGCAACAAACGGCTCGGATGCGAAAGGCACATTGATCATGTCATTGAACTGAAACAAGGAGTTTAAAACTGACTGTGAAGCCTTTTTTCTTATAACTAAATGACTGATTATCAAATGGTTTTGATGTTGATATAAAAAAGTTGAACTGAGTCATACCCATCTTGCTCTTGTGTGGACCGGACCGTAACCGTTAACAGCGGTGTACTCGTTGAAGTACTGAGGAATTGATAGCCCCATGAAGATAGAGAAGCCTAATATGAACTTGATCCTAAAACTGTTGAGATTGCAAAACTGAAGGAAGCTGAGACCTGCTGAACCTGCACTTGCATCATTGATTTAAACCAGATCAAGTTAAACATTCTGAGGTGAATACAAACATACGGTAGAGAATTCTCAACTTCAATAAACATACCAACATAGGCAAAGAAAAAGCAGTACAGAGCTGCAATTATCGGCGCAGGAATTGAAGCAAAGATGGCACCAAATTTTCCTGATGCGCATCAGTATCCATATTGTTAGTACATATTAATAGAATTAACATGGTGATAGTGATGAATGGAACATGGACTTTCTTACCCAGTATAGAAAAGAATATCATAAAACTAGCAGAAATTTGGACCACTCTCCGGCTACCGACACGTGTTAATGCTAACAACCCGGCATTTTCACTGTATGGAGAAATTATGAGATGACTTTATCATGTTGGAAAAGAAAGAGAGATTAATAAATCAAATCTTTTAGTTTTAGTTTTTGCAGAGATCTTACATAGATACCGATGATCCGTTTCCTGTGCCAAATATACCAGAGAACAAGATGCCAACTCCCTAACATCATGAGGAAAAAGAACAACACTGAGCAACTTTATCAAAGACATGAATAATACATGATAGTTTTGCTCATTTCTCTTGTATGCAGTAACTTTAAGTACCTGCCAACCGACACCGCGGCTAAGAACAGACGGTGGGAGTGGAGTTGCACTTGCATATCTAGACACGGCAAAAAAGGCACCAGTGGACTGTCACACCCCAAAAACATTATTCCAAATGTAAGCAATGATGTCAAACTTAAACAAATAAATGCTCATAAGCTCTCACAAATAATGGACAAAACCTCAACGAGTGCAACAAATGAAGCAGCCATCATTGCAAAAGCTTCTCCAGCATCAAATGTAGGTGCTCCCCATTGAAAGGGATATGGGATACTAATCCTATAAGCAGTTCGAGAATCAGTCGAGTGACATTTAGTATGCATTCCCAACCCACTGTAAGGTACTTTGAAATGAAAAATTGAAAGTGATATGCAATAGGAGAGTTGATTTTAGACTTACCATGGAGAACCGCCTATAATTCCGGCACGATCAGTATGACAGCTTAGTTGAGTCTTTAGACCCACATTCTTATATGCCCCACCCACAGTGAGTAGGTGAGCATATATCCAGACAATCACAACCGAAAATATGACAGCAAACCGGTCGAAAACATGTCTCTCGCCCTTTAACATGTGAGGTATATACTGCAAAACAATTTAGATCGTATGTTTAATAAGATCCGAATTTTATCTTGAACGAGATCAAAAATGAAATTGCTCCAAGATCCTTTGGTCATGATTGGTTCTTGAGAGATTTGATGATACCTGTGAGAATACCACTAGCAGGATGAGCTGTGGAAGCCCAATCTCCACACATTTTGATAGCTACAAACCAAACAAGAGCTTAATGTAAGAAGGAGACTAAAGAAAAAAACTGGGCGAATAAAATATTAAGCATTTCCTCAGTCTCCATCGAACTGTCACAAAATACTTACAACTGGGAAACCCAATTCATATAATCCAAATCCCGACAAGGCTACCAAAGGGACAGTAGAGAGTGGACTCAAGAACCTGGACAAGTACAGAAGAGTACGCTTTTGGATTAGAAGGGTTGAAGAGTTGAGGTCGTATAAGATTTTCAAAACCAAGACTTCATTGGATTAAAAGCTCTCGGTCAAAAATCCACTGAAACTAACTATTTGAAGATTTGCACTCCCTGAAAAGCTTGATAGAAGTACAACAAGCTAACGACAAACCTTGCAACATTTCGCCAAAGGCCGCTGAAGCCGACTACAATCTGAAGAGTTGAGGCAACAATGAGGGCACCCTGAATTCCGCGCATAATTCTCTCAAATTTCTGATACACATTATGGATTGGATAAGTCAGAGTCAGCTCAAGTTAAGTGAGAACATGAAGGTGAGATTTTAAGCATATGGTGTTGATCAACGAATGTTACCTCTTGAGGATTCACAATGTCGCTATATCGACCCGCCAAAATAATTGAAATTGTTGTTGGCACATAGGAATAAGATCCTCCAATTACTGCAGGTAAACGAGTACCAAAAAACGTTTGCAGCAACGTGTTCAAACCAGCAACAAACAGCAGTGTTTGGATCATCTTTGCTTTCTCCGCCTGAAATGAAATTTTGTAGTAATAGAATTGAGATCCATATATATTCATCAAGAAACAAGAAAACCTTCAAACATCAATAAACAATTGTAAGCTTACATTTCCTCCTCCCATTTGGGGAACTAGAGAGGTGGGAATTAGCACTGTTGTTCCCAGCATGACCAAGTAATGTTGGAAACCAAGTAGAATTGCTTCGGCTGCATTTTGAATTTTCAACAATTAAATACAGCAACCAAAAAATGAAGTTTATTTGTCATTTTATTTTAGTTTACAATCACACTGAAGTCTGAAGATTAAGACCTCATTAAGAAGCAAAATTTTATTCCAAAGAGAAGCTATATATTTAACAATGAGGAGCAGGGAAATGAAAAGTTCGAGGAACTTACGCCATGGAGGAGGACTGGTAATGCAATAAGAAACATTTGGTAGCTGATCTTTTACTGGATGTGGCTGCAGCTCCTCCTGTTTTGGCGGTGGCGCAGACGTTCCACCTCCTGCCATGTTTCTTTTTCTTCTCCTTCCTCTCTTCTAAATAATTCGCAACTCTTATCCCAAGTATTGTCTTCTAATGCTATAAAGAAACTCAAATTTCTTGAATTCTCAAAACCCAAGAAGAACAAATATAAGGCAAAAACCAAGAAGTCAAAGTCGTGGACAAAAGTTATGCCTTTAACCCACACGAAAACCAAGAAATGGAACAACAAAATCAAACAATGGCCAAAGTTTCAGAAGGTAAGCATTGGATTGAAAGAACTAGGAAGAAACTTGAGAGTGTGAAAATGGGAAAAAAAATGATTTTTTACAGCTCAAGACCCACTTAAGTTTGTAGGACATGGAAACATAAAGGTGAATTAGAGATATGTGAAAAGAAGCAAAAAGAGTGATACCTCTCTTGGAGCAAGAAAGAAACCATCACACCTCCTCTGTAACCTAAAGCCAAAAAAGCATCTCCTAGTTCGTTATTTTATTGTCAGTCTTCTTACTTTTCTTCAATCACGTAAAGATAAAGTTTTGTATTGAAAGCTTTTCCCCACCATCTCTTCTGCGAATCTCTGCAATTAGTTTAAGCAATTACCACTACTTGCTAAAGAAAAACAACTTATTCCATTCTTCTCCAAACTGAAATCCCATCAATCCCAAAAGGCCAAAACTGTTTGAACTGGACTTAGAACAATAAGCCAACTTCAGAGTTCAGACCATTCAGTTCTGATATTTGCTTCTTTGTCATACAAAAAAATAAACAAAAAGAAGCACCCCCAAGTCTAAATGTCTTATGCTTCAAGTCTCACAGAAAATAAGCTACAAGCATTATGAAAACAGAGGCTATTGAGAGTTTTTTTTCCTCTTCCCAAGTGCTGTCAAATGTAGACAGACCCTCTTGACAGGAAGCTTGTTTCAGCGACTGAAATTGCAGCAGGCTAGCGAGGATTGTGGTTTGCATTAAAAACAACTCAGCATTATAATAAAAGTTCAAAACCACATGTAAAATTGGCAGTAAACACACCACACCCACCAAGAGCAGGTTCTCTGAAAACTTGAAGATCAACTTCGTTCAGATGAAGTTGATTGTTTTTGTTACTCTTAAATTGCAGAAGTGAATTGAAAAAGATTGCATCCCAATTTAGGTTGGTTTATTATTGTTTTGAAAGTAAGTTGTTCGATTCTTACGGAATAATCAACAGGACATAGACAGTATTTTGACATAAAATTATGCTAATGACTCAAAAAGTATCAGTATCAAATTCCTTGTTTTTGGTCAGTGATATCAACTTTTGCAGCTAGTTTAACTTAAAAGAATATGATTCCCTTTGAGAATGCCACCCGCCCATCAATGAAAAATCGATATTAGCAATTACTCAATTGCCTACAAATCTGTTCATTTTTCTTGTTTTAATAATAACAACAAATTGTCTTAACAGTTGGAGCTATTTTGAAAGCAAGCATTTTAAAATTTTTCACTCCCAAAATCCTTTCTTCAAAAGAGGAAAAATAAAAATAAAATGCCATGATTATCTGTACTTTAAAAAGAAGTTTTCTATTTGAACGTGTCTTCAACTTTGACCGTCCATGAGGGGAGAAAGGGCAGATAAAAAGATTATCATTTTATTCCCTGAACCAGACGGGCCAAATACATTTCTTTCCATAGGTCACAGCGTAAGGTTTAAGAATTAGTTTACCAATTTCAAAAGTGGAATAAAGGAACAGCCGAGAATGGGGCCATTAGGAAAAGTAAGGAAAGAGCATGGAAAATAAATAAATCAATCAATAAATCAGCGTTCTTTTCGCGGCAAACCAAGTACCCTGTTGAAGCTTTTCATTTGCCTCTGGGCTTTTCTTTAACAAAAGATACCCACAAGATCTACAAAATGTAATTTCACTTTACTTTTTTAACTACTAGTAACAAGATCGAAAGACGAGCAGACGACTATAGGGATGATCTTAGGCCCCAAACAATATCAATGTTCGGCCATTAGACACCCGGCGCATCAACCATTTCAAAATCGTTCCTGTTCATGATGTTTGATAGTTAACAGAGAAAAGGTTGAGGTAAAACGAACCTACTCTTGCAATTTTTCAAATACATCAGGGTCAGTTTTTCCACATTATGATCTAATGAAAGGTGGACAGTTATTACATCTGAGTTCGCTCATTTCAGATTTGATACATTGCAATAGAGCAAAGCAAATCTTGGAAAATTTTAAATATGGACTCCCAAAAGCTTTGCCAGGGTGTGTCCAGTGCAGTACATAAACAGGAGAAAATCAACAACCTAAAAAACTTTGGCAACAGACTAGGTACCACTCAAACACTAAATCCCTTCATGATTGCTGACACCGAGATGCCTCTAAAAGAGATTATACCTTCCCCATTAGCAAAAGGCTCAGTACAGGTAATCACCTGTCACCCAGAAATGAAGGGTAAGGATGAATAACCATCACTGACCACTGCCACGAACTTGCAACCGCTTCCTCTCCAGTTCAAGCTTAAAGAAAAAAGAAAAATGCATAGATAAGGAGGTTTGTGCAAGGCATCACAGAAAGAAACAAAAGGCTAGTAATATCCAATGTTAGGTTTTTCAGTATAAATCAAACATTACTACAAATAGATTCTTACCACTTTCTTCACCCGCTCATTGGCAGCAGGGGTGCCTCCAGAAACAGATTCTGGTAGATAGGGACTGCTAACACGTACTTCATTCATTACAACTATGACAGTCTTGTCCCAACGAACAGGAAGCCTAGGATTACATTACACCAATTGCCTTAGATTATCAAAATAACAATGCATGAAGCAGAATAATTATACAGATGTAACAGTTAGAGAAAATGATCGATGCAATAGAAATTTCGAGAAGATAAAAGCCTATCATGATGCTTTGCTATCTCTAGCACTTGTAATTCCGTTTTCTGTATGTGCATGCCTCATAAAATCAGATCATCAAATGAGCATACTTGGGCTTGCAAGCAACCCCACTAGGTGCCCAGACCATTCTCTAATTTTCAGACTCCATAACAGAAGACAAAAAACAGATGCATCTGTTTTAGCAGCATTAACGATAAAATTTATCATTCTAACCAAGTCATTGATATCATACATATCATAGAGTGTAAATAAAGTACCTGTACCATTAGAATGAATAAATATTCTCTAGAAGTAAAAATTTTCGATTACTTCTCATGATCAAAAGTATGTAAGCATATATGACAATGAAACTTGGCTTGAATGAAGAATTAACTTCTTAAAATACCAATTGAACTTAAACTATTAACTAACATAATCATTTACGTTTCTACAAAAAATCCAAATAAAGAATGAAGCTGACATAAGTTCCAACTCCAAATCGAGGAACTTGCACCGCAATAATAACAACTATGACTTCTGCATCGGGAAGGACAAAAAGATAATAAGTTTCATATATATTAAAAAAACAATTATATATAAAACTACTTGAGCGATGCTAGTATTCAATTACAATGGCTTTCAAAAGTATGTAACCAAAGATTATCATCACATAAACCAAAGGATGTAACAATTAAAATACATAGTTTAGGGAAAAATAAAGTCCCATTGTTATATCATCCAAAGACTTCTAAAACTTATAAAATAAATTTCTTAGATGTAGTAATTTTTCTTCTTCCACAAGATCTGCCATAATCTCTTTGATGCAGCTCTTTGATCCAAAGGAAAGTTCAATCCTATCAATCATCAGTTACAAATAGTAGTATGGCACTTCTCGGTCACTATTTTTCATTCAATTGTAACATAAGCTTTTAAAAGAATTTCTAGAGAAGCTACAAGGAATGGGAGGGAGAATATGCAAGAACTGGATGGAGGGAGGATAAACCAATTCTCATGCAATGAACTTTTGCCAAACCAATAGAAATATGACTTCTCTTAATGCCAAACAATCCGAATTAATGGAAAAAAAAATGGCCACATAGACTAAAAATAGAAGGAAAAAAAATGTTGAAATAGACTTGCAAAATATTCCTACGTTTTAGATAGGGCGTCAAAAATACTTTGGGCCTCACTGGTCACACCCACTCCTATCCTCTCCGCCTCAGCCTCTGCTTGCCTGCAAAATTCAATTCAACCCAAGAACCAAAAGAGAAAGATAATTGTTATACTAAGGGGTTATTGTTGTACAGCAAAAAAAAGAAAAAGAAAACCAACCTAATGGCGAGTTCCTCTCGAGCACGGAGAGTATTGAGATCGAGGTAACAGTTTTTGAGATCAAGAGGATCTTCACCATGTCCCAAAAACGAAAATTCCTTTATATAATTGGCCTTCAGCAGCCTTATGTTCCTACGAGGTCCTGGCTTCGAACCCTCCTGTGGAAACAGCAAGACAAAGAGAAAGAACAGAAGAGAGAGTCAAGGAATTCAAGAAACAAAACTGAAAACAGTGATCAAAATTTAGAAATTCAGAAAAGGATATGAAGGACGAGGATGTTGGAGGGGCGGTCAAAGGTAATGACTTGGCCTTGAAATTCATCCCCTAAGGTCGTCTTGATGGAGAAGAACGACCCAACAGAGAAGTCATCCCCATTGCCGCTACCATCCAGTGCCATTTTCTCCTTCCTTCCTCGCTTAAACTTCAAACTGTTAGCTTCCTCCTACTCAAGGAGTTGGGTAACCCCTGAATTCTCTAATCCCCATATAAATTAGGGCTTTTCTTCACCCAATAATTTCTTATTTAACATTATTAACGTAAATAACCCTAACTCACTCTTTCACTCTAATTATTAATCACGTGTTTAAATATGGAAAACATTTGTAATTATTGTAACTTCAAATTAGTATACAATTTAATTTTATCTTTAAAAAATTGAATTTTTCAAGTCAGTTTACCTTCTTTTAAATTTTAATTTGTGCATTTAATACTACACTCGTTTTTTTAATTCTTGTACACGGATAATTAATTAACTATTTTGATATGAAATATTAGTCTGTGTTTGTTAAGAGAATTGGACATATTTACTATTGATGCCGAAACATGGAACTCCTAAGCTTATATTACAAAGAAAAATAGTCAAAGTATCTGTAAGATAAAAAAAATTAAACATCAGTGTTGCGTCAAATCACACACACTCAGATGCTTAACTCAGACTCGGGTTTGTGAGTTACTTAACAATAGAAAATAGTATGGTATTTTAGGCATACCTTTCAACCAATGACTTTGGTCATTTATAAAAGATAATAAAGTGTAACTGATGTTCGGGCTCATAATGCCCCTCTATCATTCTTGAAATCGTTGAGTTAATACTCATTGGACAGTTACACCATCATCAAAACTGATGCTTAAGTACATCACCCACTTAATTTCTCAACATTTTCTTTATGGCTTGTTTGTTTTCTTTATAGCTTGTTCATGAGTTTTCCAATGTCCCTCATGTGACTCATATGCTCATGTTTTGCTTCTCATGGGTCCTCTAAGCTCATTTTAGGTTCTCCCTATAGGTCCTATACGCTCACTCCAGGTTCTCCCTCATGAGTCTTCTAAACTCCTCATAGGTCTTCTAAGCTCCACTAGGCTCTCTTCATGGCTCATCTGAGCTCCATTGGGCTCTCCCTCCATGGATCCTTTGAGCTCTTTAGGCTTTCCTCATGGGTCTTTCGAACTCTCCTAAGCTCTTTTCGTGAATCCTTTGAGCTCTCATAGGCTCTCCCCATGGGTCCTGTAACCTCTCATTGTCTCTACTCCGTAAGACTCTCTCCATGACTCTTATAAACTCTCCTACGCTCTCCTCATGGGTCTTTTAAGCTCTTATATATTATTATGGCTCCACTAGGCTCATTTTATGGGTTCCCTGAGCTTCACTAGGCTCTCTTCATGGATCCTCTAAGCTCGACTAGGTCCATTCCACTGAGCTTTCATAGGCTATCTCCAGGAGTTCATAGACCTCCTATGTCACACCCCCTCCCAGATTACCTTTCTTAATCCATAAGTGAATGTGACGACAGTAGTTACCAACTCTTTTGTGGGACTTATTGACTAACTTACATCCTTAACCTACTTAGATCCCTAGAATACATATATAACATTCACCAAACTAATGAAACTTTAAAAATAACCTCGGAACACCAGGGATCAACAATAACATAACTATATTATATTAACAGGTACAGAGTTCAGTGGGTCCTAACATACTTTACTAGTCCCTAATATGAGCAACACATATGTACAGACATTAAAAAAATAAATACCTAAAACTGCTCTTTAGACTTTGGACTTTTAACTGGAGTCTTTGAGTGGTAGAGCCGCATGACAGCTAACCTCTGGGGAGATAACCACTACTTGGGAAAAGAAAAACATTTGAAAGAATAAGCTACTTGCCCAGTTAATGACTTAATAAAAACATAACTCTCATGCTTAAACTGAAAGCTAGAAAACAGAATACTGGAACTAAAACATGTCAAGCAAATGTGTACATAAAACTTTTAAAACCAATATATCTGAAAATGTAGCTGAACTGATTCCCAATTGAAAGAGAATCCTTTTGCTCGATCTCTCAACGTCGGATATCCTTGTTTAAGAGAGAACCCTTTTGCTCAATCTCTCAAACATAAGTCTGGGTTGGGGTGAGAACCCTTTTGTTCAACAACCTTTCAGCCAATGCTGGGAAAGAACCCTCGTGGTTCAGTCCTATTGAACTGATTAACTATCATACGTGCACGTAGAGCAAACTGGATCCTGACGTCGAGGATCATAATTGAAGTAGGGTACCACTGCTTATTACTGAACTGAGTGAATTATTCTGATACCTTCTCTAAGTACTTCAATATCAAAATCATAACATAACTGAAAACCAGATAGACAACTCAGATACCGTCTCCTTGTACTTCAGTATTGAGTTGAAAATACCTGATAGGAAAACATTTTCATAAAACAAGCTTACTGAAAGCTTGATCTCATAAAACATAGTTTTCATAAGAATATAATTTGCTAATACATGCTCAACAACATTAAAAGCACATATGCTTTAAAACATAATACAAATACTTGTAACTTAAACATGTCATAGAATCTTCTTCTAAGAACTACCATAGTTCAACCATTGTACCAAAACATATTTCATAAACTTTGTAACTAGCATGCGTTTATTAACTTTAGGGAAATGCATTGCTTGGAACTTCTTGTAAAATAACTAGCATAAAAGTAACTGTCAATAAAGCATGGATTATTAAAATATTTATAAATCATTTATAGTCACTCACATATCCTTCAAGTTTGCTTCTTTAAGGCTTGATAAGATTCTCTAATGGGCGTTGAACCTACACATATAAACATACTACTTAGTGTTTACATTAGCCTTCCTTTTAGGCCTACTCAATAAATCAAGCTCACATGGAAAACCATCACATTGTGCCTCCTACCATTCACTTTAAGGGTTGGACACTTAGCCAATTTGGAGGGCTTGAGTACCAAAAGAATACACCCTTTGATCGTCCACACTCCCCACACTTACAAAAATTTTGGAGCATCAAACTCCAAATTTGAATGCAACAATTCATAACTAAATTTTCAGAACTCATCTCAAAGAACTTCCTTCTACAAACTTGCTTAGAATCAAGTTAGCAACATTACCTTAAAATTTCAGCTCAATTCTCTGTCGTTTGATCTGGAGATTCAAACCTTCATCATTGGCCCCAATTCAAGCAGCTGCCTACTTGTTCAACAATTTCCAGTTCAAATTTCAAAAATGTATAACTCGAATTCCAGGCCTCATCTTAAAAAGTTTTATTCTACAAAGTTTTTTATGACCGAGTTAACAATATTACCTCAAATGTTTAGCTAAAAATCTTCGTGATTCGTCCTGGAGCTTCAATTCTTCACTGATGGCCTAAATTCACCTAAGAAACAAACCCTTCGTATTTATTTTGCTCCTCCGGCCTTATTTCGGCGAGTTTTCCCTCCAGTAGCACATCTACAAAAAGTAGACATAAAGAGCTTTTGAATGCCATTGAAATTACATAAATAGCCTAAGTAATCTATCCAAATTGTTCAAATGAAATTGGCCTTCCTTCATATGCTACCGCCAAACTCCTTGCATGAAATCTTCTTGGGCCACTTAGCTCACTAATGAATATTAATGGTTGAGATTTGATTAAGCCACTTTCTTCCCACTCCACTCACAGCACAATTTAGCATTAAATCTCATAGGATAGTATGGCCTCCTCTTGGTTTCCCATACTTAGCCAAAATCTTACCATTCTTTCCTACATAACCATCCGAGAGTTCTCTTGCTCTTTAGTTTACTTTCTTCCTCCATCACTCCTAAACAAAACATAATCTCATTAAAACTTATTGGAAGACATCACATAATTTACACTTGCTTACTTAAGGTAATTAGGGTTCGAGTTTTACAAACTTTTTTTCCCTAAAAGAAATTTCGTCCTCGAAATTTACCGTAATATCAACTGAAAAGTTGAGGATATCTCTACTTTTCTTGCTACTCGGGCTCCCAGGTTGCCTCTTCAATGCCATGATTGTTCCATAACACTTTCACTAGAGGTATCGTCTCGTTCCTGAGTACCTGTTTCTTTCTCTCTAAAATCTCAATCGGTTCCTTTTTGTATGAAAAATTATCTTTGAGTTGAATTGGTTGTTCTCTTAACACATGCGTAGGATCAGGCACATACTTCCTCAACATCGATACATGGAATACGTCATGTATAGGAGCTAGTTCTGAAGGTTATTGCAATCTATAAGATGTTGGGCCAACTTATTCCACAATCTCATAGGGTCCTATGTATCGAGGACATAACTTACCTTTTCTTCCAAACCTAATAATTTCTTTCCACAGAGGTAATCAAAGAAATACCTGATCTCCAACCTCGAATTCTAGTTCTCTTCTTTGCTTATTAGCATAACTTTCCTATCTATCTCTAGCGGCTTTTAGGTTATCCCTAATAAGCTTTACATTCTCAGAGGTCTGCTGAACTAACTCTAGACCCAATAACTTCCATTCTCCAACATCATTCCAACACATAGGGGTCCTGCAAGGCCAACCGTACAACGCTTCATATGGAGCCATTTCGATGCTTGAATGAGAACTATTATTGTACGCAAATTCAATCAATGACAATTGCGTATCCCAACTACCTTTTAACTGCAACACACAGGCTCTTAATATATCTTCCAATGTCTGAATCGTCCTCTCAGACTGTCCATCCTGTTGGATTTTATGTCCTAAAACTCGTGGTATGTAAACAATGGAGCTTATTCTGAAAATTCAATAAAGGTATTATTGAATAGATATATTGCTTGAATAGGAATCCAATAAACCTAAAAGTCCCTTGACTATTGGATGAGTACTTGAACTTTATGTGGAGATATAAAGATTGATCAGGTTCGAGTAAATAGTCAAAATGATTTATAGTACGTGGATAAGGTTGGGTACTTTATTCTGGTAACACTATTGGATACGCCCTACTCTGTAGTTGTTACAAGGAGTTGTAAAGTGCTACAGACGAAGTGATCCTAATTCATTCATGTTGGACATGAGGAGCAGGGGTGTCATCGTGCAAAAGAGTTTGTACAAGATCGGACCACGAAATAAGTCACTCTTACTTTATAACGTTGTTTACTGTTTAAGACTGACTATTTCAAAACGATGACCTAGGTAACTTGACCTTAATACTAAGCTAACTATGAACTCCTGTTTATCTAGGATTGCTCTTAGATTTGCATAGGGGAGGGTTGGCTCAACAGCGCCGGCTCAATATGACTGCCATTTCAGGGGTGAGACTAGATAGATAGCTGGGGACATAGGGTGCAAGAGGGAATTCACTCCTACCCGCTATAGGGATAGTAGAGAGGTTGTTCCCTTAAGTGTTGATTCTGGGGCTTGAACAAGGAATCCCGCCCTCTCATTTGGCATGAGAGGGACTCGATTTTGTGATTGGATCACAAAACAATTGTTCATTAGGGGATTAGTGGGACTTAAGGAACAAGAGGTAATTTTGGGGGTAAAACAAAGATTTGACCCATCCGTTATTGCGAACAACTTTTGAAGGGTTAACTTACTAATAATGATTATATCAAGTGGACATAATATATCTACAATGAGGGAAGTTCAACTATGGGCTTTAGTGGAGTGATCCATTAGTTAACGAATGGGGGTTAGATCGGTCTAATGAGGTTAGCCGATTAATCTCAGATCGTTGAAATCCATGATCTGTAGGTCCATGAGGTCCCCTACTAGCTCGAAAATGTATTAGCTCTAGAGTAGCGTGATAAGTTAATTTGAAATGTTCATATTAGAATCAAACGAAAATTGGAGAAAATATATTTAAATATATGAAAATGACTTTGTGTAAAAATTAATTTAATATTAGATATTAAATTAACTAGAATTATTTAAATTGTTTAAATAATTATTTATTAATTTTATTAGAAAATTAATTTATGAAATTAATGTGTAAAATTAATAAATTTTGATTTTAGAAATAAAATATGATTTTAAATTCAAAATAGATTTTTGGAAATTAGAAAATTACACAAAACTTGAAAAAAAAATGGGTTTTTCATCTTAACTAGCATACTTGGAACCCACCTCCTCTTTTGTTTTACTCCAAGCATGAGTTGCATCCCAACAGCATATCTTTTTGTATGATAGTCTACAATATATTGAAGAGATTGAAGTGAAGAAAGGCATGAGAACCGACTGAATTTTTGCTGAAAAATTCGGATGAAGAAGGTGTTCTTCAATGGGTCATGTTCAGTGAGCTTTCTCCATATTCTCTTTGATTCCGGCTTATTTTGAGTCCCACAACTCAATCTAAAGTACCAAGAGGATAGTAGGGAAGATCTTATGGTGGTCTACACAAGGATTCAGAGGATTTTGCAGCTGGAAATGGAGATTTCGTTGATTCAACCAAGATATGTTCATGAAACCCATTATACTCTGTTTTTAGCATGTTTCTTTTCAACCAAAATTAATGAATTAGAATGCTTATGGATCCTAATTTCTTTCGCTGCGTACTGGCATAGATCCAACACATCTGTCTGCGGATGAAAAATCGTACTGAATTGTAACTTAGTACCCATAGCCTTCTACAGACTAGGCCAAAACTTGAAGTAAACCTCGGGTCTCGATCTGACACTATCAACACTGGGACTTTATACTGACTGACTATTCTGTCTACATAAATCTTAGCTAGATGGTCCAGCGTAAAGGTAACTTTTACTGGTACAAACTTGGCCATCTTGGTCAGTCTATCGGCTATCACCCAAATGCCATCATATCCTGAAGGTGTTCTAGGCAGTCCAAATAGAAAGTTCATCGTCACGTGCTCCTACTTCCACTCATATATCGGAAGTGGACTGAGTAATCCTGCCGATATCTGTCTTTCAGGTTTCACTTGTTGACAAATCAAACATCGGTCTACATACTAAGCTATGCCTTTCTTCATTACAGTCCACCAATACGATCTCCTCAAGGTCCTGTACATCTTAGTGCTTCCTGGATGCATGGCATAAACAAACTTGTGCACCTATTCTAGAATAGCTTGCTTAAGCTGCAACACATTAGGCACACACATTCTTCCTTCCTTTACTAACATTTCATCTACTCCTAATTGAAAACCAGTTCTTACTCCCTTGCTCACTTCTTCTATAAGTTTCTGGAGATCAGGATCCTTCAATTATTCATGTTTAAGATCTTCCATCAAAGTGGGTCTTACCTGAAATGTAACGATCAATCCTCCTGACTGACCTACTGATAGAGTGGCCCTAAAACTTCTGAACTCCTGGAGTAACATTCATGATATCGATCCAAGGACTGCTTTAGATCCTGAGGGCTTCCTGCTTAATGCATCAGCTACAACATTCGCCTTACCAGGGTGGTACTCAATTGAGTAGTTATAGTCTTTGGTCAGTTCAATCCATCTTCTTTGCCGCAGATTCAGTTCCTTCCGATCAAAGATATACTTTAGATGCATTAGTGGGTCTCTCCCAACTCACTATAGCTTTAGTCTTCGGTGGATTCAAACTCACTCCTACTGCTAAAACCACATGACCAAGAAATACAACCTGGTCTAACCAGAAATCACATTTGCTTAATGTGGCATACAACTACTTCTTTCGCAGCGTCTGCAAAACTATCCTCAAATGGTTCACGTGATCTTCCCTATTGCTTGAATACACCAATATGTCATCAATGAAGATTGTCATGAATCGATCCAAGTATGGATGAAATATCCTATTCATCAAGTCCATAAATACTGCAGGGCATTCGTTAGTCCAAATGGCATTACTAGGAATTCGTAATGTCCATACCTCGTCCTGAATGCAGTTTTTGGAACATCCGCCTCCTTTACCTTTAATTGGTGGTAACTTGATCTCAACTATATCTTAGATAAAATCGTGGCTCTTTTTAACTGATCAAAGAGATCATCTATACGAGGTAATGGGTACTTGTTCCTGATCGTCAACTTGTTCAACTGCCTATAATCTATACATAACTTGAGAGTATCGTCTTTCTTCTTGACAAAAAGACTGGCACTTCCCAAGGTGACACACTAGGTCTGATGTAACCCTTATCTACTAATTCCTGCAACTGAACTTTCAACTCTTTCAGTTCTTCTAGCGCCATCCTATATGGTGCCTGGGGAATATGTGTTGTACTTGGAATTAAATCGATAGTGAACTCAACTTCCCTATCAGGTTGTAAATCTGATAACTCTTCAGGGAAAACATCCAGGAACTCTTGTACAACTAGTACATCCTCAGGTTTCAGCTTTCCATCCTGCAAAACCATCACATGGGCTAAATAGGCTTCACATCTTTTACTTAGCAGCTTCCTAGCCTACACTGCTGATATTAAGCTTCTAGGGTGACATCAATTCTAGGAAATCTAACTGAATCACTTCATAAACTATAATTGCCAATAACTATCCCAGGGCCTGTAAAACTCTTATACTACTACAACCTCTCCTACAACATAATAATAACTACTTAGGGACATGTTCTCTATAATCTTTCCTACATGCAATGCAACATGCTAGATAAAAATATAGGTATAGCACCATAAACAACTATTTCATAAATATACTAGTATATAAAGTACTTTACCAGTCACAACATCAGAAGACTCCTCTGCCTCCTGGTGGGTCACTTCGTAAAACCTGCCCTGCCGCTGAGGTCGTCCTGCTCCCTTTCTCGTTTTTCTTCTCTTGAATCCCTTCCTCGGGTTCTTGAGCTACTTGGCTGATATACCGTCTGTAAAGTCATTCTCTGTTCTGTCTGAACTCT
Source organism: Benincasa hispida (assembly GCF_027475165.1). Classification (NCBI taxonomy): domain Eukaryota; kingdom Viridiplantae; phylum Streptophyta; class Magnoliopsida; order Cucurbitales; family Cucurbitaceae; genus Benincasa; species Benincasa hispida. The sequence goes on along the minus strand of NC_143484.1, from coordinate 56,888,250 downwards.
TCGACCTAGCTGGGTACACTCCTTCTTGAAATGTCCTGCTTGTTCGCACTGGAAACATACGTTTTTCCCCCTATAACATGTCCCCCGATGATGCTTACCACAATTCATACATAAGGGTTTCTTACCTATACTAGCTACTGGCTCGGTAGGATGCCCAAACCTTGATCGATCACCCATACTAACCATAGGTCTTGGTTTCTTCCTTCTTACACTATGCTGACTTGTAGCTCTCTGTCTCTTCCTAACTGCCTGACCAGAAAATGGAGGCCTAGAACTCTCACCTCTCGACTTTGTTAAAGCTTGCTATCGTTCTTCCTTTGCTCCCTGTCCTTTATCAATATCTATTAGGTCTTTCTCAATACCGTGTTTCTTTTCCGAATCCACCAGAATGGACTCGACATTTTCCGCCAATCTTTTGGTGATCCTATTAAATATTCTATCCTCTAACTGAGGATATATTCCTGTTTGCGGAATCCTCGACTCCCTGTCTGAAGTCATTTCCTGATTTACTAGGTCTTTACCTTTTTGTTCATTAGAATCTGGATTCCTTCGAATCTCGAAACTTCTAAAGGTAGGGTTAGGGTCCCCATCTACTGTCCGACTGCTCTGCATGCCACTTCTTCTCAGAATCCTTTCTTAATTATGTAGTACACATGTTAGGAACTTACGTTAAGGGACATAGACTCATGCATGAACGCTCTTTTCCCCAAAATCTTATGCTCTAATACCAACTTGTCACACCCCTTCTCAGATTACCCTTCTTAATCCATAAGTGAATGTGACAACAGTAGTTACTAACCCTTTGTGGCACTTACTGACTAACTTACATCTTTAACCTGCTTAGATCCCTGGAATACATATATAACATTCACCAAACTGATGAAACTTTAAAAATAACCTCGGAACACCAGGGATCAACAATAACATAACTACATTATATTAACAGGTACAGAGTTCAGTGGGTCCCAACATACTTTACTAGTCCCTGATATGAGCAACACATATGTACAGACATTTACAAAATAAAAACCTAAAACTGCTCTTTAGACTTTGGACTTTTAACTAGAGTCCTTGAGTGGCAGAGCAGCATAACAGCTAACCTCTGGGGAGATAACCATTACCTGGGAAAAGAAAAACATTTAAAAGAATGAGCTACTCACCCAGTGAGTGACTTAATAAAAACATAAATCTCATGCTTAAACTGAAAGATAGAAAACAAAATACTGGAACTAAAACATGCCACGCAAACGTGTACATAAAACATTTAAAACTATTGTATCTAAAAATATAGTCGAACTAATTCCCAATTGAAAGAGAACCCTTTTGCTCGATCTCTCAACGTCGGATATCCTTGTTTAAGAGAGAACCCTTTTGCTCAATATCTCAAACATAAGCCTGGGCTGGGGTGAGAACCCTTTTGTTCAACACCTTTCAGCCAATGCTGGAAAAGAACCCTCGTGGTTCAATCCTACTGAACTAATTAACTGTCATACGTGCACGTAGAGCAAACTGGATCCTGACGTCAAGGATCATAACTGAAGTAGGGTACCATTGCTTATTACTGAACTGAGTGAATTATTCTGATACCTTCTCTATGTACTTCAGTATCAGAATCAAAACATAACTGAAACCAGGTAGTACAGCTCAGATACCTTCTCCTTGTACTTCAGTATTGAGCTGAAAATACCTGATAGGAAAACATTTTCATAAAACAAGCTTACTGAAAGCTTGATCTCATAAAACATAGTTATCATAAGAATATCATTTGCTAACGCATGCTCAACAACATTAAGAGCACATATGCTTGAAAACATAATACAAATACTTGTAACTTAAACATGTCATAGAATCTTCTTCTAAGAACCACCATGGTCAACCATTGTACCAAAGCATATTTCATAAACTTTGTAACTAGCATGCGTTTATAAACTTTAGGGAAATGCATTGCTTGGAACTTCTTGTAAAATAACTAGCATAAAAGTAACTGTCAATAAAGCATGGATTATTAAAATATTTATAAATCATTTATAAATCATTTATAGTCACTCACAGATCCTTCAAGTTTGCTTCTTTAAGGCTTGATAAGATTCTCTAATGGGCGTTGAACCTACACATATAAGCATACTACTTAGTGTTTACATTAGCCTTCCTTTTAGGCCTACTCAATAAATCAAGCTCACATGGAAAACCATCACATTGTGCCTCCTACCATTCACTTTGAGGGTCGGACACTTAGCCAATTTGGAGGGCTTGAGTACCAAAAGAATACACCCTTTGATCGCCCACACTCCTCACACTTAGAAAAATTTTGGAGCATCAAACTCCAGATTCGAATGCAACAATTCATAACTAAATTTTCAAAGTTCATCTCAAGGAAATTTCTTCTACAAACTTGCTTAGAATCAAGTTAGCAACATTATCTTAAAATTTCAGCTCAAAATTCCCCGTCGTTTGATTTGGAGATTCAAACTTTCATTGTTGGCCCCAATTCAAGCAACTACCTACTTGTTCAACAATTTCCAGTTCAAACTTCAAAAATATATAACTCGAATTCCAGGACTCATCTTAAAAGGTTTCACTCTACAAAGTTGTTTATGACTGAGTTAGCAATATTACCTCAAATGTTTAGCTCAAAAATCTTCGTGATTCATCCTGGAGCTTCAATTCTTCACTGAGGGCCTAGATTCACCTAAGAAACGAACCCTTCGTCTTTATTTGCTCCTCTGATCTTATTCTGGCGAGTTTTCCCTCTAGCAGTACATCCACATAAAGTAGACACAAAGAGCTTTCCAATGCCACTGAAATTATACAAATAGCCTAAGTAATCTGTCCAAACCGTTCAAATGAAGTTGGCCTTCCTTCCTATGCTACCGCCAAACTCCTTGCATGAAATCTTCTTGGGCCACGTAGCTCACTAATGAAGATTAATGGCTGAGATTTGATTAAGCTACTTTCTTCCCACTCTACTCACAGCACAATTTAGCATTAAATCTCATAGGATAGCATGGTCTCCTCTTGGTTTTCCATACTTAGCCAAAATCTGACCATTTTTTCCTACATAGCCATCCGAGAGTTCTCTTGCTCTTTAGTTTACTTTCTTCCTCCATCACTCCTAACCAAAATATAATCTCATTACAATTTATTAGAAGACATCACATAATTTACACTTGCATACTTAAGGTAATTAGGGTTCGGATTTTATATCCTATCTCTTTAGACTCTCAAACTCGACTTATGTTATTAAATATATCATAAATTAAGATTTTTTATAAAACAAAAATTAACAAATTATATGAAATATATAATGGGATGCTAACAATTTAATTGAATATTTTTCCAGTAGGGAGGAACCTTTTTCCATTTTCTACAGTGTTTAAATTAAAAGTTAATTTCAAATTTGGTATGATTAATAATTTAATAGACTATTGTAATTGACATATTTTAAAATTTTCGAGACATTTCTCATTTTAACACATTGGATATTATACTTTCTCAGGAAAAATAATATTGTTCAACCAGATTCCCTAGGAAATTTAACTCATTGAAATCAACTTTGTATTTATATTAATTTTAATATAGTGGGTATAATTTTCAATATTTAATCCTTTCCTTTGATTTTTTTTTTATCTTAAATAAATTTATCTTGAGAACTCTGCAACTTAATCTATTCAATGAGATTTTCGAAGAAATTTAATTAGTTGAAATGAACTTTGTATTTATATCAATTTCAATATAGTGAGTACAATCTTTTATATTTGATCTTTTGATATTTTCTCTCAAAAAGTAAACTTGTCTTGAAGGTTTTGTAGCTTGTTCTAAATGTTAACTAATCTTGAGGGTTCCATAACTTTTTCTCGAATGTAAATTTGTCTAGAGAGCTTTCTAGTTTGTTCTCGATGTCGATTTATCATAAGGACGTTGCAGCTTGTTCTCAAATGTAGATTTATCTTGAGGGCTTTCCAGCTTGTTCTCGATGTTTATTTGTCTTAAGAGCTTTGCAGCTGTTCTTGAAGCTATAGTTCTTGGGTTTGAAAGTCATCTAAGCTTCAAAGCTTCAATCTTCGAGTCTTCATGTCTTTAGATCTTTAGGAGAGTTATATTTTTCAAATCTTCCGAGTTTCTAATCTTTGGAACTTCAGATCTTCAGAGCTTCAGCCTTCAATTCTTCACATCCTCTATAAGGGTAAGGCCTCTATTTATAGAGTTACCTAGGGCCTTACACGAATCTTGGCTAATTTACTTTTGGGCCAAAAAATTAGGCTTGTTTGACCCAAATTTTTTTCATATAAGCTTGAATTTGGTTGAACTTTGGATTCGAATGATTTTAATTACTCGACTCGATTTAATTAATAATTTTAGGCACATATCGGGCCACTGGTCAAATTTATTGATCGTGGTCTAGGTTTAATCACTATTGAATTCAATAAATCTATTGTTGTGATCAAATGATCATTTTTTTTAGTTTATCATTTATTTATCTCTAAATTTTAATTTATGGACAATTCTTAATTGGTCATAGATTAAATAAATTAGACTTGTAATCAAAAGTAACAATTTTTTTTAGATCAAGAGAGGCTTCTCCAATTGGCCTTCATCGGCATGTTTACAGACTTACAAGAGCCCAATTTTGTTCTCTCACGTGGCAGTTGAAAATTAAAGTGAATAAGAAAGAGTTAAAATGATTTGTTTTTCTTTTTCTTTTTCTTTTACCTTCTTTTTAAAAAAACGGGGTTAATAATTATACAGGTAGAAACCTAAAGATATGTTTAGCCAAAGAATTAGGAAGTAAGATTTATGAGTTTGTGAACTCAACTCTTTATTTAGCTCAAGAAAAGTCTTAGTATTAAAAAACATTTATTTTATACCTCATTAACTCTTACGTTGTGGACTCCAAAAGTACACACCTCTCAGACTTCATAACTTCAGTTCACAATACCACTCTTTGCTCTAAACACCCTATAAGAACCTGTTTGTATGGGATTTTAAATCGATATTAAATATCATTGTTTATTTCATAAAATTTTAGTTTTTAAAACTCAGGATATTATTATCCATGGAAACTTCAAAGCTCATTTGATATGGGTTTTTTTAATACCTTGCAAAAGTGTGGGATTTTTATAACTCGGAGATAACCTATAAAAATATAGCTTAATTAATTAATGAATTAATATTAATTACTCATTATTATTAATTTTAGTTAATTATTAGATATAAATACTTAATAAATTTCAACTAATATATTTATCATTAATATTTTATCTTATCTTAACTATTTAATTTAAATTATTAATTATCATTTATAATAATTTAATTGTTTTCAATAATTAATTTAAATTAGTTAATTATATTTAATAAAGATTTAATATAAAAAGTATTCATTTATTTTTATTTTTATTGATTAAGTAATGCTGATTCATTCCCATCGCTGCTGCCATTTCTTTTCCTTTCCCTATAAAAATTTGAGTTGCGTCATATAGCGACGATAATTCTCTAATACCCATAACAAATTAGGCTTTTTAATTTAAAATTATTTATATACATAATTTAACTCTCCAATTATTGATCACAAAGATTAGGATTTCTAATAGCAACAAAAATTGACTAAAAAGAAATAGACATTTCCACATCAGCTATTTTTTTTTTCAATTTAAATTGGAGCATTATTTATATATATATATATTCCTTTTACTGATTAAATTATAGCAAGTATCTCTTAAATTTTAGTTAAGTTTTAGGGTTGTTTTCTAATATAAGAAAATGAACCAAAATAATTACAACTAATAGTAAAATATGATAAATTACCATCTATGTCTATTTGTTGAATAATGTCGTGGCCTTTTCGAAGTCTAAAATTTTAGTTAATTTTTTGGGGCATTATATTGTTTTTATTTTTAAAATTTAAATTTTGTTTCAGCCTGGTGAATATTTTGGAAGTCCTTTTATTCATGGAAAAGGCCAAGATTTGGGGAGTAAATGAGGAAATTGGGAGTTATCTTTTTCTTTAATAGTTGTGGGTAGTGGCACAGTGTTAAGCCCAAAGTTTGGAACTTCAAAACCTTGGACTTCTTATGTCGTAGTCAACAGTAAGGCCTAGTTATGGAATGTCAGCTTCTTTTGGGATAAACGTTGAGCGTGATGTGTGGCAATGATAGTGCCATAATCCCCTCTTTCATTAAATTATTCATGTCTAAACTTTCTTCTTCCTTCAAACTTTTTTTTTTTTTTTTTTTTTTTTTATCATTTTTGTATTTTATTATAAATGTTATAAACTCATAATGTTAATGATTCGAACTCCCCTTATCTTTAATTGTACTAAAAAAAATGTTATAAATATTTTTAAACTTTCATCTTTATGTTTATCAAATAATCTATTTAATTTTTTTCCCTAAACTTCTAATTTCTTATATCTACTAAGCTTTTTGTACATTAGTCATGAACTTTCATAGGATTGTACCTCTACTATTTAAAGTTAGGTAGGAGTAAATAAAAAATCTTATTTGAAATAGCTAAAATTCAAATATCTTTTTAAAGTATAAGAACCAAATAAACACAAACTTGAACATTTGAAGACTTATAATCATTTTATAGCACATAACCTAAATAAATATAAATTTGAAGGTTTGAGAAAAACTTATAATGTTACTAGTGGTATGGGTCATTTTTTAAGGGATCGAATCTCGATGCAAAAGCACGTGAATGCTTTGTGCCATTGAAATTTGATTTGGAGAAAAAAAAAACAAACAACAATATAAATATGGGATAAATTGCAACATGCTTTTCAATTTCTGAGGAATTTTAAAGGAAAAGAAAATACTACATTTAAAGAACTTCTCTAATTTTCCACGAACTTTTGATCTCGAGCAAAACACAACTATCGAGATTTTTTCCTCTATTCTCCAACAGGATTTGGGTTTGTGGGAACCCTTTTTGAAAAGGGAAGAAGGAAAAAATGTTGAAAAACTTTTTCCCTAAATTGTGTGTTTTTAAAAGTTGAGAGAGAAAATTTCTATTAAACCATCAAGAGAATGAAAGTGATCTACTGCTCAATAATAATATGTTGTTGTCCTTTTTTTGAGAGAGAGAAGTCATGTAACTTCCCTTTTAACTCACCATTAACTCCCTTTAATCATGGAGAGTTTAAAATTTAACTGAATTTAGATTAAATCTTATTTAATTTAATTTAATTTAATTTAATAAATAAATATTAATAAATCTAATTAATTATTTAAATTAATTGAATATCATATATTTAATTAATATTATAATTAAATAAAATTCAAATGTATTTCCCTCTCATAATCTATAATTTAAATATGAATTTCATTCATATTATATAATATTTGAATCTTATTAAAAAAAAAAAAATTTTCTCTCATATCATATAGTTTAATTTTGAATCTAATTCAAAATTAACTTTATAATATAATGTATCTATATACATTATACTAATTATATCATATACAATTAATATTTAATTCCCTCATTCTATATCTTACTCATATTAATTTAATATTTGAATCTTATTCAAACACTAATATTCTCATATTATAAAGTTGTATTTTTAATCTAATTCAAAATTAACTTTGTATTACAATATATCTATATACATTATATTAATTGTATCTCATACAATTAATGTACATTCCCTTATTTATTTTGAATAATTCAAATTTATCCATAACTAATTAATTCTTTTCGTGTCACATTGGAAGTAACCTCCATTCGGAAAGTATTTTTTAGCTTAAATCTAGATTGCGGTGAATAGGGGGAAGTTGTTCAAACATAAGTCTATTATATGATATGATATATAGATTTCAACTACCACGTCTCCACGATAGTTTACACCGTGAGATTCATATGACGCTTCGTGTCACTCTGGAAGTGACCTCCATTCAGAAAGTGTTTTGTATGAATCAATAACAAGGTAAATAGAGGAAGTTGTTTATAGTAAGTGGGTGAAGGATATGAGTCAATATATCTTGCGGTCTCTTCCATTAGTTTGGACCATGAGATTCCTATGTTGCACCTACTGGTTTGCTTTAGGCGGCTCTTGCTAGTCATTTAACGCTGGTTATCCCCTCGGAGGGTTGTAACATAGGATTCAGAACGACTCAAGCTCTAGAAATTGATAGGATTTCTTAGGTCTATTCCCAATCTTGACTCCCACTACAAGAATTTTGGGCTTTAGTGTTGGTTGAAAAAAGTGAAATCAGATGTATAATGTCGTTTTTTTTTTAAAGCGGATCTTTAATGTCGATTTTAAACTGACATTGTAGGGGTACCTTTAATGTCGGTTTTAAACTGACATTAAAGACCCGCTTAATTTTTCCCTTTTCACTCTCCCCCTATTTTCTATTTTCCCCCCATTTTTTTCATTTTTCCCTCTTCACTCTCCCCCTATTTTCTTTTTCCTCTCATTCTCACACTTCTCTCTTCAGACCCTCTTCTTTCTCACTTCTCTCTTTCAAACCCTTGCCAATGGTTAGCGTAACCCTTGCTGCTGTGCAACCCGTGTAGGTTTGTCATGGTGTAGATCTGGCTTCCGTGCAGTTCTGTTCGTCGTACAACCCGCGTCGCCGCACTCAGTCGCCCGGATCTGAAGTTGCCTGGATCTGTGTGCCGTCGTTCAATATGAAGTCCAGTTCTGAAGATCTGAAATTCACCGTTCGTCGTTCGTCCAGATCAGTATGCTTTTTTTCTCTTTCCTCTCTTAAACTCACAACAATTTTTGTTCTTATGTTACGCCTCTCACTGTTTGTGTAAATGTCTCAATGAAAGCCAACTGCGATTTTACTTCAATATGTCTCTCTACTCCTAGATTTAGGCCTTTTTAGGTGTGTATGGCATTTAAAATTCGATTTGATCGATGGTTTTGTTGTATATGATACATTTGTTGAAGTATTGGCAAGAGGCGTTGCCAAGAGTTGCTTCTGCGTTGGGTATGCGTGAGCAAGAGCAGTGAAAGCGAAATGTTGAGCGCAAGGTGCTGGGTAGACAATCTTGTAGCAAATGGGTAGCGCTACACGATGAGGTAGGCGATCGTGTAGGCGGGCGCTGGACAATCGTGTAGCAATGCGGGGAGCTAAACGATGAGGTAGATGATCATATAGCAGCTGCGCGGAGCTAAGCGATGCTAGACGATCGTGTAAATATGCGCGGGCGCTGGACGATCGTATAGCAGATGCGCGGACGCTGGACAAACGTGTAGACGGGCGCTGGACAATCGTATAGCAGATGCACGAGCACTAAGCGATAACTATATGATGGCGCTACGCGATGGGCATGAGCACTAAACGATGAGTAGACGCGCTACACGATAGGTGGAATGCTAAGCGATAGGCGATGACGTTAAACGATAGGCGAATGCATTAGACGATAAGGCGTCAGCGCTAAATGATGGGCACGGTAGCTAAATGATAGCCTATACGCGAGATCGTTTACTAAACGATTGAGCTACACGATGGGCCACTGGAGCTAAGCGATAGATGCAGGAACTAAACGATTGATTGGCTTGAGAACATGTGCATTATGCTAATTAAATACACTAAAAAAATGTTTGACTCACTGTTTTAATAAGTTTTAGTTGATGACTCGCAATTTTAAAATAAGATTCTCTCATTTATTCAACTATTGAGTTTTCTTGTTTTGTAGGTGCAACAAAGGAGTAAAGATTTGGTATCACAACCTTTTTATGCTTTTTCTTGGGGAACTCTAGTAGAAAATTTTGCCTTGAATGTACCATTTATACACATTCCCAATAAACACGGTTAGTTGAATATGAATTCTGATCACATTTTCACTTTCAATCCTTTGTCTTAAACCTTTTTTGTTTATGATCCTTTGAACAACAATGGTCAGACAAAGATGCCTATAACCAGACACTGTTGAAGCTAGGGGGGTCTGTTCAAGAAGAGTTATGAAGGGATCCATACTTACCAAGTGGAAAAGGACAGTAAACTCATAATGTTTGTATTACTTGTAATTTGTGTTTTCAAGGGCTGAATTATTGTATGCCTTTTAAATTATAATTTTATAGCAGAATTTGTGGATTAAATGTAATAGATTTACAATTCATACATAAATAATATGTCATAGCCAAAATGTTTGATGATGATGTGTCATGTTATACTTTTTGACCAAAAAAATGGATTTGACAACGGAATTTAAAAAAATGGACAATAATTGATAAAACGGACAGATTCTGGGCTTTAATGTCGGTCAAAGGGTTTTAATGTTGGTTGCAAATTTTATTAAAGGGCTTTAATGTTGGTTGCAACCGACATTAAAGATAGTGTTATTAAAGCCCTTTAATGTCGATTTAAAACCGACATTAAAGACAACCGACATTAAAGGGCTTTAATAACACTATCTTTAATGTTGGTTGTCAACTGATATTAAAGCCCGAAATTCTTCTAGTGTCTCCATTTCGGTAGCATAGTTGGGGCCGACCTCTGACGTCTAAAAATGGAGGGTTACACTTACAAAATTATTAAAAGTGTTAGTAATTTCTGACCGAAAACGATAACTAAATGACTATAGGAATAAGAGTTATTCCAGAGACTATAGGAATAAGAGTTATTCCAGAGATAGTGTTTGGTCAAAATTGTTTGCTTTAGTGAAGGAGTATCTGACTGCCCCTCTGTAACACGTATTCCGACTCACTAAAGCATCGTTGTAAATAAATAATGGTTATTGGTACATTATTACTTTTTGCTAAAACTTGATTTTGGATTTAGTTACAATTTGCTAATTAGAATTTGATTAAATTTTATCAGCATATCGAATTCTTTTAAAATACTCACTTCCGAATTAAATAACAGTAAAATCAAATCAACAAATAAATCACTAGCAGTTGATTACACCAAAAGAGTTTTAACAGAGGATTGTCCTCTATCTCCCGACTCATCTAAAATTTTGAATTATATAGATGAGAATTCAGAATTCAAACAACAAGATAAATATGATTTACTTGTTATCGAAGCATGTTTAGTGGAAAACGATAAAATCTGGATAATTGATTCAGGTCACTAATCATATTTGTACTATCTCACAGGAAACAAGTTCCTGGAGACAGTTGATAGAAGGTGAAACAATCTTTAAGGTAGGGACCGGGGAGGTTGTTTCAGCTAAAGCAATGGGAGATATGAAGTTATTTATAGGAGATAAGTACATTTATTTGAAAAATGTGTATTACATTCCTTCTATGAAAAGGAATATAATATCTATCTCTTATTTGCTAGAGCAAAATTATAAAGTTTATTTCGAAAATGATGAAGTGTTCATCAATACAAGAAGTAAACAAATTTGCTCTACAAAATTAGAAAATAACTTGTATATGTTAAAACCGACTGAGATTAAAGTCGTATTGAACATAAAGATGTTTAAAACTGCTGAGACTCATAAGAAAAGGAAAATTTTTCCAAATGCCTATCTTTGGCACTTGAGACTGGATCACATAAATCTCAACAGGATTGAAAGATTGGTTAAGAATGGTCAACTAATAAGTTAGAAGACAGTTCATTACCACCTTGTGAGTCCTGTCTCGATGGTAAAATGACAAAAAGATCTTTTTCTGGAAAATGTTTTAGAGCCAAAGAACCCTTAGAGCTTATTCACTCATACCTTTGTGGGCCTCTAAATGTTAGGGCGAGAGGAGGGTATGAATATTTCATCTGTTTTATAGATGATTATTCCAGGTATGGGCATATTCACCTAATGCACCAAAAGTCTGAAACTTTTGAAAAGTTCAAAGAGTATAAGGCTGAGGTTGAAAATCAATTAGGTAAAAAGATTAAAACACTTCGATCGGATTGTGGTGGTGAGTATATGGACTTAGAATTCCAGAACTATTTGATAGAACATGGAATTCAATCTCAACTTATAGCCCCTGGTACACCTCAGCAAAACGGTGTGGCAGAAAGGAGAAACAAAACCTTGTTGGACATGGTTCATTTCATGATGAGTTATGCTCAATTACCAAATTCTTTTTGGGGATATGTAGTTGAAACTGCAGTGTATATTTTAAACATGGTTCCCTCAAAAAGAATTTCTGAAATGTCTTACGAGCGCTGGAGAGGACGTAAAGAAAATTTACGTCACTTCAGGATTTGGGGTTGTCCAGCATATGTGTTGGTGCAAAATCCTAAAAAGTTGGAACACCATTCAAAAGTATGCCTATTTGTAGGCTACCCAAAGGAAACAAAAGGTGGTTTCTTCTACATTCCTCAGGAAGACAAGGTATTTATATAGACAAATGCAACCTTCCTAGAGAAAGACTATATGAAGGATCATCAACCTCGCAGTAAGCTAGTAATAGAAGAAATATCCAGAGAAACGACGAGTGTATCAACAAGAGTTGTTGATAGAGCAGGTCCATCAACAAGAGTTTTTGATGGAACTGGGACATCACATCCTTCCCAAGAGTTGAGAATGCCTCGTCGTAGTGGGAGGGTTGTGCAACAGCCTGACCGCTGCATGGGCTTAATTGAAGCTTAAGTCATCATACTAGATGATGGTTTAGAGGATTCATTATCTTTTAACCAAGCAATGAATGATGTGGATAAAGACCAATGGATTAAAGCCATGGACCTTGAAATAGAATTTATGTATTTCAATTTTGTCTGGGATCTTGTAGATCAACCCGAAGGGGTAAAATCCATCAATTACAAATGGATCTACAATAGAAAACGAGACCAAGCTGGTAAGGTACAGACCTACAAAACAAGACTTGTGGCAAAAACCCAAAGAGATGGGGTAGACTATGAAGAAACTTTCTCTCCAGTTGCCATGATAAAGTCAATTAGAATACTCTTGTCCATAACTATATTTTATGATTATGAAATATGGCAAATTGATGTCAAGACAGCTTTTCTGAATGACTATCTTGAAGAGAGTATCTATATGTCTCAACCATAAGGGTTTATTTAGCAGGATCAAGAGCAAAAGATTTGCAAACTTAATCTATCCATTTATGGGTTGAAACAAGCTTCTAGATCCTGGAATATGATATTTGACACTGCGATCAAATCTTATGGCTTTGAACAAAATGTTGACGAAACCTGTGTATACAAGAAAATCGTAACAAAACTGTCGCTTTTTTGGTGTTGTATGTTGATGATATTCTACTCATTGGGAATGAGGTAGAATTTCTGGCTGACGTTAAGAGATGGTTGACTTCGCAATTCTAAATGAAAGATTTGGAGAAGCACAGTATGTTATTGGAATCCAAATAATTCGGAATCACAAGAACATAACATTAACATTATCTCAAATATAGACAAGATGTTGTCTAGGTATAAAATGCAAAATTCCAAGAAAGGATTGTTACCTTTCAGACATAGAATTCACCTGTCTAAGAAACAGAATCCTAAGACCTCAAGGGGTCGAAAAGATGAATCGAATTCCATATGCATCAGCAGTAGGGAGTTTAATGTATGCAATGTTATGTACTCGTCCTGATATATGCTATGCATAGGAATAGTCAACAGATTTCAGTTCAATCCTGGATATGACTATTGTTAAGAACATTCTTAAGTATCTTCGGACAATGAGAGATTATATGCTTGTGTATGGTGCTAAGGATTTGATCCTTACAGAATACATTGATTCTGACTTCCAAACCGATATTGATTCGAGGAAATCAACTTCAGGGTCAGTATTCACTATAAATGGAGGAGCAGTTGTGTGGAGAAGCATCAAGCAGAGTTGTATTGCTGATTCCCCAATGAAGCTGAGTATGTAGCTGCAAGTGAAGCAACAAAAGAAGCAGTATGGCTCAGAAAGTTCCCGATAGATCCGAAAGTAGTTCCTAATATGCACCTGCTTGTCACTCTCTATTGTGATAATAGTAGAGCAGTTGCAAATTCAAAGGAACCACGAAGCCATAAAAGAGGAAAACATATCGAACGCAAATACCATCTCACCAGGAAAATTGTACACAGAGGAGACGTAATTGTCTCCTAGATTGCTTCACAAGACAACTTAACTGATCCATTTACAAAGGCCCTCTCGGCTAAAGTGTTCAAGGGTCACCTAGTAGGACTAGGTCTACAAGTTTTGTATCACTAGGGTAAGTGGGAGAATTTATGAGTATTGTAATGCCCTAATTTATTGTATTTGTACATTTTATTCTCTCCATGCAAACTCAATATTGTATATATTTTGTATATATTGATCCACTGGAGTTTTAGTCCAAATGGGAGTATTGTTGGGTTTTATGTTCTAAAAACTCGTAGTTTGTAAAATGATAAACATTTTCTATAGTCAATAAATTTGTTATTGATTATATAGATTGTATACATGAGAGTCTAAATCCAATAAAATAAGACCTATGACTATTACATGAGTACTTGAACTTTATGTGGAGACATAAGAGTGGATCAAGTTTGAGTAAATAGTTAAAATGATCTATAGTACATGAATAAGGTTGGGTACCTTATTATGGTAATACTATTGGATGCGACCTACTCTGTAGTTGTTACAAAGAGTTGTAAAGTGCTACATACGAAGTGATCCTAATTCGTACATGTTATGACATGAGGAGTGGAGACGTCTTATGCAATGAGTTTGTATAAGATCAGACCAAGAAATAAATCACTCTTACTTTATAATGTTGTTTACTGTATAAGACTGACTATTTCACTTAGATGACCTAGGTAACTCGATCTTGACCCTGAACTAACTATGAACTCCTGTTTATTCAGGATTATCCTTAGATTTGTATAAGTGGTGGTTGGCTCAACAACATAAGCTCAATAAGTATCCCATTTCAGGGGTAAGACCTAATAGATAGCTGGGGATATAGGGTGCAAGATGGAATTCACGCCTACCCAATTTAAAGATAGGAGAAAAGTTGTTCTCTTAAGTACTAAATCCAGATTTTGAACAAGAGGTCGTACCTTCTCACTAGGATGAGAGAGTTTTTGGTTTAGTGATTGGATCACATGCTTATTAGAGGATTAGTAGGAACTTGAGGAACATGAAGTAATCTCGGGGGTAAAACAGATATTTGACCCAGACATTATTATGAACAACCTATGAAGGGTCGACCTACTAATTATGGTTAAATCATGCGGACATAATATATCTATAGTGAGGGGAGTGCAACTATGGGATTTAGTGGAGTGATCCATTAGTTAACGAATGTGGATTAATTTGGTCTAATGAGTTTAGCCAATTATTCTCGGATCGTTAGAGCCCATGATATGTAGGTCTGTGAGATCCCCCTACTAGCTCGTAAATGGATTAGCTCTATAGTAGTGTGATAAGTTAATTTGAAACGTTCAAATTAGAATTAAGAGAATTAGTAATTATATGAGATATAATTACGTGTTTAATTTTATGAATTAAACAGAATAGAAGAATTAATATTTAAATATATGACGGTGGATTTTTGTAAAAATTAATTTAATATTTGATATTAAATTAATTAGAATTATTTAAATTATTTAAATAATTATTTATTAATTTTATTAGAAAAATTAATTTATGAAATTAATTTAGTAAAATTAATAATTTTTCCAATTTCATAAATGAAATTGATTTTTGAAATCAATTTGAAAAGTTGGAAAAATGAAAAACACATAAATGGAATTTTTTGTTATTCCATTATCACCTTCATTAGTAGCTCACACAAAATCTATTCATTAGCCTTCAATTACTCCAAGCATGAGCTGCACCTCATGCAACTATCTTCCTTGCATGATGATCTGCAATATATTGAAGAGATTGGAGTGATTTTGAGGCATGCAATTGATAGAATTTTAGAGAAAAATTGTGGTGAAGAAGATGTTTTTCAACCAGATTGTTGCTGTAAGCACTTTTAAAAAAATCCCTTGATTCAAGCTTGTTTTGAGTCTCACAACTTAATCTAGAGCACCAAGAGAATAATGGAGAAGATCTTGAGGTGGTCTGCAACAAGTTTTGGAGAAGATTGCAACTAGAGATTGAGCTTTGAAATAGTTCTACAAAGGTATGTCATGAAACTCACTTGTTTCTGCAAGAGCATTTTTATATTTTGCTAAAATTAATGAATTAGAGTGCTTAATGATCCTTGTTGCTTCCGCTGTTGCCGATACAATATTTTACCAATTATAAACTAAATCTCTATCAGGCCGATGAAAGGACGAGGCCTCGTTGTTCGAGACCCGGAATCAACCCTTAAGGGAGCAATTCATCTACTTACTCTAAAGACGGGAAAGAGTGAATTCCATCTCGTATAGCTATATTACCAGCTCCTTACTCGAACAAGTCTCAAAGATGGTAGGCTTATTGAGTGACAACATAGGTCACTCTCACCCATAAAAATCAAAAGACCATCCTTTAGACAGGAGTTCATAACTAACTCAGGATTGAGATTGAGTTACATTTGGTTCACTAGAAGAAATTCGGGCTTCAATGTCGGTTGAAAATTATATTATCGGATATATTATGTCGGTTGAAGAAAACGAATCTTCAATGTCGGTTTTAAAACCAACATTGAAGGCCTTCCATTATTTTTTTTTTTATTTTATCAAAATTTTCATTTCCCTCTTACACGCCCTAAATTTCATTTCTCTCAGCTCTCTCACTTTACCAAAACTCAACCGGAACAAACTCTCTCCTCTCTCAGTAGATCTCTCAAATATACGTTATAGGATCGGCATCTCACCTACCCAAACAAACTTTCTCCTCTCTCAGTAGTTTTTGGTCGACCGTTTGCCTTCAGGTCAGGTTTTCTTCAGGTTTCAGGTGAGCTTGGCATTGTCCGATTTCAGGTGGGCTATTGTTGGTTGTCCGAAGCTGGTCGCATGGGTTGTGTGTCCGATTTCAGGTGAGCCCTTTTATTTGAAGCATTTGAAGCATTTCTTTTACTTTCCATGGTTGTTTTGCCTCTCCATATCCCTATATTATAGTCTCAAATGTCTTCAAATTAGGACAAACTCCATATTCACACATGGTGTTTAAAATTTGTATGGCGTTATCCATTCATGGCCTCCTTTAGTCTACCTTCCTTGCAATATCCACAAGCCACAATGCTGCAAGTCCGCTGATTAGGTTGAATATTGTTATCTTGCATCAGTTCAAATTCACTCTGAGTACGACGCCGTTTTGCAATGTACTCATTCCCATTTCCATTATTCTCATTCTCAACAACAATAATTGGTCTACTTGTAGTACTAGAAGAATTACAAAACTCACTCCCATTATTAAACAAAAACCCATGTTGTAGTTGTAGTAGTGATGGGGCTGATCTAGTGGTGGTAGTAGTAGTACAAGTTGGCCCAATTTCAGCAGCTTTCTGCAACAAAGCTGTAGCTGACATATTTCCCATCTGGGTTTGATTCATTTACTGTAATTGATGGCTGTATAATGAAGAAACTCCTCCTTCATTATTCATCATTAACCCTTGATTTTGATTATGATTAATATAATAATCACCCATTTGTAATTGGTTTCCCCAAACTCCATCTTCAACGTACATCATCATCGGCCCCCCAATCATTTGAACATTATTCTTATTGTCATTGTTGCTTCCTTCATTGAAATTGGCTTCAAAATTGAACCAAAGTGTTGGCCCGTGAATAACCCTATTTCATCTTCTATGCACCCTCCACCCATTAAATTATAGTTGAAATTATTGCTTACTGTTGTTCCTGCTTTTACTCTTGCTGTTTCTTCTGCTAATGCATCGCAAAATGCCCTGTGAGTTATGAAGCTATCTCTCCTGTGTTTCACACAATTTCCATACTAATTAAAACATAAAGTTAATTAATTATTTACATCTAATTATTAGAGTTATATATATATATATATATACACCTTGAAAATAGAGTTCCACAATCACATTTGTATTCTCTAGTGCCACAAGTTTTGGAGTGTGCTTTCCAATCAGATTGCACAGCGTATCTCTTTGAACATTTCTCACACTTCCATTTCTTCTTTTGTTGCATTCACATCCTTTTGTTCTTCATTTTTAATTGTAGCCACCTTGTAGCGTAATTTTTCACCGGAATAGAGAGGTGAGAGCAAGAAAGTATACTATCATCCTGATTAGAACAATTTTATTGTAACATCTTGTGAGATCTCATGTCTTGTTTTCTTCATTTTTCTTGTAAACTCTAATTTATACGTAACGTGGTTAATGATTCATGTTTGTCATCTCCATATGTTACCGTTTAGAGTCCTTACCTCCCATTGGCTTTAGCTTAGAATTCACTGCCAGTTGTTGTGTGGTGTTGAGTGAAGTTTTTCATTTGTTAGGTTCAAGTTTAACGTGTAAGGCTAAATTTTGATTCTTGGGGATTTGGAAAGAAGATAGGAAGATTGCATTGGACGTGTTTTAAGAAGGTTGACAAATGGAGAAGGTACACCCAACACAAAAAGGACTTCATAACAACATTAATAACAAGGACAAGGTAATATTTATAAGATGCTTATCTTAAAAGTCTAGTTGTTCTAAATTTGTTGAAGTTGCACATTTTTCAATCATAATTTTATGCTTTTAAATTTTCACTTGTTATTGTTTTTTTTTTTTTTTTTGTACATTAAGTTGCATATTTTACAATTATGGATAAGTCATGGATAAAAATGAATAGAATGCCAGCTGAGTATGGTTTAGGGGTCGAGGTGTTTATTAAAAATGGTCTACAACATTCAAATATACCGAAAGTCATAATTGTCCACGTTTATAGTGTGTTAATGCAAAGACTCTAGATGTGAACAAAATAAGAGAACACTTATTTTTTAATGGTATAGATCAAAGTTATCAGACATGGATTTTTCATGGTGAATCATTACCGATTAAGAGGAACAATGAAAATGTGTCTACTAGTGAAAGAGACGAAGCTGATGAGGATGATGTTGATGTTGATGACACAATTGGAATGTTTGAGGCTGCATACAATAACTATTTTAGTGGAAAATCCGATAATTTTGAAGAATTATTAGATGATGTGAAGAAATCATTGTACCCAAATTGTAAAACTTTTTCCAAAATATCTACATTGGTGAAGTTATATAATTTAAAAGCTAAATTTGGATAGAGCGATAAGAGTTTCACTGAGTTGTTGGAATTAATTCATGACATATTACATATTCCTAATGAAATTCCAACTTCTACTTATGAAGCAAAAAAGATATTGGGTACTCTTGGAATGAAGTACGAGAAGATTCATGCATGTAGAAATGATTGTTTAGAAAAGAACTCTTTAATGCAAATGTATGCCCCATTTGTGGTACGTCAAGATGGAAGCTTAAAAAAAATTTAAACAAAAGGGCTAAGAATATCCCAACAAAAGTCATGTGGTATTTCCCTCCAATTCCAAGATTTGAAAGAATGTTTCGAAGTAAAGAGACAACAAGTTTATTGACGTGGCATGCTAAAAAAAAAAAAAAGAAACAGATGGTTTATTAAAACATCCCAAAGATACCCTATCGTGGAAAAAAATAGACAATTTGTGGCCAGAACCTAGAAATCTTCGTCTTGCTCTTTCGACAGATAGGGTAAATCTACATGGAGATCTGAGTAGTAGATATAGTTGTTGGTCAGTGATGTTAGTGACGTACAATCTACCTCCATGGTTTATTATTGGAAGCTGTATTTATGGTAATGTGATTCTGGTTTATTCATGGAACTAGTACTAGATATTTGTGAATGAGAGAAATGATGGCTTTGGTGTAAGTATTCTATAAAAGTCTGGTTTTGGTATTGTGATTCTTGTTTGTGGATAAATTCATAGGTGGAAGACAAAAATTGATGAGTATATGTAATAGATTGGAAATATTGATTCTTGTTTGTGGATAAATTCATAGGTGGAAGATAAATATTGATGGGCTCGCCATGCAATTTTTTTATACTATTTAATATAAAACAATGACGGATATTTCCTGACCCAACACGAGACATATAATGTCATTTTTAACTTATTTGACCAAAAAAAAAAATGATTCGGCAACGGAATTTTAAAAAAATGGATAGATTCGGGCTTTAATGTCGGTTGCAACCGACATTAAAGACCTTTAATCACTAAATACCTTTAATGTCGGTTGCAAGACTTTCAATATTGAGACTTTCAATGTCGGTTGCAATCGACATTGAAGGCTGTAATATTGGTGTTACTGAAGGCCTTTAATGTCGGTTTAAAACCGACATTAAAGGCCTTTAATAACACTAGCTTTAATGTCGGTTGCCAATCGACATTAAAGGCCAAATTTCTTCCTGTGGTTATCTTATAAAGTGTTATTCTCTTCAGCCAATGGTGCTATAAAGAGAGATTAATCATTTTGCAGTCTGGTTTTCTACAAACTCTTTGCGAAGTATACCTCCACTCGCATATCTCCATATGAACGTTTTAGATCATAACGTTTGTAATACTTACAACTCTTATAATATTTACAAAGTGGACCGTATCCGCAATATCACTAGGATAAGACACCCAATCTTATCTATATACTGCAAACCCTTTAGGTTATTAATTGAAAACAATTCACTTATATGTCTATCACATACTGTTCAAGTTACATAAAATAAAATTGGATTTTAGTTTATTGAATTGAATTACACCAAACTAAAAGTTGAATAAAATAATTCTTTAATTTATTAAATAAGTGAACATTGTTTATACACTACTACAAAATCTAAATTACTTGATACTTGTAGTTTTTAATTACTTGACGTTTCTTTGGAAAAAAACGTCAAGTAACGACCTTTTAGAAAAGAAAATATCAAGTAAGAGGGTTAAAAAAGCGGAGATTGACAGAACTTTTCAGATATTTTCACGAACGTGTCAAGTAATATAAGGTCTTGCTTGACATGTTTTCCGTGTCAAGTATAAGAAGCTCTTACTTGACATATTTTTCATGTCAAGTAAAATATAAAAAATATTTTTTTAATCTTTATTTTTTGTTTCCCTCCCTCCCCCATTTTCATTTCCATCTTGAATTTGGTTTCCCTCCTACCAAAATTATAAAATAAAAATTATCCCTACCAAAATTATCAAAACTATCAAAATCCCCCTCCTTCTCCCTCTCACGTCGCAACCCTACCCTAGCCATTGCTTAGTGTTCGTCGTCGCTGCACCGCACCTCCAACGAACGATCGACCATGAACATCTTCGGTTTGAATTTTGTGTGCACTCATCGCTGCCGATCTCTCCATCTCCGTCCGATCTTTCTCTTTCAGACTCGTCGTGTGGTTTTGTCTTACTGCTGCCTAATCTTAGACCTGTCGTTAGTGTTTTGGGTAAGTTTTTGGTGTCTTGTATGGACTTTCTTGGTGAATCTTAAATACCCATTGGATCCGTGCCAGACGCCATTGAATTCACGCCAGACGCCCACCGGTCAGCCACCGTACAATGCCCATCGGTCAGTCCTCCACCGGATCTGCGACAGTCGCCCAGCCTAGCCTCGCACCAAATCCGGTCCGTCCTCGTGCCAAATTCGGTTAGTCCTCTACTAGATCTGGTCAATTCTTTACCAGATTCACCGTACAGTCGCGCTACCCCTTTCAAGTAAGAGCTTCTTATAGTTTTATGAGTGTTCTTGTTCCTCTTTTGTTTTTATTTTCAGGCAAGTTGGTCGAGGCTCGAGTGAAGCATCAATTTGAGCAAACATTTCGGATAAGTGTTTTGGATGTATTAGAATAAATTTGTGATTTGGGTTATAATGTAGCATCTTCTGTAATGATTTACTTGTTTGAATGTTTGATGATGAGATTGATTTTGAAGTGTTGGAAGAAGTTGAGTTGTTGTCCAATAGGTTTGAGACCGATCTTAGCAAGGTTTTAGTAAGTTTGGAGATTAGTATTAATAGTTATTTGTTACCTATTGAAGTATTGGTCTAATAATTTAGTTATTTTCAATTTTTGATGTTCAATTCAAAGATTTCAAGGGATTGGAGCCACTGTCCAGCAAAGTTAACGATGTTTGGACGTTTTGATAGGTATTGAGGCCTTGAAATTCTTACATAGTTGCTGAAATTTGCGTTTTGTAACTATTATTATTGAATTGTTCGTATAGTGGATTACTTCGTTGTAGTTTTGAAGTGACATTCGAATCAAGCTACACTTTAGGTAATCTATTTGGAGTTAATCAGTTATTTTGGTGGATGAAAATTTGAAGAATTGGGCTTCCAATATTCTGTAGTTTTGAAAGAAATTTTGTAGATAAGATTGGATTACTTTGTTGTAGTTTTGAATGAAATTTTGTAGATAAGATTGGGCTTCCAATAGTCTCTATTTTTTATTGCTTGTAGATAAGATAAATTGTGAAAGTTGGGCAAAAGGTATCTACATTCTTCTATTTAAAATTTTAGCATATGCTTGATTTGTTGATAATCTTCTTCCTCTTGATTATATTTTCTCAAATCTCTCCCATCTTCCTTTGTTTTGCAGCGAAAGGTAATTGTTCCTCCCAAGGCTAGATATGGTCAAAAGTGAATGAATGAAATCCTAGTAAGTCCCTAACTTTAAGTTATAGATATTTTTTAAGTCTCGAGTATGATATTTTTCCATTGCATAAAGTAAGCAATCATGTACATTTTTCCTTGTGCATGACTTTTTGTCATTGTTGTATCTTAACACTTATTTCTTTATTTTGAAATTTGATGTTATCGCCCTTTATTCTATTTTGTAGGTTGACTTGCCTAAACATGGCTTGCCTAGCCCTTAGTTCTCAATCTTTAGATTTCAAAGCTCAATGTATTGATTAAATAATGTACTTTGTTGAGAGGTTACTTTATTTGTCACATTTGTGTTTGTTGAAAGTTGAGTTTTGTATACAAAAGCAATAGTTGAAATTTTATTTTGTGCATGTATATGTGAAAGAGAAATATTGTTGTAATTTGTGAGAAGTGTTCATATGAAAGTTCATAGTTGAACATATAGAACTTTTAGTGAATATATTGAGTTGATAGATCTTAAATGTATAATGTTTATTTAGTTGATGTAATTGTATTGTTAGAATACAATACAGAAAACGAGAATATCGATTGGGGCATTTAATTTGAAAAAAAAAAATATATACTTGACACATAAAAAACGTCAAAGAGTTATCATATATGATACATAATCAATGTCAAGAATGAATAAACTTGACATACCACCAATGTCAAGTGTATTATCTTTCTTGACACGAAAATTGTATCAAGAAACATTTGTCTTGATGTTTATTTAGAGTCAAGTTATCATACTATACTTGACACTCGAATACTTGCTTTCATAAGTATAAGAAATGGACCAATGGCCAATTTTCCGCCTCGACCTCAGAAATCCAAGGTCGAGGCAAGCCTCTGTCCATCCTTGAAGGCCCATTCCTTGTGGGCCATGATCCAAGCTCCATTGGTCGGCCCAAATTTACATTTTCTAATTTCTTTTAGATTTAGAATCCTAAGTTCACCCCATTAAAAAAAAAGGGTCATGGACATTACACCTAAGGTAAGTTTTCCTTTCGACTTCTAGCTTGCTCTAAGGCTTTGTAATTATTGACTTAAGCATCAAAGATTTTATAGTAGATACTACGATTTTTTCTTCTTTGTTTTGCATGTCGTCTTTTTTTTTTCAAATTACAAATTTACCATTAAAGACAAATGAAGATCAAATGATTCTTTCTATCCGACTTTTTCCATCAACAACTAGTTTATATATATACACACAATTTTAACACACCCCTCACCGGCAAAATACAAAAAATGGCCGAAGTTGTGCAGATTTGAATCAGTGACCAATTTACTCCAATGTTATTTAAATTAATATCACTAAATCCAGCCTGCATTTATTGAATTAAAAAGAAGAATTAATTAAAAAAGTCAAGTAAATAAATACGTTTGAAAGACAAGTACGTAATAACAAATTATTATTCATACATGACATTTTAGTAAAAGGACAATTTATTATATATTTTTTTTTTAATGAAACAAGCTATTACCAGTTATAAGGTGACAACATACCAAATAAATCCAATATTATATGCCCATCCATCCTCCCATTTTATTTATTCAATCAAACAAATTTCGAATAAGAAAATTTGTTCTCTTCAGCCACATGTGAATTCTGACACTACCATTTCAACAAATACAAAATCCCACACACAACCATGTGACTATCAACACAACCATTTTCCATAAACTAAATACACGACATTCTAATTACACACTACATCAATATCATCCAAATCTTAATTCACTAAATTCTCAATTTTTTTTTTTTATATTATGTTCTCGGTCATAAATTCATTTCCTTCCCTAAAATGCATCTTTAAAGTAATAATAATAACAAATTTAAACTATAAAATATACCCCTAAACTTTATCATTTATTAAAATTTTTTTTGCATTTTCAAAAGTTACAATATTACTCAACTTTCATAAACGTTTCAAAAATACATTTAGAATATAAATTCTTTAGAAATTTGAACGAAAATTAGGATATGAAATGATGTGGTAGGTAACTTAAAATAAAAATTTGGATGACATATCATTTAGGTCATTGACACACAATTCTAAGTATTGATTTTTAATTTGAAATTCTAAAGGATTTATGCTTTGGGATAAAAGAAAATTTAGAAAAAATATTGTAATTTTTGAAAATATGTAGATACTTTTGTAACAAAGAAAAAGTTGAAGGGTATTATAGTTAAAGCAGAAATAATAATAATAAAGCAGCTCTCATGTGGACATAAAATGGTTTAGTCGTGTCTGTCATTAAATTAATAATTGTTTATTTCACTATTTGAGAGACAGACAGTATTAAATAAATAGAAAATTGAACTAATTAATGCATTGTATTTAATCCTTCGAATCAATTACTGTAGTTGAAAAGTAATTAATGGTCATCCATTAGAATTAAATCAAATTGTAACAACTTCCACATCTGTTTCCTTTTCATAAGCAATTTTTTATATGTTTTTTTTATTCATCGGAAAACAAAACATGTTTGACTTTTTACATAGTTAAAAACGTAAAAGAAAGTCGTGGGTTCGGTGAGGCAGGTGTGCGACTAAAATATTATTGCACTTTCTCAATCTTAATTATTTAAATCTTAGCTAAAACTTAATTATTTATACTTTTTAGTTTGTGTGAACTTATCTTAACAATAATTAATATGACTTTATTTTTATTTTTCAAATATTGAAGATTTGATTCTCCATCTCAATAGTTGTTATACTAAAAAAAAAAAAAAATCAACATTTTACTTTCTCAACTTGACTTGACAATTTGATTCTATCTATAATTTAGTGAGTAATTTTTAAAGATTTATGAATCATATACAATAAATAAATACAATGTTACTAACGTAGATATAACATAAATAATAAACCAACTAATTTCTTTAAGAAGAAGTAAAATGTTTATTTGTTAAATTTTATTGAAATATTCATAGTAAAATTGTAATGCCCCAGGTCCAGGATTCGAAATCCGGACTCGGCCCCTGATGGCCCCGGCATTCCCCTGTGTCCCTACGACCTGGCTACATCATCTTCACTTGCTTTGAATGCTTCTAGAAGTGAAAGTTGTCCCCACAAACTAACACGGGTCTTTTCAACATACTTTGTCCTCACTCACATGCATCTAAACGCTTAACTCTGGAGTTCTTATGATTTAGCCACCGAAAAGGAAGGTGCACCTTATTGGTATAGGTAGTAACTTTCAATTCTTTCAAATCTTTATTAATCATACTTTCATGTCCTTAGGATCCCTCTCATTCAGATGTAATATCGGTTCATTAATGTATCCCTCTTGAACTCGGGTCGTTACAAAAATCACCTTCAAATTGAACAAAAAAAAAAACTTAAACAAAAGTAAAAGAAAAAAAAAGTTCATTATTATTATCATTATTTGGCATCAATTACTTGTCAATAAAATTAAATGTATTAATTAAAAATGTGTTGAAAAAACGAAAGAAAGGGAAAGCCAAGTATCTGGTTATCAATTCAATGATAAGAGTTGTGCTAAAAGACTGCTCAGTCCCCTCCTAAAACGTGGAATCCTCAAGAACTAATGAAGGGCTTTTTCGGGTTTTCAGTTGACATAAAACGTGGAGAGAAATATGATTAACTCCACTGGTGGAAAGAAAAGTGGACAATCCACATTGCTCGTACAAACACAAACCAAAAGGGAAATTATAAAGCAAAATTAAAAATTAAAAAAAAAACATATATATAGGTTCAAATAAAATAAAGTAATAAAACCTCAAGCCTCCCGTTTCTCTTTTCTCTTTTCATATGTTATAATTAAAAAAAAAAAGAAAAAAAAGAAAAGCATTTGGATACCAATGAGAAGACGCCACGTGTTAGAGGGTTTTGGGCCAAAACCCAAAATCCACAAGTAAATGAGGTCCTTGTCTGCAAAATTGACTCCATCGGCCATCCTGCAGAACTCGAGAAGGAAAAAGAAAAAAGACAAAGACGAGAGCTTTTCGTCTTTGTCTGTCCATTGAAGTCGCAGAAATCAAAAGAAAGTAAGGTTTGAAGAAATGGGTTTCATTACAAATCTCTTGAAAGAACAGCGGCATACTCTGTTTCTCAGAAAGCTCCTACCATGGACCTTTTATGCCCTTCTTCCAATAGCCTTCTTCCGGTTATACTTTCATCCTATCCATCTTCCAGAAAGTTCCATTCCTCAAATACCTCAAATCATCGTTTCTTCTTCTTCATCTTTGTCTCCTCCTCGTTTTTCACCTTCCCCTGTTCTTGAAGGTACAACAGCACGAGACTGGTTCTTTATAAATCTACTATTTCAGGTCTTTTGTTTCATTTACTAACAAAGAATCTGCAAATTTGTTTTCTTTCTACAGAAGAAGTAAATGCTGTTAATGAAACTCCATGTGATTACACCGACGGCAAATGGGTCCCCGACAAGTTGGGACCTTTATACAATGGCTCAACCTGCAGTACAATCAAAGAAGCCCAAAATTGCATCGCTCATGGCCGCTCTGACTTGAGCTATCTTTACTGGCGATGGAAGCCCCACAAATGCTCTCTCTCAAGGTTTGACCCCGACAAATTTTTTCACTTAACGACTAACAAACACATTGCGTTCATTGGCGATTCAATGGCTAGAAACCAATTGGAATCCCTCCTCTGTATTTTATCCTCTGTTTCCACACCCCAACTCGTTTACAGAGATGGCGAGGACAATAAATTCCGGCGATGGAATTTCCCAACTCATAATCTCACTGTTTCCGTTTACTGGTCACCGTTTCTTGTCGATGGAATTGAAAAATCTAACACCGGCCCTAATCACAACAAACTGTTTCTACATCGTGTGAATGAGAGATGGGCTGTGGATTTAGATGATTTCCACTTAGTTGTATTCTCAATCGGCCATTGGTATTTACATCCAGCAGTTTATTACGAAGGGGATGAATTAGTAATGGGTTGTCATTATTGCCCTGGTTTAAACCACACCGAGATTGGATTCTATGACGCTTTGAGAAAGGCTTTAAGAACAACATTTCAGACTGTAATCGACAGAAGAAATCCGACAAACAGCGATGAAATCGACATATTCTTAGCTACATTTTCCCCCTCGCACTTCGAAGGGGAGTGGGACAAAGCTGGGGCGTGCCCCAGAACAAAGCCGTATAAGGAAAATGAGAA
Organism: Benincasa hispida; assembly: GCF_027475165.1. Lineage (NCBI taxonomy): Eukaryota > Viridiplantae > Streptophyta > Magnoliopsida > Cucurbitales > Cucurbitaceae > Benincasa > Benincasa hispida. The sequence goes on along the minus strand of NC_143484.1, from coordinate 56,860,679 downwards.
GAAATTAGAGGGTATGGATGCAGAAATAAGGGGGATAGAAATGGAGGAAGTTGAAGAGGCAAAATCCAGAGCGAAACAGAGTGGGGGGCTGAGAATTGAAGCGTTGGATGTGACGAAGTTATCGATGTTGAGGCCTGATGGGCATCCTGGTCCTTACATGATTGCATCTCCATTTGCCAATAGGATTGGAGATCGTATTCAGAATGACTGTGTTCATTGGTGCTTGCCTGGGCCTGTTGATACTTGGAACGAGATTCTTTTGCAAATTATGAACAATTGGGAGAGACAATCAAGTAGAGGCAGAGGATTTTGAGGGTATATTCACTCTCAAACTTTATTACATTCATACATACTCTCTTATATTTGTTTACTTCCAATCTTTACAAATTACACCTGTTTGATGTAAGTGGAATGTTTGAATCTCCATAAATTTTACACCAAAAAAAAGAATGGTTAAATTACAAGTTTAGTTTTTTGAAGTCTAAGAATTGTGTCTATTAATAATGTCAAATTATTGATCCTTAAACTTTCAATTTTGTATCTAGTAAACTTCAATTTTTGCCTAGTAGATTGTTCAAGACTATTTTTAAAATTTGGATAATTATTAGATACAAAAATAAAGTTTAAAGGTTTATTAGACATTTTTTAAAATTGAAGGACTAAATAGACACAAACTTGAATGTTTAGGAACTAAACTTGTAACTTAATAAAATTCAAATTGGTTACTATTTATTTTTGGTCAAGATATTTCCTTTATGGGTGTTTGATCCTTTGTTTACTTTTTTGGTGAGATTAATTTTTTCCTTGTTCATATGAGAGTGGGGTATTTTCTTTTTAGTTTGTGGGTTTTTGGAATATTACTTTGGGGAAATGGTGGGGATTATCTAAAGGAGGGAGGAGCACTATAGGATAGTTAAATAAAGGAGATTCTACATGTGTGGAGAGGGCAGGGAGATCTTCTGTAGTGTAAGACAGCTTGACTTTGTACTATTTGAGATGTACAAGAGTGAATTTATCAGGTAAGTATTTATGGTTTTGTAGTTTCTTTACAGTATTTTTTTTTGGTAATTGCCTCAATTTAATGAATGTTCACATCCTTGAATTGTTTCTGTCATTCTAGGGGTTTTTGGGATTGGATTGGGTTAATTTTGTTATTGAGTTAGATTGGGTTACATCTTTTCTATTTTGTCAGGTTAGGTTGGGTTTGGGATTGACTAAAAAACAATCTGGATTGACCCCACCCAACCGATCTGAATTTTCAAGTTGGTTAAAAAAAACACTCTCAATTCAACTTAACCCAATCGTTGTACACACACTCCTATATTAATCTTGTTGTTGTCTACGAAATGATATATTTAAGCAAATTATCTTTAACAGGAAGTTAGAAGTAATTGCTTTCCATTTTAGTTTGTGTGAATAATGTTACATTTATGTTGTTATTGAATTTGTTTCTTTAAATGAAAATTATCTCTCAGAAAGAAATTAAAAATAATATCTTTTTTTTTTTTTTAATTTTTACTTAACTTGGTATAAATATCACCTTTGTATTATTAGAGTTAACCTTTTTGTCTGTACTAACAAGAACATTTAATTAATAGAGAGAATGGTTTAACATGGATGAAGTAATAGACTTTTTAAATTCAAATCCCCCTTCTCATTTCTGACCTTTTTTTTCCCCTTTTCCTATATGCAATTACAAATATTGTGTAAAAAATTTCTTTAATAAGAAATTGATGGCAGCTTTTTGTGTCTTTGGATATACATGCTAGCTGTTTTTTGAGTTCACAAAAGCAAAAAAGGTGTGATTAATATAATTGATGTATTTTATTTTAGTCACAAATTGTGGTAGCTTTTTGTGTATTTGGATATAATGCTATTGCTAGCTATTTACTGGTTGACATTTAATATAATTGATGTGTTCCTAGTTTACTCATAATTTGCGGTTCTTCCTGTGAAGATGGATGACAGAGAAATGCAAGTATAAACTGGATGGGTAGTTACCTAATTTGAAATTTCATTAAACTTAATTTTTAGAAGCATTTACATAAATTGAATACGTAATAAAAAAAAATAGAGTAACTGTTTGCAAAAATCACAAAAACGAGGTCGAACACACATATAAAAGATGTTGCGGAAATAATATTTGAATGAATAATTTCTGTATTAATTTGAGATTTCTATAAGGAATTTATACAAAAAGAATGATTAACAAATTTCCTAATCTAAAGTCTCAATATATGTATAATACATAATCTAAGGCATAAATATTTCAAGACCCTCCATCAAACTCAAGTTGATAGAAACAACTTGAGTTTGTAAGCAGATAAAGTGAAACAATTGGATGACAGAAACTGAAAAAGCAATTTTGAATCAAAACATAGTAGATTTGGGCGGGGAGTGGAAACCCATGAAGAACTAGAACATAGAGAACTTCTAGGTTGGAAACAGGAATTCCCAAACTTCTAGGTTGGAAACAGAGACCTTCATAAAGATTTAAAACAAAACTCATGAACTTCAGATCCGAAAACAGAGATCAACGCAAAGATCAGAAAATAAAAGATAAAAGGAAATAGAGACTCTAGAAAATCTAAAAACTGACTGAAACTGAAAAAAAAAAAAAATTAACTAAGAACCAAACTGAACCAAACTTGGTGACTAAATTAAACTAACTTGGCTGACTAAACTGAACCAAATTGAGAGAACTGAATCAGTTTGGGCTGATCGAACCATACCAGAATGACTAAACAAAATTGGTTAAATCGAACCGGTGGAGTGAAATAAATCAAGGGTATTTGTGAAACCATAACTTCGATGGAGTAAATGGATATGGTGAAGGAAATCTAAATAGAGATCTAGTGAGTGGAAGCAGATCGTTCCAAATCCCATTGAGAAAGAACACAAACAATTACAGTCTAAACGGAAACGATTATGCAAAAACAGAAAATTACAACATGCTTTTTTAAATGAACAAACAGGAATATAATATGCAAACCTTTAAAGAACTCTTCTTCAAGTATCCCTCGATTGTTCAACAAATTGTTCAATTAGCACGAACTCAAATGCAACGATCAGAACACGATCTCAACGAACATCTGAATGAACCTCAATCCCAATCAAGTCTAACTTGATCCTCAAACTGAATCAGAACACCACCACAATGGTTACCTCGGTATTCTTGGTGTGAGAATTCAGGAGTTGTGGGCTTTGTATGATTTTAGATTGAGGAAAACAGGACGTAGACGATCGAGTAAGTGGGAGATGAATGTTGTTTATCGTATAGACAAAATACTTGATCGTTTAGAAAGATGAAGCCTATCGTATAGACTTTACTACTCGATTGTGTATCAATGAGTAAGCGAGTAACTATCGTATAGTAAACTCGTAACTCGATCGTGTATGCTCTCTATGCCATCGTTTAGTGAAACTTTTTTATTTGATAGTCTTTTGTGAGATTATTCTAAATAAATCATCAACTGAATTTTGGAAAACCATTTTCTTTTTATCACACAGTTACCATAAAACTTCTAATAACCTTCCACTCAATTAGGTTATTAAAGAAAAAGAATAATCAATTATCATATAATTAATATGTTATAAATAAATATAATAACCAACTTATCATATTATATTTATAACTTATAATTTTAATATTTCATCATATGAAACATATAAACCATAGTCATTTTTCTATTTTATGATATTTAATATAAATCATATTTATATTAATTCATCCAATTAATGTATCTAATACATCATATCAATTGTATAACATATAATTGAATTCCCTCTTGTTAATTTGGACACTTCAAATTAACCCATAATCTGATTCTCAACTTGAACCCATTAAGCTACCAAGGGGACTTCATGGATCTATAGTTTGAAGCTCCAACGGTACGTGAATAATTGATTAAACTCTTTAATCAAGAGATCCACCATCCGTTAACTGTTGGTTGCTCCACTAAAGATCGACAGCTGCACTATTCGCACTACAGATATATTTCTAAGTCCATATGACCAATCAACGATGCGACAACCTTTCACAAATCGCTCGTAAGTACAATTGGGCCAATTCACTGTTTTGCCCCATGTAGTTACATCTAACTCCTTAAGTACCATTGATTCCTCTAATGAACAATAAGTCATAGTTGTACTATGACTTATTAAGGTCATGTCGGAGAGGGTGTGGCTATTATGTTCAAAATACAGAATCAACCCTTAAGGGAGCAATTTATCTACTTACCTCTACTTTGGGGAAGAAGTGAATTCCATCTTGTGTAACTGAGTTCCTAGCTTCCTAATCAGACGAATCCCCAAAATGGTAGACTTGTTGAGTTAACAATCTGGCAACTCTCACCCATACAAATCAAAGGACCGCTTTCATAGGCAGGAGTTCCCAACTCACTTAGGATTAAGGTTATGTCACCTATGGTCATTTTAGTGAAATGTAAGTCTCAATTATCAACGACGTTATATAAAGAGATTAATAATTTCATGGTTCGGTCTTATACAAACTCTTTGTATAGGATACCCTCGCTTGCATGTCTCTGTTGGGATTAGTGTCCTAATTCTCCTGGAGTCTCGTTGTTTTATAAAGATGCACATTGTTTAATGAGTAAAATAATAGTTATTTAATTCTGACATTTACTCATATCCAATAAACAAAACTCCTTGGTTATCTTATGTGAACTTAAACATGTATATGTGATATACAAGTGGATCATGACTTAAGTGATAACCTAAATAAGTCTGTAGTATAAGGATTAAGGTGATATACCTGATCCTTGTGACATTATGGATACGGCCCGCTTTGTAGAAGTTTGCAAGTGTTGTAAACTACTATAGATGGTAGATCCTAACAATTCATGTGGAGACGTGCGGGCGGGGGTGTCCTATATAAAGAGTTTGTATAAGACCTGGACCACGAGATGACTAGACTGTATATAACGCCGTTGATACTAGAGACTTACATCTCACCTAAACGACCATAGGTGACATGACCTATAGGAACTCCTGCCTTTGAGGGCGATCCTTTGATTAGTATGGATGAGAGTGGCCAGATTGCCAACACAACACGCCTACCTTTTTGGGGACTTGTCTAATCTAGGAGCTAGGAACTCAATCCACAAGATGAAATTCACTTTTTTCCCGAAGTAGTAGGGATAAGTATAGAAATTGCTCTTTTAAGGGCTAATTCTGGGGCTTGAACATAGTGGCTACAACTTCTCTTTGGAAGAAAAGACTCAGTCATAATAGGACTATGACTTATGTTTATTTGAGGGATCAGTGGTACTTAAAGAGACAAATGTAATTACAGGGGCATAACGATTATTGGCTCAGTTGTACTTACGAGCGATCTGTGAAGGGTTGTCGCACTGCTGATTGGTTAAGATGGACACATAATATATCTGTGGTAAGAAGAGTTTAACTGTTGGTCTTTAATGGAGTGTCTGAAAGTTAACGGATGGTAGATCCTGTGACTAAAGAGTTTAGTCAGTTATTTACGTACCGTTGGAGTTTTGAGCTACAGGTCCATGAGGTCCCCTTGGTACCTCAATGGATTCAGTTCAGGATCAGTTCTTGGTGTTAATTTGAAATGTTCAAATTGACAAGAGGTATTTTGATTATATATGATATAATCAGTTTGATGTATGAGATACATCTAGTGGAAGATTGATGTAAATGAGATTTACATTAAGTACCATGGAATAGAAAAAGAACTATGGTTTATATGTTTCATGAGATGAAATATTAAAACTATAGGTTATAAATATAGTATGATAAGTTGGTTATCATTTATATTTATAATAATATTAATTATTGGATAATTAATTATTTTTTCTTTAATAACCAAGTGAGTGGGTGGTTATTGAATTCATGGTAACCGTGAGTTTAAAAAGAAAGTAGTTTTCCTATTTTGAAATAATGTTTTTCAAACTATTGAATTTTTTTTTGAGTTTTCTCTCTTGCGCAAAAGAAACTCACGAAGTCGTCAAGTAAATACAGATTTACTAAACAATGGCTGGGCGAACTAAACGATCGTGCAGTGGCGAGGTAAACGATCGTGCAGTATTTACTAAACGATTGCATAGTTTTGCTAGACGATCGCTTGCCCAAAGTAGAGGATCCTATAGAGTCTGTAGGTGACAGATCGAGCTAAACGATGAGCTAAACGATCGCATAGCTTGTGCTAAACGATCGTTTAGCTTTAGCCAAACAATTAGGCATCGACCTATACGATAGGTCTCTACCATCTCCCACTTGCCCAGTCGTGTACACGATCAGTGTTTCCTTCTTCGTCTGTCTCATACCAAGTCCAAACAGAGCCCACCTTCTGGATTCTCACATCGAGAATACCAAGGTAGCCTTGTTGGTGGTGTCATACTCAAGTCGACACCATCGAGATTTTCTGGAGGCCGTTCGTGGTGCTTTGGAGGCCGTTCGTGTTGCGAAGGAGTTTGTGATTGAGGCGATCGTTGAGGATGAGTGCGAAGTATTCGTGCCGTGTTCGTTGTGGTGTTACGATTGTGGAGATCAAGCGTTCGAAGTTGCTGTTGTTCGAGCAGTCTTGCGCAAAGGAGCGTGGAGACGCATCGTCAATTGTTCGTACAATTTTTTCCTTAGTGCATTTGAGTTTTTCATGCTGTAATTTCTGTATGAATTGTATAACCGTTTGTTTGAAGACAACTGTAAATGTTCTGTTCATTTATAATTGTGATTTGGAATAATCTTGTTCTGCTGCTCATGGAAATCTCGCTTCCGATTTCCTTCAATTGGTATCAGAGCCAGGTTCTCTGATATTCCAAATTATAGATTTGAATTGAACGCATTTTTCAGTCGCGGTGGATTTTTGCATTTGCGGTTAACCGTTTTCTGCATTTATGGATGAATATGATGAACATTTTGGGTTTAAATTGTTTTTTTGTTAAAGCTTTCGGTATTACAAAGTGTTAATTGTAAGGGCCTCTGTGTTTTTAGGCGAAATTAACATTGCAATTGAGTTTGTAATTCAAAACGTTTGAGTTCGTCGAGTCGTTCGTGATGAAGCTTCGGCGCATGGCGATGTAGTTTTCAACGAAGAAGAAGACCAAACGTTGGTTGGATCGTGTAGCCTTAGGTAAACGATCGTTGGGATTTTACTAAGGATTGTTTAGTAGTTTTTTCTAGACAATCGTGTAGTATTTTGTAATCGATCGTTTAGCTAATGCTAAGCGATAGGGTAAATCGTTTACCATATCACGTAGCATTGGTTGGACGATCGCGTAGGCGTTGGAGGTAGACGATCGTAGTGGGAGTATGCGATGCTCGTCGTTTAGTAGAAGGTGCGCGCTAAATGATCGTGTAGTTAGCAAGCTTCATCGCTTAGTTACTACCTATGCGATCGGGTGTATGCGATACGAAGGCGCTAGCTAAGCGATCGTTTAGGCGATGGTGCTTCGCGGCATCATAGTCGCTTAGACGATCACGGAAGGCAGGTGTTTTGTGGAGCGCACTAAGCGATTGTGTACTTCAAGCCTTATCGCTTAGTAGAGGTTCACGATCGTGTAGTAATAGCTAAACGATCGTTTGGATTTTTCTAGACAATCGTATAGTAAATGCTAAATGATCGTTAGCTCTGGGAGCGCTGGTAAGCGATAGAGCAAAGAGTTTGTTTTATTGTGTAGATGATTACAGGGTGCTTGTACATGATGGTTGGAGAAGCGATGCTTTGCCCGAGCAGTTCAAGACCTGGTTTTCTTGTTTGAACCGGAGACTCTTTGTCTTTGTAATAGTTAGCTTTCCTTTTGTGTTTTTTAAGGCAATTTCACCCGGTTCATCTACTTTGGTTGTTTATACATGTGATGTATGGTACTTATATGTCAAAGTGTTTGTCATATAGTTAAAACCCACCTTCGGTTGTGCAATTACTCATATATCATGTATTATAAATGTTATAATATTGCATGAAGAAATTAATTGAAAGTATGCGCATGTATCATGAAATATAAGAGTTATATTTTGCATGCATTGAGCATTATCATGCATCATCCTTTTCTTATAAGTGTTATAGTCTAAGGGTGAATGGAAGCATGTTTTGCTTGTTTCATTGCTGTTTTGTATAAGTGTTATATAAAAAAAAAAATTAGCAATGAATGGACAATGCATTGAGCGTGACACTTAGGCTGTTTATAAGAGTTATGAATGCCCTGCGTGTGTTAGCTTAGCATTGTGGTTGGTTTCTGTTTATAAGTGTTATAAAGGAAATTAGACCTAAAATCAATAATTAAGAGTTGCATGCGGACTTAAGGTGAACTCAAGTTTTAAAATTGGATTGAGATAGACCTAAGTTCAAGTGTATCTAAAGAGTTTAGTAACTTAAATTAATCTTTTAAAATCAGTTTAGTAGGATTAAATTGGTTGAATAAAAGATTAAATTTGTTGTAAACCTATCTATAAGGGACCTTTTGTCTAAGGCAGGTTCTGGCTAGGTTGGGGTTCTTAAGTTGACGGAAACGTAACACCTCTACCTGGGAATCTACTTGGAAAGGTGAATTAGATAGATTTTCAACAAGCATGCGATGTTTTTGTCAAAGATTCCGTTAAAGAGTTTAATGGATGACGATCAAAAGTTGTTTCACTATCCAAGGTAAATGTTACTTTTGGGAAACCCTAAAAGTCACTTAGTTAAAATTCTTAGCCGTGTTTTTTCTAAGTAAGCTAAACCTTAGGTTATAAAATACTCAGTGAGAGGAAGAGGCATATCTGATATGTCTATGATTCCACTCACGTTTCTCCCTGTACGTTCACACCGTGAGATTCATGCTTGGCCTCGTGGTACCTAGGATGCATCCCCCTTCGGATGGTGTTTGCATGAGTCAATATCAAGGTGGATGGAGAGAGTATTGATAGTAAGTGGGTGAAGGGTATGTGTCAACACATCCTATGGTCTCTATCATTAGTTCACACCGTGAGATCATTCTATACGCCCTCGTGTCACCTTCGGAGTGTCCCCCTTCGGATGAGTTTTGTACAGTTAGTCAATATCAAGGTGAACTCCAGAAATGGATAGGGTCGCCTTAGGTTTTTCCCCAATCGGATTTTCCCCCTTCAGATTGGCCTTTTGGGACGGACCTCTAGGGCTTAAAATGGCAGATCACACTTACAGGAGATTGTTAAGTAAGTTAATGATCTTTTGGCCAAACCAATGATGGCTTGTCGTTATAAGAACAAGAGTTGTTCTGATATTAATGACTTTTTGAGAATTTCTTAGTTCAGAGGAGGGATAACTGACCTCCATTCGGCGAATTTTGTCCTAAACCTTTGAAGCGTCATTGCGAAACTAGATGTCACACGGGGTTCATGTTAGTTTTTCTAAAACCTTATTGGATGTTGTTTTGTTATTACAACGAGTATTTGCTTAAAACCTAACGTAGGTCAATGTGTTTTTCTTTTCAGCCACTCGTTAGTATTTCCATCTAAAGCTTTTAAAATGACCGATTATTTATAGTGGAAAGAATCGTATGAAATGAATTTCGTGGCAAACGACCTCTATCTCACTACTCTCCAAAAGAGGAGACAAAACAGTAAATATGATTTATTGGTCTTGGAGACATGCCTGGTAGAGAATGATGATTCTGCCTGGATCCTCGATTCAGGTGCTACCAATCATGTCAGTTCCTCATACCAAGGATTTAGTTCCTGGCAAACGTTGCCACAGGGAGAAATGACTCTTCGAGTAGGTACTGGTGAGGCTGTTTCAGCTGTTATTGTAGGCAGGCTGAAGTTATTTGTTGACAAGAAGCATTATCTATTACTAGATAATATTTTTTTAGTTCCTCATATTAAAAGGAACTTAATCTCGGTTTCTTGTCTCATTGAACAAGGCTATACCGTCTCCTTTTCTAAGAATAAGGTATTTATTTTCACGAATGGAATGGAGATTGGTTATGGTTCAATGGAAAATAACTTATATGTACTAAGGCCGTTAGTCATAAAAGCCTTGTTTAACACTGAAATGTTCAGTACGACAACAACAACTAAAAGATCAAAGGTTTCTCCAAAGAAAAATGCCCATCTTTGGCATCTAAGGTTAGGTCACATCAACCACAATAGGATTGAGAAGTTGGTGAGAAGTGGACTTCTAAAGAGTTTAGAAGAAAACTCCTTACCGGTATGTGAATCATGCCTCGAAGGCAAGATGACAAAACGACCATTTATTGGAAAAGGTTACAGAGCCAAGGAAACCTTGGAGCTTGTACATTCAGACCTCTTTGGTCCGGTGAATGTTAGAGCTTGAGGTGAGTATAAATATTTCATCTTTTTCATAGATGATTATTCAAGGTTTGGGTATCTCTTCCTAATGCAACGTAAGTCTGAAGCCCTTGACAAGTTCAAGGAGTATAAGATTGAAGTTGAAAATTTGTTAGGTAAGAAGATAAAAATACTACGATCTGCTCGTGGTGGAGAGTATATGAACCTCAAATTCCAGAACTATATGATAGAACATGGGATTGTGTCCCAACTCTCGGCCCCTGGTACACCTTAGCAAAATGATATATCAGAAAGGAGAAACAAGATCTTGTTGGACATGGTTCGGTCTATGATGAGTTATGCTCATCTTCCAAACTCGTTTTGGGGTTATGTAGTGCAGACTGCATGTTATATCCTGAACAACGTTCCCTCGAAAAGTGTTTCTGAAATACCTTTTGAGTTATGGAGAGGCCGTAAAGGTAGTTTATGTGACTTTAGGATTTGGGGCTGTCCGACACATGTGCTAGCGACTAACCCAAAGAAAATAGAACCGTGTTCGAAGGTTTGCCTCTTTGTTGGCTATCCCAAGGAAACGAGAGGAGGATCATAAATGAGAACAAAGTGTTTATTTCTACAAATGCTATCTTTTTGGAAGAAGATCACATGAGGGATCATAAGCCACGAAGTAATTGTTGGATCGATATGGCAACCCTAGGAGGGGTGAATAGGGTTTAATTAAACTTTTTTTTTTAAATTAACCCAATTAAACTAATTAATACACTTTTTATAAATAATAAGAAAAATTCAATTTATGCAACAAATAAGATGACAAATAGTATGATAATTTAATTCTATCAATTTTTAGCAAATAAATAAGAACAAACTAAAACATACAATAAATTGCTTAAATTAATTGCAAAAATAAAAAGAAAAGAGTTAGAGAAGAAGACATCGTAATTTTTATAGTGGTTCGGTCAAACTCGACCTACTCCACTCTCCAAGCGCTTGGGAATTTGAATAAAATCTTTCCGACTCTTTCCACGGATTATAGCCCAACCGTTACAACACCGCTCCTTTTACGGGTTGAAGAGCAAACCCGATCCTTTCCAGAGTTTAGGATCAAACCGTTACAAACGTTGGAATTTTTTGAAGAACATAATACAACTCTTACTAAAGTGAATTTACAAGTTTAAGCATTCAACAAGTTTATCCTCACAATACAATAAAACTCTCTCAAGAATAAAATGAAAAGAAAAAAAAAATTGGGAGCTTAGAGAGAGCAACAATGGAAACTTTTGAGTTTTGGAGGATTATGAAATGTAAAATTTGTTCGTACAAAATTTGAAGAGGAAAATGGTTTATATAGAGATGGAAAGGAAAAAAATTGAATTTAATTGGACCATTAGATTTAGAAAAGAAAAATCAATGGTGAAGATTTTAAACTAAACTAGTCGTTAGATACAAACAAAATATAAAAGTAAATTCCTTATATTTTGAAATTCATTTTCTTTTTAAAATTAATCCAAAAAATAAAAAACATACTATGTGTCAAAAACTAGCTGTTAGACATAAACATAAAATAATATTAAATTCATTTTTTTTAAAGTCAATCCAAAAAAAAAAAAAATACCATATGTAAAAAACTAGCTGTTAGACACAAATATAAAATAATATTAAATTCATTTTCCTTTTAATTCATTTTCTTTTTAAATTCATTCTTTTAAAGTCAATCCAAAAATAAAAAAACATATCATGTGTAAAAAACTAGCCGTTAGACACAAACATAAAATAATATTAAGTTTATTTTCCTTTAATTTTTTTTAATAAAATAATATATATATAATATTTTAAATAACCAAAAGCCCCACGTGTCACTCCTTTTCCGCCCGCCTCTTTGGTCTTAAGAATGCTGGTACAAAGCTCCACGTATCGTCGTCGGATTGGTCATTGATGCTGACTCAGTAGCCACGTCATCGCCACCGGTATTTTTCGATAAAACTCGTTTCAGTCATAACTTCTTCGTTTTAGCTCCGATTTGAGTGATTCAAGAGGTGTTGGAATCGTTGTTTCGAGCTCTATGCTATGGACATATTAAAGTACTAAAATTTTCAGTAATTAAAAATTGAATTTGTTATCATCGAAACATTGATTAATTAATTAATTTGAGATTAAAGGCTAAAAAGCCAACAATCTCCCCCTTTTTGATGATGACAAACCATTCAAGAAAAATAGCTTGAAATACATGTAGCATATAATAAAATTCAATATATCACCATAAAGATCATTCTTGAAATTCACTAAAAAAAAAATTCTCCCCTTGATTAATACAATCTTATACAAAATTTATAGCATATTTTTCTTAGACTTCTCCCCCTTTGGAATCATAAAAAAGAATAATTAAAAAAAATTTAGAACTACATAAATGTTTCCCTTAAAAACATGAACATAAATTTAGCACAACTCCCCCTAAGAATATTAACACATTCTTTCCATATCTCCCCCATCAAAATACCTTCTAAAATATTTAACAAGTAAAATTATAAAATCAAGAGACATCACAACGAATAATACCGAGCTCAAGCATATTTTTGCAAAAGTTTTCTTCATTCAAAGACTTGGTAAAAATATCTGCTAATTGATTATTGGAGCTTACAAATTCAAGAGTAATATTATCATTTTGCACATGCTCTTTAATAAAGTGATGCTTAATATCAATGTGCTTAGTCCTAGAATGATGTATAGGATTTTTAGTCAAATTAATAGCACTAGTATTGTCACAAAATATAGGCACATTATCAAACTTTAATCCAAAATCACAAAGAGTTTGTTTCATCCAAAGAATTTGAGCACAACAACTAACAACTGCAATATATTGCGCTTTGGTTCTGGATAAGGCAACCAAATTTTACTTTTTACTAAACCAAGAAACTAAGAAACTACCAAGATATTGACAAGTCCTACTAGTACTCTTACAGTCAAGTAAACTACCTGCAAAATCTGCATCGGAATATCCTACCAAATTAAATTCAACATTTTTAGGACACCATAAGCCTAAATCAATAGTACCAAGCAAATATTTAAAAATTCTTTTAACGACATGTAAATGTGATTCCTTAGGACAAGATTGAAATCTAGCACAAAGACATACACTAAACATAATATTGGGTCTACTAGCGGTTAAATAAAGTAAAGATCCAATCATACCTCTATAAGTTTTTATATCCATATACTTACCTTTTTCATCCTTGTCAAGCTTAGTGATGTGCTCATAGGAGTTTTTGCAATTTTACCTTAATTGAATTTGAACCTTTTGAGTAAATCCCTTGTGTATTTTTCTTGACTTATGAAAATACCATCCTTGAGTTGTTTGATTTGGAGTCCAAGGAAGAAGCTAAATTCTCCCATCATACTCATCTCAAATTCACTATGCATACACTTAGAAAATTCTTCACACAAAGATGGATTAGTAGAACCAAAAATATATCATCCACATATATTTGTACTAAAAGCATATCATTTTCTTTAGTCTTAATAAAAAGAGTAGTATCAATTTTACCCATTTTAAATCCATTCTCAAGCAAGAAATTACTAAGTCTATCATACCAAGCTCTTGGAGCTTGTTTTAAGTCATAAAAAACCTTTTTCAACTTATAGACATGATTAGGAAAATCAAAACTTTCAAACCCTGGAGGTTGTTCTACATAAACTTCCTCCATGATATAACCATTTAAAAATGCACTTTTCACATCTATTTGATACAAAATGAAATTCTTATAAGAAGCAAAAGTAAGCAACATTCTAATAGCTTCTAATCTAGCAATGGGTGCAAAAGTTTCTTTATAATCTATTCCTTCCTCTTGACAATAACCTTGCGCTACAAGTCTAGTTTTATTTCTAATGACATTTCCATATTCATCCATTTTATTTCTAAAGACACATTTAGTTCCAATTATAGAAGCATGAGAGGGCCTAGGGACTAACTCCCAAACTTTATTCCTTTCAAATTGATTTAATTCTTCTTGCATAGCTAAAATCCAAAATTCATCATTTTCAGAATCTTTAAAACTTTTTGGTTCAATTTGAAAAATAAAAGCAAGATTATTAAACATATTAAGAGAGGAACGAGTTTTCACACCTTGTTCGGGATCACAAAGAATTAATTCTTTGGGATGGGAATGAGCATACCTCCACTCTTTAGGCATGGATGAAGAACCAACTTCGTTCTTTTCGATTAAGCTCACCTCTTGCTTACTTTAAACAATTTCATTGCCTTTGTCACTAATAAGTAAATCTCCAAAATTTCCTTCTAAAACATCACTTTCTTGTTGTCACCAAAAGTTACAAGACCTCCATCCCTTTTGGAGAGAGAGACAAACTTGGATAGGTCTCCCGTCATGTGCCTCGAGCAACCACTATCCAAATACCACTTGTTTTTCTTAGAGGCTTTCAAACAAACCTACAAACACAAATGTTCAATTTTGATTTTTTGGTACCCACACTTGTTTGGGTCCTAGATGGTTAACATTGACAAACTTGGGAATCCATTTCATTTTTGCATAGACATTTAAGGCATTGGATTTAGACAAGTAACAAGAATAAGTTGTATGTCCAAACTTGCCACATGAGAAACAAACAACATTATGCAAAGATTTATCTCTTACAACAAATTTATGCACTCTACTTTTCTTGGAGAAATTATTCCTTGGAGCATTGTGAAACTTTGCCCTTTGAGAAAAATTTCTTCTTAGAGAAGTAGTAGAGCATATTTCAATTTAAAACACTTAGGTCTAATATGGCCTTCAATACCACAATAATGACATATAGGCACTAAGTTAGATTTAACATGCTTAGACACAACCTTAGGCATATTAAGCTTAGACATATTATGAGATGCTTTAACAAAGATAGTTTTAGAACTTGAAGGAGTAGAACGTTCATCAATATAGCCTAAACCTCTTTTATCCCAAAAAAGCTTGCCTACTTCAATTATCTTGTCTAATCTTTGAGTACCTATTGTCAACTTTTTAATAGATTCTTTAGCCTTATCAAGTTCTTGCAAAGCACTAAATTCTTTTTCTTTGAGTAATTTAATCAAATTATCTTTTTCACAACTACCATGCTCAAGAAATTTAACTTTGTCAAGCAAAACATTTTTCTCATCACAATCAAAAGCATGCTTGTCACAAGAGATATTCATTTCATCAATATGCATAACATCATGCTCATTCTCTTTTAAGCAAGCAATTTCTTCAAGTAAATATTTATTTTTACTAGATAAAACATTGTATTTCCTTTTAAGCACAACATACTTAGAACTATATTTTTCTAAATCATTTTGCATATTTTCAGAAGCTTCAAACAATTCATTATAAGAAAAAGGTTCTAGAGTTACCTCATCATTTTATTCATCCTTTTTGTCACTATGAGCCATGAAGCAAAATTTGGCCACTTTTTCATTATTACTCCCACTTTCGCCTTCATCGCTATCATCTCAAGTAGTTTTCATTGCTTTCTTCTTGGATTTCTTGGATGATTTGAGAAGAGGGCAATCGGTTCTAATATGACCCGGCTTTTTGCATTCATAGCATATTACCTCATCCTTTTTGCTCTTTTCACCTTTTGACTCTTTTTGATTAGAGAGATACTTCTTGAATTGTTTCTTTCTCTTGATGAAGTTCTTATACTTACGTGAAAGATAGGCAATATCATCTTCATCTTGGGAGTCAACTTCTAAAGAGATGGTCTTTAAAGCTATACTCTTTTCTTTCTTTTTCTTCTCATCCTCCATGTTTTTCTTGATCTTTATCTCATGTGTCAACAACGAGTCCATGAGTTCATCAATGGAGAGAGATTTGAGATCCTTTGCCTCTTGAATGGCAATGACTTTAGGCTCTTATTGTTTAGGCAAAGACCACAATAGCTTCTTTATCTTCTCAAGATTTGAGTACTTTTTCGCAAGTCCTTCTAAAGCATTGACAATGTTAGTAAATCTAATAAAC